>NC_042617.1:369439408-369747429 GCF_901001135.1 Rhinatrema bivittatum
TGTGATGCATGGAACAGGCACAGTAAAGGAGTATGTAATGCTATGCCTATTAGGCAGATTCTGATGAGTGTTTACCATCATGGAGCTGTACACATTGCATGTACTGAGAAACCTGGCGCATTGATTGTATGTGGGGGTGTGGTGGCAGGTGCTTGGTTTGCCACAAGACACAGGCATTGGGAACATTGTATTACAGCGTCCCTTTATTCTGTCAGTGTTCTCTTTTACCTCCTCTCCGTATCTGATGATATGGACAGTTCACATACTGTTAGAAAGAACAGCCCCCCTTTTTTTCTCACTTAGTGCTGTGTAGAGACAGGAACGGGACACCTGCCATCTTTTCTGTGCAAAGCTAGATGTGGTGCACCTATATCTGCCTATGAAGGGATGAGCCACTGTTTCCTAAACACTATAGGAGCTTCACTTGTACAGTAACCAAACGTTCAGTTCCACTACCCTGTGTACTTGTTGACCACAGTGTCAGCTGCTGGGTGACAAGAAGGGAGGATGATACAGTGAGTAATGTGTTGTACAGATTCTGCACAGGTGCAGAGCACAGGATGAAGAGGGGTGCTGTTGACCAGACACACTTCTACAGACAGCCTGCCATGCCTGTAGTGATCTGCCTTTGCGATCTGGATGCTCTGAGTAAAGTTAGCATTAGCTTACATGTATAATAATTACCCCCAAGCCAGGCCAGTACAGGGATAGTAGGCAGAGTGAGAAAGGTAGCCTGGTTCCCAGCAACAGCTACATCCTTCTAGGCTCTCTGATGGTTGGGCATGGACATTGTACAGCAGATGGTACTCACTCAGTCATTATCCCTATGTGTGAGGCAGCAGCTGAGAGTGTGTACCAAGACTCAGTAAGGGATGGTCCCAGGAAACACAACGGAAGCCTAACCAATATGGCAAAGTAGCAACCAGAAGTAGAAGATCGGTAAAAGTCAAAGATTCTTTATTATCACAGTATGTAGAAAAAAGTAAGACCCAACTCTGGCCGAGTTTCGCTCTAGTGACCGAGCTGCTTCAGGGGCTTCTATAATTATAAAACATATATATTAAATATTTAAAAACATAAAAAGGTATTTACATGTTACAAAAACATAAATCATAAAAATAATAATTAAGTACAAATTATAAAACAAATATAGATACAAAGCAATGACACAAAGCAAAATCAACAGAAATACACACATGTGAAGGTGCATTAGCATTTGAATTGTGTAGAACAGTGAGTGAAAGACTGCTATATATTGCACAAATGTATACCTGTGATGATCAAGCACACTTTCTCAAGAGTGTCCCTTTTATCTCATTAATTTCTCTTTTTCTTAACCACAAGCAATGTTCCAAGATTTGTCCTTGTACTGCTGCAATTAATATAAATGGAAACATGGTGTCAACAGTGTAAGTAATGTTTAAGGAGATAAAAATGATACTAATTCATTTTCTTGTACGAATAGTAGCTAAATAAAGTATTTTGCAATATTATCACTTCCTGCTAGATATTAAAATTCCTCAAATCAATAAATACATAGATTAGTTATTTAAAAATGTTGTTTTACCATCCCCAATCCATCAAAAATTGTTCGAACAAATTCTTAAAGTGCAAGCCGTTACTCCATTGACGATACTGCAACAAACTCTCAACATTGAGCAGTTCATAGAACCTTTCTTTACTAAAAACGCAGTCGCATACTAAATATGCCTCGTGCCAACCTTATTATGCCCATTGCTTATGTGCACAATAACTTATTTCTATACCGCCAAATAGCATCCAACCGGTGGGTAAAAAACATTAGTATTATTTGTAGACCAAAAGGACAAGTAACGACTAATGTGTTAAGTGTATCTTACTGAAGCTGCGCTTTTCTTCAAGGAAGTCAGCGTGTCTGCGCCGTGCAACCGGAAATATACCTATGAGCTCCGTGCCACGCAATGCAACTCTTTTACCTTTAATAAAAATATAAATATAGTTCCTATACCATGAAAAAACGGGAGACCATTGAAGAAAACTCTTAAAAACAATAATTAGTAAAAATGACAGTGAAGGTATTAAATAAAAAACCAGGAGTAATGAAGCATAAAGTGAAAAAAAAAAATAAAGGTGTGACATGAGGAATTGAATGTTAGGGATAAATATAAAACCCAGGTATAAATAATGCTTCGCGCCAGTACTGCCTATAGCACAATCATGAAAGTACGTTTATGAGTGGAGTGCAGCCAGTCTCTTCTAACAGAGTATCTAAATCAATTTTAAATGCACTTTTGATTTATAAAATTTATAAAATGCACTTTTGATTTATAAAAAATGTTATTTAAATCTTAGAGGTTGCTTCCTACAGACAAACAGAGATAGCTTTTGGGTTTCATACCCATAATACCATCAGTGTACCTAACAATTTTGTAAAAAAAACTTTTCTGTCATTGAACAGATCTTCTCAGGACCCTTAGCTCTCCCCACAACTGCCTGTCTTCTCCTCCAGAGATGGGTGCTGCAGGTGCTGGTGCTGTTTCCGGTCCTGATGGTGGTGTGGATGCTGCTGGCAGTGGCTGTGATGATGAGGGTGGCTGTGGTGGTGGGAGTGGGCCTGATGGTGGCGGTGATGGTGCTGGTGCTGAAAGTGCAGGTGGTGTCTCAGGGCTCAAGCTGGGCATAGGTAGGCTTATGCCCATTGTGTGGCCTGGATAGTGAGTCTGCATGCTGGCGTGGCGTGCTGCTTCCTCCTAAGTGCTCATCTGAAGGTTGCCACTCCAAATTGCCTGCTTCCTTTAATGTGTCCAGATCGAGGTCCACATTAATTGGGATTCTGGAGCCTAGGGGCTGGAGCAAGAAGATTGGCTTGGATTGCTGGAACTGCTGCTCCTCTTCCTCCTCCCACTGTGTCTCTGCGTCCATCTGTAATGGCCTCTGGAACATAACTATTGGGCGGCTGGTCCCTGGGGCTTCCCAGCTGGGTGGTCCTGGGCATTCCTGTGTAACTAGACCTGTGTAAATAGAGAACAAACAAAAAAGAATACATAAGTACATATACCAGCAAGTATGGTTTATTTCTTTGGCATCAGAGTGCACTTAGGTTCTTTGCAAAGTGATCATCTAATGCCAATTTAAATGATAAGGCCTATTTATTAAAGGGTTTTTCCCATTCCGTGTCTATGGGAAAAAAGCCTAGTAGAAGCCCCCCTATGTCTACACCCATTGCTGTCTGCCCATTTATGCGAGAGGTGAACTTACTGGCGGTGGCTCGTATGGTGAATAGCCGCTCATCCACGCTCTCAAACACGTCTGGTCCCAGCCTATCGATCAGTCGTTGCTCCATTTCTGTGACTACAATGGGACAGGGGGCCTCTCCTCCCATCTGCTGTGTATATTTGAAACTTGCTGCAAGCTTAACCTTCAGCTGGGCTTTCACATCCTGGAAACAATGTGTGACCTGCTCACTGCTTCTTTGCGCTCCACTGTGGCGGGTGATGGCCTAGGCAATGTTTCTCCATATTTGCCCTTTCGCTATCTTTTTGAAGCCTTGGGCTGCGCGGTTTCCAAATAACATTGCGTAGTGCTGCAGGACACCAGTGATGATAAGCTCGTTCTCTGCCACACTGAACCTTATGGCCCCTGCCTTTGCCATGGTGCTGTTTGGCTGCCCAAACGGGGTGCCACTTCATCTTCCAGAGAGGTGTCCTTCCTGCCCTCACTCTCCGTCGCACTCTCCTCTTCCCTCTATTCCTCCCCCACCTCCTCACCCTGGCCTACCAATTCCCTTCTCCTCTGCCCTCTCTGTTTATGCCTATTCTGCCCTACTCCTCCCACCACTCTTTCCTTCCTAACCCCTTCCCCCATCCCCACCCTCCTATCCCTTCCCTCCTGCCTCTCTCTACTACTTCTCCCCCTGATCCTATTCCTACTACTCCTTCCCATGCCACTCCTGCCCTCCTCCTCCCACTCCCTCTACCTCCTCTTCCCACCCCTATCCTCAGACCTCTTCTGTACTCTGTTCCCAGACTGATCACGTTCCATGCTCTCACCTCTCACACAAAAACACAGTCCTCCTCACACTCCACTCCTCCGCTCCTGCTCACACTCCTTTGCTCCTCCTCCTCTCCCCCTCCACTCCTACTCACACTCCTCTTCACACTCCTCCTCCGTTGCACACAAAAAGACAAACTGGACTTACTCACTTTCACTCCAACAAATATCACAAAAGTCAAAGGAAAAGGGAACCAAATGACAACACAAACTGCACTACTCACTCAGAAATTGCAAAACATGGCACCACTTCTCCTCTAACTGCACTAAACTCCTCTCCTCTCACTCCAACACCCGACACACCCTCAAAGAAGGAGGTGCAGGAAGACAGTATTTATATTGTGGAAAAAATAACTCGCTGTGTGATGATGTACCGTGCAGCGTGATAACATACCTCTGTGAGCGAAATTTATCTGTGGATGCAGCAGGCTGCCCATTTTAATAAACCGCCCCTTTTGTTTATCACGTGTTAGTCATGCGATAAACATAGAATTTTGATGAATCTAGCTATCAGTTTGATATACACTGGGAGAATGCATTAGTCATTGTGGGGATTAATGTGATACAGACAGCAGCATGGATTTACACAAGGGAAATCTTGCCTCTCTAATCTGCTACATTTTTTTGAAGGGTTAATAAACGGGTGGATAATGGAAAGCCACGTATGTAGTGTATTTAGAATTTCAGAAGATGTTTGACAAAGTGCCCCATGAGAGACTCCTGAGAAAATTAAAAAGTCACAAGATAGAAGGCAATGTCTTATTATGTATCGCAAACTGGTTAAAAGATAGGAAACAGAGAGTAGGACTAAATGGTCAGTATTCTAACTGGAGAAGGATAAATAGTGGAATGCCTCATTGAGCTGCCCTTGGATGGTGCTTTTTAATATATTTATAAATGACATAGAAAGGGAAACGAGTGAAGTGATAAAATTTGCAGATGACACAAAATTATGCCAAGTTGTTAAATCACAAGCAGATTTTGAAAAATTGCAGGAGGAAACTTGCAAGATTGGAAGACTGGGCATTTAAAAGACAGATGAAATGTAATGTGGACAAGTAACCCACTCTGTAGTTAATAAGATGTTAGATTCCATGTTATGAGTTATCACATAGGAAAGGATCTTGTCATCATAGTGGACAACACTTTGAAATCCTCGGTTGTGTGTGGAGGTGGTCAAAAAAGCAAACAGAATGTTAGGAATTATTAGGAAAGGAATGGAGAATAAAACAACGAATGTCATAGTGCATCTGTATTACTCCATGGTGAGGCCGCACTTGGAGTACTGTGTATGGTTCTGGTCGCTGCATCTAAAAAATGATATAATTGCATTGGAAAAGATACAGAGAAGGGTTACCAAAATGATAAAGGGGATTGAACGGCTCCCCTATATAAAAGGCTAAAGAGGTAGGGCTTTTCCTCCTGGAGAAGAAAAGGCTGAGGAGTGATATGATAAAGGTCTATAAAATGAGTGGAATATAACGGGTAAGTGTAAATCAGTTATTTACTCTTAAAAAAAAAAAAAGTAGACTAGGGAACATTCCATAAAGTTGGTAAGTAGTACATTCAAAACCAGAGAAAATTCTTTTTCACGCGGCGCACAATTAAGCTCTGGAATTCATTGTCATTGGATATGGTTAAGGCAGTTAGCATAACTGGGTTTAAAAAAGGTTTAGACAGGTTCCTGGAGGAGATGTCAATAAACGTATTAACCAAGTAGGCTTAAGAAATATCCATTACTTATCACTGCGTGATAGCTTCAAATGATCTATTTACTCTTTGGGATTTGGCCAGGCACTTGTGACCTGGTTTGGCCACTGATGGAAACAGGATACTGGGCTTGGTGGACCCTCTTGTGTGAAGATGAGTACATAGATTGACAAATGAAGTGGGAAAATGGAACCAAAGCTTTATTAATTACAAATGAGTAAATTGAGATTAAATGCATGTTACTCCAGAACTGAGGATTTGGGGGAGCAGATATAGGTTTTGAGAAGGTTGGGCATGATGGGTGTGTCCAATTGTATCTAGCCATTGGTAACTCTTCTACTGATTTCCTTGCAGCCCTTTAGAAGCTTGGTAGGTCCACCTTTCCTCCCTTGAATTTACTTTCCTAGTCCATTCTTTGAGGAGCCCTAAACCTGGAAGTCAAAGCTCAAGGGTGAGCACACATTCTCACTTTCTTGGAAACAAACTGTGCACATGTCTGCCATCAGATTATGTACTGCAATAAGAGGATAACTGCTTCCAGCATTCTCTCCTCTTGTTATTCTTATACATCTTCTTCCAAAGATGTCATAGCCTTTGATAGCCATGAATATGGACATCTGAATGACATGATGACCCTCTTAACTTCAAAAGTCAAAGCTTGTGTCCATCTTTATTGCCTGTTTTCCTGAATTTTTTTCCTGCATTTGACCCAGTTTTTTTTATCGAACATTCTAAGAAAATGTATTACAGGACATAAAACGTGGTTTTAAAATTGCTAGTATCTTGTAGTACCTTGAGTCTGAAAAGTTTATGAAATTGAAAGGTTTTGTTGTTGACTATATCAAAAAAATAGTGAACTGCTTTTCTGAGGGTTGAATAACTTACTTGGATTGGGACTTTGGCACTATCTGCCAAATTTCAGGATAACAGGCCTTTGCTGGTGAAATACTAATCAAGTAGAAATCGTGATTTAACATACAAGTGCTGTTATAGTCATAGCTCCAGTGCCACTGTACCCAATACTACTGCAGTTGTTGATCAATTATAGCAGTAACCTTTGAAATGGATTTATTGTGGATTTATTGATTTACTGTAGATGTAGAGGACTGTAAACTCCAGGGCTATAGCAAGATAAGTTAATAGATATGCATTATACTTGAAGTCTTTGGAGCACTTCCTTGCAAGCATTTTTTTTTTCTTTGATTATGAATGGCACCCTGTCAGCTACTGGTAGCTGTTATGATATATGGTTGGGGTAGCATTCCTAACCAGTCAGTATTTATATCATGTGTTCTGACGATAAATAGAAAGCAGTTTATCAACTTCAGAAGCACGTTGAAATACCAGTACTAAAACAGACATGGATGATGCCCATTTGTTGTTTAAAATATGAGTCGTGGGAAGAGCAAAGGCACCACTGGGACAAAAGCCAGCTTTAAACTGCCTGTCTGCCATGTGAGCACTGTGACAAAGGCAAGTAAGTATAATCACATCCTGATGTCGACAAGTGAGGGTTGTCGGATGTGATTATACTTCTGTGCCTTCATCATAAAGTTTGTGAAAGACATGCAGGCGGTTAATGTTGTTGGGAGAGGAAAAATTTTGTTCTGTACAACACATCTGTATGTTATAAGAATAAATTGTTACATTAATAATAGTTTTGTAGAAGTTTAGATACTTGAGGTTGACAATAGGAAATATATTATGGGAACTTTTTCATGATATTTTCTGCATTGAGACGTTTAAGGAAAGCTGAAATACTCACTTTGTTTTAAGTATGCTGTTTGCAGTTTATCTAAGGTCTTCCGTTTTTTTTTAATTAAAAAAAGCAAACCAGCTGAAAGTCATCATGAGATGGACATACACAGTTAAGCCCTTAAATTTAATTACATTAGTTTAACATTCTAAATAATCTCCATCTTTTATTTGGGGTGCTTTGAATAAACAATATCGGTGGGAAAATATTGCTCTAGAACGTTTAACTGATTTTTAGAATGATATAGCATAGGTGCTTTGTTAGTCTTTTTAAAGATTAAAAGACTAATTGCAGATGAAACCTTTTTAGCGGATTATATATTTTTGATGAATAGTTAGTTTACAGTATTTTCAATCTTGAAAGAAGTATGGTTGCTGTGCTAATCCACTTAAATAAAGTGGAAATAGAAGTCAACAAACAAGTTCCAAGAGATATGATGAAAAGGCAAGACCTACTTGTTGGTTGACCTTTCATTCTACATAAATTATATTGTAATAGGCAGGGGTGGATTGGCCTATCGGGGCTTCAGGCATGCCCCGGTGAGCCAGTCAGGGCAATCACATGACACTGGTGTTGATTGCAGTGGCCCCATGCACGCGGAGCCACTGCGATTAACATCTGGCCCGTAGCAGCTGTTCTGGTGGAACGGGAACCTTCACCGAGGCTCTCTGCTCATTTCTAGTACGTTTTTTTTTTTTCCCCGTGGCTGCAGCCATGGTTCCATGGCCTCTGTTTTATTTCTTGTCTCCATGGCTGCGGCGTGGCTCTGAAGACTTGCATTTTCTTTTTTTGTTTTTTCTTTTCCACGGTGTTGCTGATGTCCCTGGCCCCTCCCCTACCACCGCGGTGGCAGGGAATGCTCCCTAGGCCTTCCCTTACATCACTCCATCATTTCTTTGCCTTATGAGGCAGCAAGCAGACTTCCCGCTGTTGCCGGATCACGGCTGAAGGCCTCTGACTGATTTCTGCCGATAACCCCCCCCCCCGCTGCATCGGACCTTTTGTCTACCTCTTCCCACAGCAGGGCCATCAGCTGGTAGCCCTGCCTAGATCCCTCCTGCCCACCAGTGTAAGTTAATTTTTTTAAATTACACATTCAGAGGGGAAAAGAGAGAGCGGGAATGTGCGAGGGAGCATGCAAGTGTGCATATGTTTCGGTGGATGCAAGGCAATGAGTGTGTGTCAGCAGGTATAACTGAGCATGTGTGTGTGTCTATTTGAGGCAGTGGGTGTGATTGACGTGTATATGTGTGTCAGGGAGTTTGAAGGGAGTATGCGTGTGTCAGTGCATGCAAGGGAGTGTGTGTGTATTAGCAGGTGGGAGCATGTGTGTATGTATATGTCGGTGGGTTTGTGTGAATGAATGTGTCAGCAGGTGCGAGGGAGCGTATGTGTGAGGGAAGAGAAAGTCTGTGCGCTCCCTCACCTCCACTAATCCAAAACAATCTCAGGGTGACTGGAAAGTATAGAAAGTGGGAGATTTTTAAAATTCTTATTGGTTTTAATTATTGGTTATCTGATGTGCCTGCTGTTTTTTAAAATATTTTATTGGTTTATGGGAAATTTGTAAGTGTTATATAAGTTTAATTGTTGGATGTTCAGCTGTTTTGAAATATTTATTTTTTCTTAGTATGGTGTTACTATTGCTGATTTATATTTGTTGCACTGAAATCAAGATCTATTTTGTTGTGGTTTCCAATTCAGTTTTTTGTCTTCACATTTCTATTTATACTTTATAGTCTCTTTATTATGTATTTGGTGAGGCTCGATCTGTGTTCTGCATGTGCGACAGAGGTGTGAGGTATTCTGCTAGCATGTAGTTTCTGTGTAGGGGACCTATAGTAGCTTAGCTTGTTCTGATTTCTAAACCGCTGATTTAGACCCTGGTGTAATATTTGTATCATTGCCTTCTCATAGATAGGGGTGCCACTGTTTGAATGCTGACTGTTGTTGATGTTTTGATATTGGAGTTTTACTATATTTTAATTATAATTCAGGTTACCCAAGGCTTTCTGAGAGCTGAACCCACACCCAACATCCGTTACAATAGGCTTAATGCAATATGGGATCCAAGTGTCTGTCTATTTTTTATTTTGCACAGTTTTCTGGTTGGTACCACAGCACTGCATTTAAATATAAGCCTGAATTTTCGATTGGCTGCACGTGTAAAATCGGGGGGGGGTTACACGCGGGGCTGGGCCCTGTGTGTGCGCACGCATTTTCGAAAGGGTTCACCCATGCGCATAACTCCTGATATGCGCAGAAAGGGGTTGGGTCTGGGCGGGCCAGTACTACACCATTAGATTCTATCCTGGGGAAGCAGTGTGCTGGCTGCGGAATTTACTTATGCTCCAGAGGAGCAGTAAGTATTGAAATAAAACAATTGGGGAAAGCTAGCATATGTTTAGGGGTTGGGGGAGGAGTGGGAGGAAGGAGGAGGGCTGACTGGGGGAAACTGGTTTAGGCTTGATCGTATCGCCAAGCGTATTTTTCTAAAATCCCCCCCCCCCCCCCGCACGGAGGAGGCCACCCACATGCACATGCGGACATTAAAATCCGATGCACACGTTATAAAATGATTGATTTTTTATGACTGATTGTAATTTCTCTACTGTATATTTATTGAAATGTTAACCGCTGTGAAGGCTATGCTGGGACAATGGTATATAAATGACAATAAACCTTAAACCTTAGCCATGGCCTTGTGCACGCACTGGGAACCACATGCACATGGACGCACACGCTGACCTTTTAAAATCGACCCCATTATGTACATGCTGTAAGTGATATTGTTACCTCATAAGACTGTACTTTGGATATCCTTTTTAATGTAAAAACAGTTATAAAGGCATAATTTTTTATTCTGTTTCGGGAGGGAGGGGATGGGGGTACAAGGTATGATAGGTAAAGCCTACAGCCTAATACCCTTGCACTAGCCTTGGCTGCATTGGATCTATGTGGGAAAGCAGGATTCTGGAGCTTACGGCTTTGGGTCCTGTGGCGCTCTCCAGCCTCAGCTTCATTTTTCTTTTTAAGCCCTGAAGGATCAGGCATACGTCTGGTCTTCCCGCCCCTCTTCTGGAGCAGGTAGTCACTGCAGAGCCTGGGGAGCCATGAAAGCAGCAGACTCCTTAGCTCTGTCAAAGGGAATGCGCTGGAATGGTGGCAGGGGCCCAGAGAAGTGGAGGCAAGCTAAAGGCGCATAAAGAGATGGGTGAGCCGAGAGGGAAGTGCCTGTCCCGTGTTGGGAAGGCTTCTGTAGGCTGTTCTTTCCAGCTAGCTGTGGAACCAGTGAGACTCCTGGAGAAGGGGGTGCCAAGAAGGGTAGGGGTGGGAATGAGAAATGGAGAGGGCTGCTGCAGGCTGGGGAAGGCTGGCAGCAAGCAAAAACGTTTTACATAATGCTGCTGCAGTATTGGAGCGGGGTCACTCACTATGAGCAGCAGCAGCACAATGATGGAATGTGTATATGTGTGTCTTTCTTCCTGACACAGAAAGACACCCATACACATTCCTTTTTGACACACTGGGAGTGAGTGTGTGTGTGTGGGTGTCTTCGTGTCAGAGAGAAAGACACCCAGACATACCCTGTCTCAGACATAAAGTGGATGTCTGAAAGAGTGTGTGTGGGTGTTTGTGTCTGAGAGACTGTGTGTGTTGTCAGACACTGGCAGGCAGTGTAGTTGTCACATTATTTGGCAACTGGTTCAAGAGCTGATTGGTTGGCAAGAGACTTTAATGCCAGACCATGGATCCAAGATATATATATGAGAGATGTAACTAGACTTGGGAGCAGATGAATGGAAGAGGTCCTGCAGCTCTGTTTGCTCACCCCTGGTCTAGCATGTGTTCTACTTAGTTATTTAGGAAAAATGTGAAATTTATGTTGGAGATTTTTTGGCTCAGATCTGCCAGACTCCTAGTCACATGATGTACCCAACCTCAGTTTGGTGTGTTTTTGGGAATAGTTGAAATCCATCTTGCAGGGAAAGCGCACAAGGGAGTCATATATCTTGTGGCCCGGTTTTGCAAAAAAATCCCCTGGGCTGTTGTTTTCCTGCAATCCATCCCTGGTAGCAAGCCTGCTCTTAGCCTCTGTTGAAATGCACCCAAACCCCAGGTGGCCATGCAACTTGTAGGCAATATTGTCTTTACTCCTTTTCCACTTCATAGCAAACACAGGTCCAGCCAATAGTAATTTTCTAGAGGAAAATAAAAAAGGTGCTGGTTCAGGGCCAATGGTGACCTTCACCTTATACTTTTTGCAATTTCAAAAAAGTTACAGTTAGCAACAAAAGATTCTAGGTGCGTGAACTGGCAGAAAATCACCGCTAGTTACATTCCCTATTACACCTAAGTAAACCAGTCAGGTACAACAGACATTTTGCGTTTAGCCTGGCTGAATTCCTAAAGACCATAAAACACCCTTTGCTGTACCCTGAAATGCTGTTCATCTTCTGGTAGCAGACTCTTTAGTCTTTTTCTTGCTAGCTGGAGTGGTAGCTTCGGCTCACCACATCTCATTTTGACCAGCATGGCCTTGTGTGGCAGCTTACTGGGCCTTGCCTTCTTATCAGCCTTCTGTCCCTTTGACTTTCCTTTGCTCTTCTCCCTATGTTCACTTGTTTTTTTAATCCACTGCTAGATTAGTCTCAGTGATTGCCTAGGACAGCATTAGGCAACTCCAGTTCTCGAGTGCCAGAAACCAGTTGGGTTTTTAAGATATCAACACTGAATATTCATGAGATGTATTTGCATGTACCATTGCATAGAAATGCATCGGATGCATATTCATTTTGGAAATCCTGAAAACTTGACCTGCTTTTTGGCAGTTAAGGACCAGAGTTGCCTATCCCTGGCCTAAGCTATGTCTTTCTGGACTATGTCATAAGAACATAACATGTTTCCAACAGTGGCCAATCCCGGCCATTAAGAACCTGGCACGTACCCAAACACCAAGTCTATCCCATGTTACTATTGCTAGTAATAGCAGTGGCTATTTTCTAAGTCAACTTAATTAATAGCAGGTAATGGTCTTTTCCTCCAAGAACTTATCCAAACCTTTTTTAAACCCAGTTACACTAACTGTACTAACTACATCCCCTGGCAACAAATTCCAGAGTTTAATTGTTGCATTGAGTGAAAAAGAACTTTCTCTGATTAGTTTTATATGTGCTATATACTAATTTCATGGAATTGCCCCATGTCTTTCTATTATCCGAATGAGTAAATAACTGATTCACATTTACCTGTTCTAGACCTCTCATGATTTTAAACACCTCTATCATATCCCCCCTCAGCTGTCTCTTCTCCAAATTGAACAGTCCTAACCTCTTCAGCCTTTCCTCATAGGGGAGTTGTTCCATTCCCTTTATCATTTTGGTCGCCCTTCTCTGTACCTTCTCCATCGCAACTATATCTTTTTTGAGATGCGGCGACCAGAATTGTACACAGTATTCAAGGTGCTGTCTCACCATGGAGCAATTCAGAGGCATTATGACATCCTCTGTTTTATTCACCATTCCCTTCTTAATAATTCCTAACATTCTGTTTGCTTTTTTGACTGCCGCAGCACACTGAGCCGACAATTTCAATGACACCTTATTCACTATGACACCTTAATTTTTCAAGATATTGTCACCTCTCTTCATCTTTCTGCATTCTCTTGTAGTTTATGAACGCTAACCCTTTCTCCCTTAACTTTTCATCTACTTCTTTAGAAAACATTAATGGCCTCTTTTTCCTCTTTCCTATATTTACTTTCCTAGGCAAAAAAGATTTGTTGTCCTTATATCTCCTGTGTCCACATGGAAAAGCTGTTCCATATCTTTATCAATTTGGTTGCCCCTCTCTGAACCGCTCCATATCCATTCCATACATACCTTTCCAACTTTTCATAGAAGTACTTTTCTCTAATATTACTTTCCCCCCTCTCCCCTCGTCTGCAATCAGCAGCTGTAAAGGACAGCAAAGAAGAGCCAGTCAGTTCCCTGCTCTAGCCCTTCCTATTCTGTCTAACCCCTCCACCCTTCTTCTGCCTGAAGGTAGAGTCCTCTTCTCTGGGCTGCTGTCTGGAGGGGAAGATCAGGAATGTACTTAGCACCAGGCTGAACAGCTCACTGTGCTCCTGAGACTTGGGATTCAGCTGAAGCAGAGGGGAGGAAGGAGTCATCCAAAGTTCATTAGACCAAAATAATTTGTGGCCAAGGAAAGGGTTAATGCAGTGGTTGAATATGAGGGGGAGCAGTGCATGAAGTCAATGTTGGGAGAGATGAGAGGTGTAAATGCTCGAAGGAGAGGTAGTGCAAGATGGGGATGAATGCTTGTGAGAACAATGACATAAAAAGAAGTGAATGTTGCAAAAGTTGGGTGGGGAAGGAACAGCACAAGGAGAAGCTTATCCTGTGGAAATGATGTGGAGGGAACATTGTTTTCTTTCCTATCTCCTTCAAGGCAGCCATGCCAATTGGATTGTCTGGTACCTTATTCCTCTCCAAGGTTCACTCTGCCACATGTTCTGCAACACCTATGAAGGGGCCAGGGCTTGGGTGGGGGAAATAGAGGGAGAGAGAGAGGGCCAGGATGAGATGTTGTATGAGCGGCATTAGGGAAGTGTTGAGGTGTCTTGAGAGAGCCAGGAATAGGGAATGGAGGGGTTCAAAAGAACAGGGAAAGGCAGTAGAAAGGTGTAAGAAAGCCAGAGGAGGAGTGGTATATGTGCAAGAAAGTCAGCAGTGGTGACTGGAGGGAAGGTGAAAAAACAGAAATGGTGGACAGGGGTGTTTATGAGGTTGTGTGTTTGTGTGTTAGCACAATCCTCATTTTTTGCACAGTGAGGCTCTTTGTTACTGTGCATTCTGACTTCTTGGCTTCTGATGCGTGAAAGGTTGGCCATCCTTAAAGTAGCATCTATTTAAGAAAAGATTGTTAATGGAAAACCTGCATTCTGAAATCATATGACTTCGGAATGTCAGCTTTGCTTCTTGTAGTCTCTTTCCTTAGTCTTTGTTTGTAACTTAAAAAAAATAAATAAAAAGCACATCATATCAGGGACTTGGCAAACATTCTGGCTTGAGTTGGTCTGCACTGCAGATAACTTTGGAGACTGCATATTTCTACCATTTTGGCAGGTGGCCCTCATAATGAGGCCCCTCAGATGCTATCTTGGATCCAGAAAAACTTTCTGGAAAAGCTTCAGAATTGGGAAATTTGTCCCCCTGCTTCTCCTCCTCAAATTATGAAGCCTATCATATTTGTATTAATGTGGAAGTCTCGGATTTCCGGTGATGATGCAGGGGTGACTGGATGTATCGGGGTGAAGTTTCCTCAGCATCTTACCTAATTTAGCCTTGTTGATGACCCATATAGCTGCTAATTTACATTTGCTTTAATGTGGACACGGTGATAAGGTGAGGGATGCCAGTGTGTTGTCACATGGCATTTTTTTTCCTTCAAGCGATGACCACTGAAACACCCAGAGTAAAACATGAGAAAGCAAGGTTGGTGGAGCACAAAATAGTATCAAAAAACAAACCAGAAGGGCAAGCAAACAATTTTAGTTGTCCATGTTTTTATTTTTCAGTATAGCTTCAAGCTTTCAGATGTATCATTGGATATCCAAACTTCAGTAGCGATTACATGGTCCCCCAACATGGACCCTGTTTCATAGGAAAGCGCGTTGGGAGGGACCGAACATCTAAATTAAAACAAAAAGTATATTTTGTATCCAAAGGGACAACATAAACAAAAGAGCCAACACAGGGATATAAATTGGCAACTTACCAAGAATTTTATAAAAGGGGTCAAAATTTCTTTAGATTCTAAAAGCAAAAATGTAAACTGTAGTTATAAATGTGTTCAAGTAAAGTTAAAAGCAACTGCACAGAGTTCTCAGAGAAGTATCACTTACAAATAGATATAGACGTGGGGCAATTATAGCGTATGTTAATAAAAAAAAACAAACAAAAAAAACAAATTGAGGAATGCTGAAGTTATGCGACTAACTAAATTGGTGCAAACAGCAACAATTTTTACATCAGAAGTGGCTTTTAAAAGAACAGAAGCAAACAGACCTCGTGAAGTTGACTCTAACTCATTTACTTTTTCAGCAGGCGGTGAAATCCTTACGATTACAAATTTATATTCTATAAATATGGCAACAAAGTGGGCAAAATGATGGCAAATTTAGTGAAGGTTAGAGGATCAAACTCATTCAACACTGAGCTTAGAGATGGGTCGGGGAAAGTGTGTCATGCCACTGCCGCCATCACTGATAAATGTATACAGTTTTTGACAGATGTCTATGCCCATAGAGAAGAAGACACATGGATAAAAAAATTATTTTTTCAATGGGTTGCAGCTTCTGCATCTCATGGGTTCAGTCTGACATGCTGAATGCAAATATATCCGAAACACAAGTCTACAGTGCTATCCAGAGACTAAAATTAGGGAAAGCACTGGGGTTGGATGGCCTGGGCACTGAATTTAATAAGGTTCTTAGGTTTCCATTTCTCCCTATTTTAGCCAGTTTGTATGATGATATATTGCAACAAGGTTCAGTAGATGTTGAGATGAATCAATCTCATAATTGTTTTACTCCAAAAGGGAAGGGATACTCCAGATGTAGGCTCCTATAGGCTAATATCTTTAATCAACGTGGATATCGAACTGCTTGCCATGATCTTAGTTGCATGAGCAAGTATAATGGTACCGCATGTGGTAGAGCTTACCCAGACACGGTTTGTTAAACTATGTCATGGAGTAAGAGAAGTGCAAAGACTGATTGCAGCATTGGCTGCCACAATACACAAGGTGGGCATTATCTTAAGCCTTGATGCAGAAAATGCCTTTGACTCTCTGATACAGAGTTACATGTTTTGGGTCCTAGAACAATATGGCTTTTAATGGGTCCTACCTGAATTGACTACATATTTTATATCATAATCAGCAGCAAAATGTTTGATTAATGGGCAAGTGTCATCTTCATTTTCTGTCTCTGGCAGAATCAGACAGGGTTGCCCTTTGTCCCCATTTTATTCATTATGGCTATTGAATCTCTGGCAACTAAAATACGTTCTCACGCTTCATTTACAGATATTACTTTAGGATCCCAAAACCTTTAAATTTCAATGTTTACTGATGACATTTTACTCTCTATAGAAGATGCCCTCTCAGAAGTAGAAGTTAAGTGTATTTTTGCTCATTTCCAGACATTTGCAGGATTGAAAATTAACTTTAAAAAATCAGAAGCACTCCCTGTAGAAGAAGAATTCGCCTCAAGGTGGCATGGCTCCTTTCCTTTTAGATGGGCATGAGGACGGCTGAAATATTTAGGAGTAATAGTCCCTAGAGACATAAACAAATTATACTCCCTCAAAAAGGGCTCCAGGGGTGATCCGGGAAACCACAGACCAGTTAGTCTGACTTCAGTGCCAGGAAAAATAGTGGAAAGTGTTCTACACATCAAAATCACAGAACATATAGAAAGACATGGTTTAATGGAATAAAGTCAGCATGGCTTTACCCAAGGCAAGTCTTGCCTCACAAATCTGCTTTACTTTGTTGAAGAAGTTAATAAACATATAGATAAAGGTGAACTGGTAGATGTAGTGTACTTGGATTTTCAGAAGGTGTTTGACAAAGTTCCTCATGAGAGGCTTCATGGAAAAGTAAAAAGTCATGGGATAGGTGGTGATGTCCTTTTGTGGATTACAAACTGGCTAAAAGACAGGAAACAGAGAGTAGGATTAAATGGACAATTTTCTCAGTGGAAGGGGGAGTGGGCAGTGGAGTGCCTCAGGGATCTGTATTGGAACCCTTACTTTTCAATATATTTATAAATGATCTGGAAAGAAATACGAGTGAGATAATCAAATTTGCAGATGATACAAAATTGTTCAGAGTAGTTAAATCACAAGCAGATTGTGATAAATTGCAGGAAGACCTTGTGAGACTGGAAAATTGGGCATCAAAATGGCAGATGAAATTTAATGTGGATAAGTGCAAGGTGATGCATATAGGGAAAAGTAACCCATGCTATAGTTACACAATGTTAGGTTCCATATTAGATGCTACCACCCAAGAAAGAGATCTAGGTGTCATAGTGGATAACACATTGAAATCGTCGGTTCAGTGTGCTGTGGCAGTCATAAAAGCAAACAGAATGTTGGGAATTATTAGAAAGGGAATGATGAATAAAACGGAAAATGTCATAATGCCTCTATATCGCTCCATGGTGAGACTGCACCTTGAATACTGTGTACAATTTTGGTCGCCGCATCTCAAAAAAGATATAGGTTGCAATGGATAAGGTACAGAGAAGGGCTACCCAAATGATAAGGGGAATGGAACAGCTCCCCTATGAGGAAGGACTAAAGAGGTTAGGACTTTTCAGCTTGGAGAAGAGACGGCTGAGGGGGGGATATGATAGAGGTGTTTAAAATCATGAGAAATCTAGAATGGGTAGATGTGAATCAGTTATTTTCTCTTTCGGATAATAGAAGGACTAGGGGCACTCCATGAAGTTAGCATGGGGCACATTTAAAACTAATCTGAGAAAGTTCTTTTTCACTCAACGCACAATAAAGCTCTGGAATTTGTTGCCAGAGGATGTGGTTAGTGTAGCTGGGTTCAAAAAGGTTTGGATAAGTTCTTGGAGGAGAAGTCCATTAACTGCTATTAATCAAGTTTACTTAGGGAATAGCCACTGCTATTAATTGCATCAGTAGTATGGGATCTTCTTAGTGTTTGGGTAATTGCCGGGTTCTTGTGGCCTGGTTTGGCCTCTGTTGGAAACAGGATGCTGGGCTTGATGGACCCTTGGTCTGACCCAGTATGACAATTTCTTATATTCTTATGTTCTAATATTACCAGTAGAATAGGCCAGGTGGATACTCAACTTATGGTGTGGAAACATCTTCCTCTGTTATTGATGAGAAGATGTGGGCTTTTGAAAATGGTTCTTTTTCCTAAACTCCTCTATAAGTTACAGATGTTACCTTGCTGGCTTTCGAAGAAAGATTTGGCTCGTCTCATTTCCATCTTTGTTGGTTTTTATTTGGGGATGCAAAAAAGTGAGGATTGGATATGTCGGACTTTTATGAAACAAAATTCTGGGGGGAGGGGGTTTAGGTTTACCAAATTTTGGTATATTTAAGGTAGAATGTCATGTGTTTTATTTGGGAGTAGTATACAGGTGACTATAAGTATTGTACTGATGGTCTGATTGTTGGTTAATGCATCCTATTTCTTTATTATACCCAATTTCACTTTCAGCAGTTTTAGGCTTTAGGGGAGCTCCTACCAATATTGTCATTGAGGCTGCTGGTGGGATTTGAGTATGTCTAATGGTCTTTTACTTCCACTGATGGGTTATTGAGACTTCACTCCAGGTATGACTCAAATGGCATTTAAAGGGTGGTATGAGTTGGATTTACGAAATGCTGAACAATGGTGTGATGAAATAGGAGATCCCTATATCCCACTTTTTTTGCTTATTTGCAAGCTCGCCATTAACTTTACTCTCTGAAGTGGACTGGGGCACAGATTATGATGGGGAAAAAGATACTGGCAAAGGCAAAAGGAATGGGAGAGTACACAAATTCCATCTCACGATGGTATAAATACTGTATCTCTAAAGAGATGCGTGGAGAGTTTCGTGACTTGGGCAGTTACTGGAGTGGAGTCTTGCAAAAGGAAATCACCACTACTGATTTTCAGCTGCCTTTTCAACAGCTATATATGGATTTTATAGATGTTTGTATGAGAGAAATACAATTTAACATAAAACATTATTGCTATCTGGACAATTTTAAAAGGTATCATATTGCTCTAGCTGGATCCGCTTTCTGCACTAAGTGTACCTCAGAACTGGGTACTTCATATCACAGATTTTTACTATACACCAGACTTGTACCTTTTGGTCAATGGTTCTTCAGCAGCCGGAACAATACTCTGGGACCGCACCGCTGAATATATCCTGCTATCCTAAAGTTAGCTGGATAAGTTTATCCAGCAAACTTTAGGACAGGTCTGTGGGGTGACCAGAGTTAGCTGGATAACTTATCTGGCTATCTTAACTCCTCCCTGTTACACTGAATCTCCTCCCACCACTTAACTACCACCAGGTAAGTATTTATCCAGCTAAGTGGCAGTTGCTGATCATGGATGAATATTTAAAATGCGCCACTTAGCCAGATATGTTGCAGTTTATCTGGCTGAGTGGCATTGAATATGGACCTCGTTGTTATTAATTAATTTTATTATTAATTAAAAACTTAGATTCCACATCCTTATTGCACTGATAAAAACACAGACTGTGTACCAGTAGGGATTACGGATAGCACTTCCTGCAGGCCTGTTGCAGGATTAATCAGAAGATTGCATGAGTGAACCTCCTCATATTTTCTTTAGCCTGACATCATGGTAATGGATCAGTGGTAAGACATGCGCATATGACATTGAGTTTTATTGGCTATCTGATAATGATCAACATTTTAGAATCTTAAAGTACTGAAATGTCTTAATAATTTTGAGAACGTAAAAGAAATCATCCTATCTGATGGTGTATTGCACAGTGTTGAAACATAGCCTTATTTTCAATTTGTGATACTTTTATTATACTAACACGAAGATTATAAAATGGTCCAGGTCTGAGCTTTTGAGGTCACATAGGTCTGAAGAAGGAAGCTACTGTATGTGGTCTCAAAAGTTCATATACTGCAAATAAGGAGGGCAATAATGTTCTCTGGTCCTCAGGTAAAACTGTTTTACCCAGGGAAATGGACCCTGATTATTGCCTCCCCTGTGTGCAGGTAAAAGCATGGGCATTTCTCTACAACATATGTACTTTTATCTGCATGCTTAAGACATGTGTGTTCCTGGGGGCTGGGGGAGGGCGGAGAATGGAAAAATGTATATAGTTTTGATTATACAAACTACATACGTTGTTTTGTTCTGAAAAAATTACTCGCAGAGAAAGCAGTTGCAGATCTCTGTGAGTCAGTTTTAGTTAGGCAACAGTCAAAAATTACCAGCGTGGTTTTGCTTGGATTATTGGTGCAAACCCTGTGAGTAAAAGTACTTGAGTTTGCACTGACGCAGGCACTTTTGATTATTGGCCCTTGTAGAGGTTTTGTTTTTTTTCCAGAGGGTATGTGTCGGTACTGAGTACTGATGCCTTTTTCTTCCATCTGCTTGATATTTACCCTGTGGTCACTCAAAGAAAACAAGCATCCTGCATGTGAGTTCTGGCAGCCTTTTTTCCAGAAAGATAGCACTGGCCCCTTGAATGCACTGGATTAACGTTGATCAAAGAAAAGGCAACTACAACATGCAAGTAATCTAATTTTCTCCAGAACCAATACAGTGACTAGAACTGCGCCCTAATCAGGCCATAATTAGAAAGGCTCCAAGCTCTTTAATAAATCTGACTGTGGCTATTTAATATTCCTAAATATTTCAAAACAAAAACATGTTGGGTATTTTTAAAGTTGTTTATTTTCCCAGAAAAGTAGTAATGAAGTAATTAGATTTCATTTAGGAATTCAGCTAAGGGTAACACAGTTTTCTTTGTTGTTGCTGTCTCCAGAATGCTATAAATTTTGTTTTAATGTTGAATATACAGTACACTCTGGTCAGTTTAGCTTTAGGCCATGGTTACAATGTTTCTTTCTTTTTTCCTCAAGGCTGTTGTGGTAACGGATGGAGAACGGATTCTTGGTCTTGGTGACCTTGGCTGTTATGGAATGGGCATTCCAGTTGGAAAACTGGCACTTTATACAGCATGTGGAGGAGTGAAACCCCAAGAGTGCTTACCCATAATACTGGACGTGGGAACAGATAATGAGGTAAAGTAACTTTCCAGCATTCTATGAACAAAGTGAGCAATTAAATGGTCAATTTGTGCTAAACTATTTTATGCAGCATTCAGGACTTGAAAAATCCAATCATCTGTTTGTTAGTGATGAGCAGTTTTGTTTTTTTTTAGAGATGAATGTATTTTTCCAATCTGGTCATAAAAGGAGCAGGCAGAGTGACAGTGCTGGGGTGGACATAAGCATGGCCATCTTTTAGGATGTGCAGTCAGACAGGGTACCTTGCCCAAAGGGGCGCTGTCATGCTAGACCCGCTTTCCCAAAAGCACTCTCTCTCCCCCACCCATGCCATTGAGGTATTCATTTTTCTGTTCTGGCTGCGGACAGTCCATGTGGGCCAAAGTTGTTGAGCAGGCCCAGAATGTAGATGCACCTTGAAGAATATGCCAAGTGTGTGAAAGCGGCAGAGCCAGCTGCTTTGCAGTACCACACAGAGGTACAGAAGTATTGATGAGGGTGTGTGGGTGAGAGGGGGGGGGGGGAGGTTAAAAGGGGAGGGATGGTGAGGGTGCTTGACAATCATAGGCAGTGAAGGTGGAAGGGAAAGAGGTAGAAGGGGTGATGGGGCATGGGGGTCAATAGAAGCTAGAGGGGTGATGGGATGGAGAGGAGAGAGAGAGCCAAGAATGGTGATTGGAGGGGGAAAGGTTTAAGAGATTCACATGGAGAGCGGGAGCAGTAGAAGAGGGGCGAATGCATCTGGGTGGAAAAGAGCAATTGTGGAAGCTTCACAGGCTGTAGCCTAGGCAGGAACCACCACCAAGCTGAAGGGCTAAAGGGAGGTGATGTTGGCTTGAGAGTTTTTAGAATGGACATGGGGATTGTCTCTTTCTATTTTAAAATATCCATCTAACATAGTAGCATAGCATAGTAATGAAGGCAGAAAAGACCAAATGGTCCATCCAGTCTGCCCAGCAAGCTTCTTCTGGTAGTATCTCTACAGGTTACCTCATGTTTACCTTAAGGGTAGCAATTATTGCTCCATGCAGTTATTTGATGAAGCTTCTTGAAAATGTATACAGTGCTGATGTGTTTTGGTTATGGACTTGGCCTTAGAAGCAGTCCTGTACTTTTTCACTTATGTCTGTGTAGTACTCCAGACCATTAAATTTAGAAATATTTGCGCTCCAGGAAAATACAGATGCAGGAGGTTCCATAGGGAAGAGGGTGATCCCTCAGTCATACACGTGCACTGTTTTTGCCATGTAAAACTGATTACACTGGCTACACTAATAGTACGTGAACCTCAGATAAGTAAACTCTGGATGATAGTAATTTGTAGATAAGGATGAACATCAAAACAACATTACTCCTATGCAAAAAAAAAAGTATAAAAATCTTATAAAGCCAATTGTATTTTGTCAGTAAGTCTTGGACAGAAAATTACTGTCTTTAGAACTCAGCTAAAAATGCATGCTGAGGCAATGATTTTTGGATTTTATTGGAAAAGGAGTGGTTAGAGTAGCAGGCTGCTGTCAGGTCCTAGCTTAGATACAACACCATATAGATGCCTTTTCAGTGGTGTTTAATAATAATAATAATAATAATACAAAAAAAGTCCAAACACGACATAGGATTCCTGCCTTAAAAACTGCAGCAACTAACAGTATAGTCCAGCAATGTGAATTCCTCTTACCAGAGAGTCAAGGGAGGAGATCCAGCACAGTTCAGTGACCCTGTTCACTGAAGACCAGCAAGTGCACCCTGCAGGCTAGCACTTAAAAACAGCTGTGCAGGTAGGTTGGATCTACCTGGTAGCCACTGACTACCTTTGTTCGGCATAGCTCTCTACCTACCATACCTGAAAACTAACATTGCTAGCTTCTTTCTCCATTCCCACAAATTGGGTAATTCCTTGTCAGAGCTCCAGTCCCATGCCTCCAGGGCCAATGATTCAACCCCCCCCCCCCCCCCCCCCCCGCAGACCTTATAGCTGCAAACCAGGGAAGCCAGAGTTCAATTCCCACTGCCACTCCTTGTGACTTTGGACACATCCCTTCACCTGCCATTGCCTCAGGTGCAAACCTAGGGGGTCATTTACTATGCCACAATATTGTACTGCAGAGGGGAAAAAATGCTTCAGAAAAATTCTGCAGAGGCATTGCTGTGATATTTTCCAGTCAGTGGTAAGAAACCGCGACGGCTTCTGCGTGGCATTTTTTTCTCATGAAAAAAATCTGAGAGAAAAAAATACAGTATGAAAGGGCAAAAATCGTGCGATGACAGCCCCTTTTGCCTTGGACTGTCGTCATCTTCTTAAAGGGCCATGGTGGCACTAATGACCTGGCCCCACAATGTATAAAATTACCCCGGGGGTCTGGCTGGACCCCCACTTTCCTGCCACCTGTAAACACAGCCCAACAG
Organism: Rhinatrema bivittatum; assembly: GCF_901001135.1. Taxonomy (NCBI): domain Eukaryota; kingdom Metazoa; phylum Chordata; class Amphibia; order Gymnophiona; family Rhinatrematidae; genus Rhinatrema; species Rhinatrema bivittatum. Next base: position 369,463,142 of record NC_042617.1, read on the forward strand.
GGAAAAGTTAAAAAATTAAATAAAAGAAAAAGAAAGAAATTAGCAATCACATTGTGATTCCCCGTCCCCCTTCCCTTTAAAAAAAAAACAAAAAAAAAAAGTCACCATCCAGCCCTTCTACCCACCCTAGCCCACCCTGCCATAGCCATATCTGGAGGTCTAGAGTATCCCTGGAAGCCTAGTGGGGACCAGAGCGCCTCCTAGGCTATGGGCTCTAGGGGCAGTGGTTGGTTAGGGTCATTTTGTAAAATGGTGAATAGCCTGGAGTCTAGGGGACATTCTGGGCCCCACTGGACTACCAGAGACTCTTCTAGGCTACCAGGGATATCCTAGACCACCAGGTATGGCCAAGAGGTGATAAGCTAGGGGTGGGTAGGGGGCCCAGGTGCCTATTGGAACTATGGGGGGGACGGGACTTTATTTGAAAGGAAAGGGTTTGGGGAAGGAAAGTGGGACATCACCACTCAATGGTAATTTCAAAAATATATATATATTTTTTACTTTTCCCTTTGCTGGGCCACCTCTACTGGCAGCGGGAGGTAGGCAGAGATCTAATCAGACCCTCAGGAGTGGACTTTGGCACATTGGGAGGGGTGTTTTACGGCCATCACAGCCTTTTAAATTTCATGACAGAGGCATTGGAACATGCATTAACATCCTGATGTTCCTGGAGAAAACTACAACTCCTGAGTTGTAGCTAACTTTCTGGAAAATAATGTGGCTTGTGATATTTCAGGCAAGTAGCATTATTTTATTTGCATGAAAATAGGTATGTATGAGCTGCTTTGCATTCATTTGCAAATGTTATGCATCCAAAGCAGCTTATTTATATATGCTTGTTTTTAGAGGAAAATATTGCATGATATTGCTACGAGAAGCATATATCATGTGCTAAACAGTTTTTTTGGTTTATAAATGCTTATCATGGTTTAGTACATATACCCCTTAGACTGTAAGCCTTCTGGGATCAGGGAAATAACCTACAGTACCTGAATGCAATCCACTCTGAAGTGTCTGAAAGCAGAATATAAATCAAATAAGTACAAAAACAATTGCTGAGATTGTATCTTGAATTCTCTCTTTAAAAATTTCCATTTGGCTTTTGATTAGGATTCAAATCTAGGAAGGGTATTTCTCCAAGGACAAGCAGGATGGTAGTTGTCCTCACAACTGGGTGACATCATCTGATGGAGCCCGGCATGGAAAAACTCGTGTCAGTTTCTAGAAACTTTAACTGGTACACTGAGCATGCCCAGCATGCCACTATCCGCATGTCCACATGGGGTCCCTCTTCAGTCTCTTCTTTTCCGCGAAGCTGTTGCCACATGGTTCAGGAGCTCACTCTGTATTTTCCTAAAACATTTTTTTCTTCGCTTCTACGCATGTCGTAGAGTCCCTCTCCTTTTCGGAGATCGGTAAGTTTCCTCGGGTCTTCGCGGTCGATCGCCAATGGCTCTGCCTCCAGATACTCACCTGGCCAACGACCACACGTCGCTTTTTTTCGATGGCATCGCCCGGTTTCTGCCTGTGCCCCCAGTGCCCGCGGACTATGTCCCTCACATACCCCTATGAAATCTCTGCCCTTTGCCTGGGAGCCTCCCAAAATGCCAGCGTTTGTGATTTTTGTGTCCAAATGACCCTGAAGGGTCGCAGGGCCCACCTCGACAAAATGGAGACATTGTTTGGGGCCAAACATTCGGAACAATCCCCTGACGTCAGTGACCTCCACACCGCTCGGTAAGGAGGCCTAGGCCCCAAGTTCTCCTGTGCCTGTCGGGACAGCTCCTGAGGTAGGTGCAGGAGACTGTCCGTTGTCTGTCTCTTCCCTCTCCCGTTCAGGTTTCTTGACGTTTCCCTCGGCTTCAGGGAAGGATCGCGGGGACCACCGGGAGAGGTCCAGGAAACATAGACATCAATGTTCCTCTTTTAAAAAGGGCCGTGAGAGGGACATTAACCTCTGTGCCTCGCACAAAGCGGTCGAGGGCGGAGGACGTCATCCCCTCCGACCCCTATTGACACTTCCAGGTGGCCTCCACCAGTTCCAGTGGAGGGATCGTCCCCCTCCAACCAGAGGGTCTCCTGATTCCACCTGTTCCTCCTCAAGCCATGCTTAAAAGTGTGTATGTATGGCGGCCTGAAGCTACTTATTCACTCTGTTGTGAGGACTACCATCCTTCTTGTCCTTGGAGAAAGCAGAGTTGCTTACTTGTAACAGTGTTCTCCAAGGACAGTAGGATGTTAGTCCTCACAGAATCTTCCTGCCTCCCTGTAGAGTTGGGGTCTTTTTCTTTTTAGCGGGATTTTTTGGTTGCTCGCTAGCTCGCTCACTCTTTGTTGTAAGACTGAAGGGACCCCACGTGGATAGTGGCATCCTAGGCATGCTCAGTGTGCCAGTCAGTGTTTCTAGAAACTTTGACAAAAGTTTTTCCGTGCTGGGCTCCATATGATGATGTCACCCAGTTGTGAGGACTAACATCCTGCTGTCCTTGGGGAACATAGGTAAGCAACTCTACTTTTTCAAACAGCCAGCATAGTGGTAAAGTCTGCATATGCATTATACATGTAGATTTTGCCGAGGATTTTGAAAAGTAAACTTCTGTGCATGTTCGCTTTGAAAATTTGCAGGCAAGTGGCTAGGTACATGCAGATATTCATTCATGTAAAATTGCACCTCCTCTTCAGAGGATGTAACTTCTGCACACACACTTCTGCACTAAATTTTATAAAATGTAAAAGTATGGGCATAAATGCAGATTCATCATTATTTACTCTTTTGGATAATACAAGGACTAGGGGGCACTCTATGAAGTTAGCAAGTAGCACATTTAGAACGAATCAGAAAAAATTATTTTTCACAACGCACAATTAAACTCTGGAATTCGTTGCCAGAGGATGTGGTTAAGGCAGTTATTGTAGCTGAGTTTAAAAAAGGTTTGGATAAGTTCCTGGAGGAGAAGTCCATAAACTGCCTTTAATCAATAGGGAATAGCAACTGCTTGTTGCCTGCATTAGTAGCATGGGATCTACTTGCCAGGTACTTGTAACTTGGATTGGCTGCTGTTGGACACAGGATACTGGGCTTGATGGACCCTTGCTCTGACCCAGTATGGCATATCTTATGTTCTCTATCCCATCTTCGATCCCTGGAATGTCTTTGTTCAATTTTAAAAAAGTACTTATGAAACTGGACTATACCTTTTTTTTTTTTAAACGCTAAGCAATTGACAGACACCGAGAATAATATCTTACATAATACAAGTGATCAGTACGTCAAAACTCTCATTTGTCTTAATTCCACAAGCTCTACAGCAGAGATTCCCAGTCTCCATTATATGCATCTTTATTTCATGCATATTCATTGTGGATATCCTGAAAACCCAACTGGTTGTGCAGTCCCCATGACAGGTTTGGGAAGCCCTGTTCTACCAGATATGAGTATACATCCTAGTAAAACACTTGGATCTTACATTCTACAAATGTATTTTTATGCATGCTCAGTCCTGGCTGATTTTGTAACAGCCATTTACATGCATAAACAGCCATTTAGGAGCATAAAAACATGGGTTTGAAAATTACAACAAAACAAAAGTCCAAAAAATAAAGACAATCAAAAACAAACAATTTCAGGTCGGTCCAGCCAAAACTCTAAAGTATCTTACATTCAACACAGACCTCAAACCCGAAGTCGAGTCAACGCACCCTGTTGCAGGTTTGCAAACAGTGCAGAAGTTTTCATTATAATTACAGGGCTTAAATATGTGGTATTTTTTGATCTGTGATTATATTGAAAATGTCTGCACCTTTTGTAAACTTGCAGCAAGGTGCTTTGACTAGTCTTTGTTATGAGGTCTGTGGTTGTTGAATGTAAGATACTTTAGAGTTTTGACTGGATTGACCTGAAATTGTTTATGTACTGATTGCATCATGTTTTTGTTTTATCATCTTAAATTCTTATGAGAAGTTATTGACTAACTCACGGCAACTTTCTCTACTTCATAATCAAAGGGAGTTGATAATATTTCACCATTTAGTCATGCAGCAAAATTGCTCTTAAGTTTCCAATTGGGAAGACTCATTGAGATCCAATTGTTGAGTTATCCAGCTAAATGCCTTCTTTTGAATATCTAGGGCAGTTATCTGGCTAAAATTTAGCTGGATTATAACCTTCAGAGCAGAGCTAAATTGTCTGGTTTATTTTCATCTGTAAATTAGGATTACCTTGATGCAGTCCTAAAGTTGTCCGATCGCATGTGACTGGATAATTTAAGGTTTCAGCTATATTCAAAAGAATATAGACACATAAAAAAAAAAAAGGCCACCATTCTCTTCCCCCCCCCCTCCCCCCGACAACAAGGTATTCAGCATCAGACTGTGGTCTCGTGTCCCCACACCCTCTCAAGCTCCCGAAATTAATGTGTTGACCCTCCCCCTTTCAGCAATACATTTTTGCTGTTTGGATGGGGATTCCCCCTCCTACCCTTCCCCCAAGCCATCCCATTTGGAAGATGGAGGGGAAGCCCTTACCAACTTAATAAATGTGCATTGCAAGTATTTGCATCCCAATTAGCTCCTGTCCTGGCAAAATGTTTTCGAGATCTGAAGGAGGGCACTCCATTAACAGCTACAGCCAATATGGCCGGGATCACTGTACTGGCTAAACCTGGTCGTGATCCTGCTTTATGCGGATCATACAGACCAATTTCATTAATTAATATTGATTTAAAGATTCTTGCTAAGATTTTAGCATCATGCCTGAACAGTTTTATCGCGCAAATTATTAAACCAGGCTGGTTTTATCCCAGGGCGTCAAGCGAGTGACAATGTTCATAAAATCCTGGATTTGATCTAGTGGGTACAGAAATGGAAAATACCGGCCTTGGCTCTCTCGGTTGGTGCCGAGAAAGCCTTTGACATGGTGCATTGGCCCTATCTTTTTTCCCTGTTGCGGAAATTGAAATTTGGTGATCATTTTATGCAGTGGTTACAACAGCTATATAGTGAGCCATTAGCATGTATTAAGATCAACGGAGGCTAATCCCCTACCTTTCCAGTCAAACATGGCACCAGACAGGGGTGTCGCCTATCACCGCTCCTTTTTGCAATTTTTTTAGAACCCTTTGCTATCAATGTGCGTGCCGACCCAGCAATCTGGGGGGGGTTGAGCTAGGTCAGTTCTCCTCGAAGTTGTCATTGTTCACAGATGACATCATGATAGTCATTACAGAACCAAAAATCTCACTATCAATCCTGACTTGTGCCTTGGAAGACTTTAGTCGAATTTCAGGCTTTCGGATTAACTAACTGGGATAAGTCTGAAATACTAACTGGGATAAGTCTGAAATACTAACTGGGATAAGTCTGAAATACTTAACATCAGCACCGACCCAGTGGAGGCATCCTCTCTTAAGACCCAGTTTCGTTTTAAATGGGCTGCACAGAAAGTTAAATATCTAGGGATGTACCTGAGCGCTACTCAGGATTTACTTCAATTAAATTACATCCCCTTTGGAATAAAATATCCCAAAACCCAGAGGAATGGAATAGGTACAGCATCTCATGGCTGGGCCGTATAGCTGCAGTCAAAATGAATGTTCTACCCAAACTGCTTTATCTATTCCATACTTTGCCTTTCCCAATACCCCGACAATGGTTGACTAAATGGCAGAAGAGAATCATGTCTTATATATGGGGGGTAAGAGACCTCGACTTGCAAAACGGATTATGTACCAATCTTGACATCAGGGTGGTCTAAGTGTCCCCAACCTGGAATGTTATCTCCAGGCTGCTCAATTTAAAACCCTCATTGATTGGCACAGGCAATCTACCTCTAAATTGTGGGTACAATTCAGTCAGCAACTGGCAGGAGACATATCACTTTCTAGTTTGATGTGGCAACCTAGGAAAACGTGGTGCATTCAACCTAAAGTTTTATTGCCCCCCTCTATGGTCTATGTACTGGATATTTGGCATGCTAAAGGTTCCTCTCTGGTGGGGACACGAGAATACCACCTTAATACGTATTTATATGCGAACTATGGCTTCACACCAGGCTATGAAACTAAGGCTTTTCAGACTTGGAAATCAAAAGACATAACCACCTGGGTGCATGTTTGGGGTCGACTTGATTTGGTTCCTTTTGAGTAGTTGAAATTGAAGTACAGTTTATCTGACTTAGATATATATCGATGTATGCAACTAAGACATTATGCAAAAACTGCTATGCTTGCTGGACACTTTCAGCAAGGGAGGTCTGATTTTGAAACCTTTTGTTTAAAAGCCGACCAAACTACTAAATCCCTTTCGACAGTGTATACATTGATGGGACAGAAACTACCTATAAAGCCCACTCATCTATTAGCAGGGGAAAGGGAAATAGGTACCCCATTTTTGCTACGAGAATGGGAGGCAATTTTTCAAGCTTCTAGTAAGGGACTTATTGCAGCCTCCATGTTAGAAAACTCACTAAAATTATTATACCGCTGGCATTACTGTCCATCTAGATCTACCTACCATACCTGATGAATCCAGCAGTTTCCAATCACTGTTGGAGAGGGTGTCAGCTGACCGGGACTTATTACCATATGTGGTGGACTTGTCCTAAGATACGTCAACTTTGGTTGGATATTGAATCATGGCTTGGTAACTTATATTCAAATGTTGGGTCACTACAACCATAACATGCCTTACTAGGGGTCCCCATATTTCTGTACAAGACTAGTGACAATACAATGATTAATTATATTTTGGTAGCCACTAGAACTGCCATAGCACGATACTGGAATTTATCATGCATCCCTACTATAGCGGAAATACAGCTTAAAGTGGGGAAAATTTATGTGCTCGCGGAAATTACCGCCCATGCTCGTAAGACTATTGGGAAGTTTCATAGCACATGGAATAATTATTGCTTATGGAAAGACACACATAAGGTGTCGAGCACCACTAGCTAAAGCGGAGGATCTCAAACCTTTATACACAAATTGCCCACAGGATTTGGTCATGCTTTTGTAATGATTATTCACCATCTATGAAATAACTTTGAACATGGGATTACGAAAGGGGTGGGGGGAATGGGAGGGAGGGGTGGGGAGGGCATTACAGGGATGACACGCTATAAACTTATGACATGACGACAAAATCAGGACATGACATATGATGTAATCAACGCTTTATTGCAATTAGATGAAGATGTTAGAGGTCCGACTTCTAATGCTGTTCATACCAGAAGTTACTGTTCTATGATTGTTTGATATTGTTATACTGTATTTGTGTATATTTATGTTATGCAATAAAATAGTAAATAAAAAAAAGTGCATTGCTGAGAGGGGGAAGGAGTGGTCTGACACATTTCAAATTAATTTTGTGGTGCTTGTGGGGGCCTGCCAGCCCAATGGGAATTACCTCTCCAGGTAGGAGTAGTAGATTCCTGGCCTCTGGCTTGGGCTGCCGGATTTTTTTTTAATGTGCGTCGATGCACACTTTTAACCAGATAACTTTAAAATGTCGATATTCAAAGCTAGCCAGTTAGGTTTTAAGTTATCCAGATAAAGGTGGCTAGGTATCTTTATTTGGGGATACTCAGCAGGATGTTTGCCTTTCTGAATATCCTGGATAATTTATCTGGCTAACTTTAACCAAAAAAGTAAGCCTTTTCTGGGATTTTTACATTTTGGCCCTCCCTTCAGTTCAGATTATTTTCATGGGTGCTGAATGGGGGGAAAGCCGCTCTTGAATAAGTCCCATTAGTTCAGTTGTCGCCATTGTGCTTTGTTACATGTAATGTTTATTTGCTGTGGCTTGAATTGCAATAATCGGAGAGAGAGGAATTTTCTTCCATTAATTTTTATAGATATGATAGACATATATCATAGTGTACCAGTAAAATACAATTATTACAAGGGTTAATAAAAAGACCAGAACTACAACAAAAGTTCAATGAATCAGACATTATATCACCTTCACTTTTAATATATTCTATCCTGCTTATGAGTAAATTCACTGGAAAATCACATTAGCAAGAATTGCAAGGTATGTGTATAAACATTAATGCTCTTTCAGACAAATGTGTGATGTGAAGTTTGAGTAGTATAAACAATTTTTAACATTAATCTCAGAACCATTAAGCAGTTAATAGAAGAAAAGGTCATTCAGCCTTAGTTGCTCAGGAATATCTGGAATTTGGAAGCTTAGTGGTAAACCTAGCTTAAACAACTCTGGCAGAGTATCAGTTCCATCTGAAACCTGCGATAACAGCTAGTCTTTTATTAATTCAAACGTAACATTCAAAACAGTCTCTCTCCAGGCTCTGTTTGTGATTTTCCAGTGGAATATTTACCTTCAGAGTATGTTCCATGAATTCATAGCTTTTGTTTTCCGGTTCTAGTGACTTCTAAAATAGCCCAGAATAACACTATAAAAAATGGTGGGGAAATTGAACCAGAAGGAATTTATCATGGGATGAAATTAAATAAAAGCATTTTGAGCTGATTCCTCCATAGCATGACTTACATGGAATCCTGAGGACATCAGAATACAGAATTAAACAAATCAAATGCTTGAATGGCCTTTTGTACCCGCTTCCCCGTAACATCCACTCTTCAGGTTTTCAGTGATTGATAATGGTTTTGATCACAGCACATTTTGAGTATTCTGCCCTAAACAAAAGTTAGTCAATATCTGTTTAATATTTTATTAAAAGAATCAGTTCTTTGGGGAGGGGGTGTGGTTGGACCATTTTCAAAGTGATTTTCCATGTGTAAAAAAGCATTTTACCCAGGTGAATTATTTGCCTGAAGATTGCCCTCCCTTGGTGACTTTCAGCTGCATTGAGAGGAAATATTCCCAAGATGGAGGTGAACGCATACGTTCAGATTATGCATATTCCATTCTTGGCATATGCTTTTTCAGCGAAATTCTGTTTCCTGAAAAAAGCCTGTGCACATGAGCCCAGTGTGCTTTTTGTACCCGCAGGAAGTTTGTGTGAAAGTATGCATGTATGTTTTTGCTTTGTTACAAGCCCAGAGGTAAAAAGTACAGTGGATTTTGTCCCAGTGCAGACCATTTGAAAATTGCCTCTTATGAATCTTTGGGGCAGTTTTCAAGTAACGCTTTGTTACTACAAATTCGGTGGGTATTTTGTACTGTGCATGCTTGCAACAAACCTACATGGGGATATGATATACACACATACGTTCACCTGCATGTCAGGCAGACACTTTGCTAAAACACTGCTTTACCCACAGAAGTCCCTTTGAAAATTTCCCTTCCTGTGGGTATCTGAGATAATGGGAAATAAAGGGGCTATGGCACCATGAGCAGTCTGAGTAACCAGAAGAGGGATTCAGGCTGGACTCTGGTAGAAATCCTTGCATAAACTCCCTTATTGGTGACAAAAATAAACAAAACCAGCTCTGCTAGTCTCTGCAATTTAACAACACAAAAAGTAGTCTCACAATTTACAGTTCAGTAGTATGTTCTTTCTCTAGGCTTTCATCTCTCCCGTGGGGCTCTCGTGTATACCCCTTTACTTATCCTCCACCTCAGTTCAAACTTATTAGGTTGAACGCGTTCCCTTACTAAGAATATGCACATAAAAAGACCTCTGTTATTCTCTTCATTCATGCTGGGGTTGCTTAATTTGTTTAATGTTTCCCCTCCCCATGTCATTTGGGGAACTGCTCCAGAGTTCGTGGGGTGCCTGCTGTTCCACAATCCCCTTTCTTTTCGACTTGACAGTTGACTTTGCTTAAGATACTTTCCTTTCTCTGTATGGACTAGTCTCTAATGCTGCCTGTGTCAGTTGATGTCCATTGCTTCGCTGCACTCATGCTGACATTCCCTGGCCAAGTGACCTCTCCTTCCACAGTTGAAGCAAGCGGAAGAGGCTGTGACCTGTGGCTAGGGTATAGAGTCCAAGCTGCCTGTTTCTAGGGGCAGTGGTTGGGGGTTCTCCAGTCTTATTGCTGTTCCATAGAACATATGCAGGCTGTCTTTCCAACCTCCATACCACATCAAGCTTTAACTGAGCCTGGTAGAAGGCATCTGCCATTTCTAATGTTGATGCCAAAGTGAGTCCTGGGTACTGACAAACCCAACTTCAAGTGGGCTGGTCAAATCCATCTAGGAACTATTCCAGAAGCACCTGGTTGGCTACTTGAAGGCCGGACTTTGTCTACAGCTGCAGCCACTTCCATCCGGCATCTTTCAATCGGTGGAACAGGCTTTGGGGCTTTCCCCAAGCAGTAGAATGCTCCTTCAGAACTATTGCCCGTAGATTTCTGAAATATAACCCCATTCTTTTCAGGATAGCAGTTTTCACTTCTGCATGGGTGGCCCCTCCCTCTGGATTGGCCGCTGGAAAGGCTGCTTGGCATTTGCGTGTGAGTGAATTTGCCATATATATGTTCCAATTAGCTTCTTGCCACCTCGTCATGTAGGCGATCCTTTCAAAGTTTTTCAGGAAATTCTCTGGGACCTCCCTGGCCTTCATCTTAAACAGAATGGGAGATGGTGGATACCTCTGGGTTGCTGTAGCTCGCATCTAGGCGAGCTTTTCATACAACCCTTGAACAGTTTTCTGGAGATGTTGCTGACCTTCTGCCAGCATTGCATGTGTATCATCCAGTCAATGTTTCCTATTGTGCTCCAGTCACAATTTTTCCTAAAGGGTTTGGCTTGTTCCATAACAATCCAACAAACAAAAACCTGCCTGTTTGGCTGTAATTCACTGAATATTACACCTTGTCTCCAGTCTGAGCTAGCCTCCTTTGCCTGCTGTAAACTAACTGTAGCTGCCGTTGCAGCGAGGCCCAAAAAAAGGGAAGAAGAAAAACATTTTCCTTTGTTTTTTTCTGTTGGTGTGGTTCCTTTGTGTGTGCAAGGCTTAACACAAAAATCCCCAAACTGACACCGTATGTGGGATGATGAGTGGTTTCAGAGTAAGCAGAGGATAAATTCAGGCTGGGCTTTGGTAGAAATTTTACATAAACTTTTATTGGTGACAGAAATAAACAAAAGCAGCTCTGCTAGTCTCTGCAGTTGTAACAACACAAAAATTAGTCTTACAATTTACAGTTTAGTAGTTTGTTCTTTCTCTAGACTTCCATCTCTCTCATGGGCCTCCTGTTACCTCCTGGCCTGGCTAGATATACACCTTCCCATAGGCCTCTGCCCAGACCAGGATTCCCTATTACTTGAAGCTTAAGGTGGACCAGGCCAGATCTCTGGATCCAGGCTTTTAAGGTATTCTGGGGCTCTCTTGCGTATACCTCTTCACAGGGGTCTATGTAGTAAAGTGCACTAAGGCTAATGCAGCTATAACGAGCATTAAAACAAAAATTGTAATGCTTATTAGTGTGTGCTTAAGCCATTGTAGCTTTGATGTACTTGTATGTTAGACGCATTAACGGGATGTTAACACAAATTAATGCAATAAAAGGTTTAATGACCTGTGTCACTCAAATGCATGCAAAGTAGCTAATTAATATTAATGTTGCAAATGGTGTTAAGTAATGCAGTTTGTATAAACCCTCTATCACAAAAACCCAGGGAGGTGAACGTGGTTGTTTGCAGTAGCCCTGTGACTAATGCAAGGCCCTATGTGGGACATTGAAAGCCCCCTCCCCACAGGCTGAACTTCCAAGGCCTCTCCTATGGCCATCCCTCACAGCTGATAATTCACTGCTTCCCACAAGCAGTGGAGAAGATATTTTCCCTGCAATTCTGGCATGCAACCGGAATGTAACTCCAGCTGATTTCACATGGTTTTTTTGTCTCCTGGGATTAAAAGAGCAAATGAGGTCAGCGTTGCATTTTGCATGGTGCAGATGGCAGCAAGCCATTTCTTCTGCCTCTTTCAGCTTATGGATTCTGGCTGATGGGGAAGCCTGGCGAGAGGGATGAGACTGAAGAAGGGTTTCAGATCATGTGGGCCTTGATTCTGCCTCAGTGGAGGGGGCAGGGAGGACTGGCTCTTGAAGGCCTATATATAATGCCAGGAGTGTGGAGGTAATTGTGACCAACACTAGGCTTCTCAGTAATCACTTTGATAACATATCAATATTATCTATTGCAAAATATTGGGTTTAATGCCTATTAATACATCATATGTTTAAAGCTGTTTTGCGAGAGTTATCTCTCATATTCAAACTGGCCATTAATTCATATTAAGGGCCTGTTTTGACATGTTTTAGTACATTGTTCCCAAATCCCAAAGTTAGTTGTACAGGGTCACAGGGAGTGTCAGTAGCAGAAGCAGAATGTGAACTGAGCTCTTCTGGTTCCCCAGTCCATTATTATAATTTCTAGATTCGTTCTCTCCTAGCAGTTCTCATGATGATATCATGCATTAGCCAGTAGACTTCATTTGTTCCCCTAAGCCTTCCAGGAGTGAATTTAACAGTTGATATGGTAAAGGACACAAGGGTTTGTTTACTATTTAAGAATGCATATTAGTTTGAAAATGGATTTAGCTTTATTTTGTTGTTTTTTTTATTTAAGTTTAATACTCTTTCTTTACCATGAATGCTTGTGCATATATTTATTTATTCTGACTTGATTTTCTGCTTTAATGCTTTAGCCCCAAAGTGGATAATGAAATAAAGCAGCATTTTAAGTAATACAAAACATAAACTATAAACTGTTAGGATTTGTAGGTATGTGGGCCCTGGGCCGAGGTGCGAGATGGTACCGCCCACAGGGAGGAGCCCTGTGAGCCTCACCATCAGGAGGCAAGGTCTCAGCGGGCATTAGACACAGCTGTGGAATAGAGTCTTTATTAGAGAAACAGAGAGGCATTGCCCGTGAAGCGGGGAGTGCAGGAGAAAGTCACAAAGTCAGTGCGTGGGATATACCCAGGAGGAATACCTCTGTAGTGAAGATACGGCAATGGTCCATGGAGCAGGGTACACCGATGAGGCTCCTCTGAAGAGATGATATGGTAATGGCTCGTGGTGCAGGGCACACCAGAGGGAATCCTTGGAAGAGATGATATGGTAGTGGCCCGCAGCATGGGGTACACCGATGAGAGTTCCTCACTTGGAGATGGCACAGTAGTGGTCCGCAGTGCAGGGTACACCGATGAGGGTTCCTCACTAGAGATGGTAAGGTAGTGGCCCACAGCGCGGGGTACACCGATGAGGTTTCAACACTATAGATGGTAAGGTAGTGGTCTGCAGCGCGGGGTACACTGAGGAGGATTCCACAATAGAGATGGCACGGAAGTGATCCATAGAGGAAGGTACTCACAGTAGTGAAGTTTCCAGGAGAAGCCCTGAGAAGCGGGCTAGGCAGAAGGCCCTCCGAGGAGCGGATAGCCAGAGATGAGGAAAGGGCCCTGAGGAGCGGGTACCCAGAGCGTCTCACGCCAAAGGTACTGGAACGGGAAGCCCGTAGTGAGCGAAGCGGATTCAGCAATGAAGGAACTCGTTGCCAAGTCGTAGGTAGGCAGGGCTAGCCAGCTTAAGTGTCCTGGAAGGAAGACATCATCTGGAGGGGACGCCGCCGAGGTTCCCGCCATGACGTGCTTAAGACTGGCCCGTGCGTGTGCGTGCACGCCTAGGGGATTCTGAGGGCTAGATGGCGGTCGGCGGTGTCCAGGGAGGCCCGGGAGTGGTAGGCAGGCCGGTGATAGCTGGCGGAGGACGCAAGTCTTCCCCACGGAGTTAAAGCTGCAAAGAAGGAGGTAAGCAAGAGCGGTCACAGCCGTCTGCGACTGACGGGCGTAACATAAACAATACAATTATTAATTCTAAAGTGCCATCTGCTGCTAGCTCAGTCCAGGATAATTTAGTCTTTCAAATAACCACAGGTTAAAGAAAAAACACTTTCTTGAAATATCAAGCATTCATATGGGCCTGTTGTTGTTAGTGCCTTCAAACATTATTATTTTTGGAACCTGTTTTTCTCCAAAATATCTTCAAGTATGTAGCCTTTTTAGGAAGCTCAATAGAACATATTTGCTGTGGCAATAATTAGTGCCATGAGGAAAAGTTCAGCATGGAAGGTCTTGTATCAGATTGTTCTCGTCCATATTTCAGTTTATTCAGTCTCTGAAGCTAACTGAAATATTTTGTAACATAGTTATTTTTGTATTTGACAGTTTCTAATTCACAGTTTTATTTGTTGCTGCTTTTTGTTTCTGACCCCTTTTCTGTGTATTACAGTTTCTGATAATTTGAGGGTTTTTTTTTTAACCAACTAAAGCTGTTACTATAGTATAATAAGATCCTGTAAAAACAAATAGAACACTATAGAAGAAGTAGGAGTTAAATAAAAATAAAAAAGTTTCAAGTGCAGATATTTTTAGGGTAATAAAACCAAATCTTTAGTACGAGAATAAATATAAGAAAACACGATTTTTTTTAAATTTATACTTTATTGCATTTATACATTTATGCAAGAATTTTTAACAATGTGCATATACATAAACCAGATAAAGAAAATATCATTTCAAACAGCAATATATAATCTCTTAATAGTTCCATATACCATAATCTGGATGCAATCACATTGAATCTTATAAAGGAAATAGTGGAGACCAAGAAAAGAATATAGCAGATATGCTAAAGAAATATTTTTCTAACATAGCATAAAACTGTAAGGCATCGCCAAACTTTCCAATTACCAACTCCTTAAGAAGGATCTCAGGAACATGGACTAGCATCCAAATAGGAACGAAGTTGTTCTGGATCGTTAAATATATATTTAGTATCACCACAAAGCAATATTCATCGACAAGGAAAACGTAACATACATTTTACACCTCTATCAGTTACCTCCCCCCTCATCGCAATAAACTTCCTCCAAGACCAAGATGGCTGCCTACCTGTAAGGACTTGAAGGCTGCTGATCCCGGCTGTCGTTGAAGTATTTCAAGCTTTCCTTCTTTGATATTTCCTTTTTGAACAAGAAGAATATGCCACATACTAAAAGGAAAGCTCGGGTATGTGAGATTACCTCGACCCCGGATCAGGATACCCGGCAACCGAGGATTGACGCAGCTTTCACTAAGATGCCGACGAGTAACTCGGCTGCTGCAGTTGCTGGAGCTAGTAAGGAGCAGCTTCCAAGCCCCTTGACCCTGGAAATATCGCTCAGCCCAGGCGCACCAACAATTCCAGATCCACCGTTAGGGCAACCCGGAGAATTATTTTACTTGGAAGAAAATGCTATTGATAATTCCTTAACAGTTACTGGCGTCCAGAGAAGAGAGGAAGGACTCTCCGACTCTTCAGTGAACCCTGGGAGACCGGGTTCCAGGAGCCACGTGGACCGGGACAAACAACAACGCCCAGAACAACGAGGAAAAAGTGGTGAAAGACCTTAAGGAGGAAGGAACTGTGAGTAATAATAATATCTCCTTATACATTGCTACTCCAACTCTCGCTCCTTCCTTAGAAGAAATAAGGAATAAATTGATTTCCATGCAGAAATCAATTAACTCGTTAACTGTTACAGTTCAAGAAGCGATTACTAAAATACAAGTAGCAGAAGAGAAAGTGGTGACTGTGGAGAAACAACGGGAGGCAATGGAAGGGAGAGTAAAAGAGATTGAAAAAGTTCAATTTAATTTGATTAAGTCTGAAAAAATGTTTGAAAATAAAATGGAAATTTTTGAAAATCAATCTAAGAGAACAAATTTAAGAATTTTAAATTTTTCTAAGACAAAAATGATGTCCCCAATGGAATTATTTAAAAGCTATCTCTTAAACATATTGAAATATTCATCTGATGCAATACCTGCGATCTCAACTATGTATTATTTGCCAATGAGACAACCACTGGGTGAAAGTGTTCCACGACAGGAAAATCAAGAAGACTTAAATCTGAATTTAACTGATTTCCTTGAAAAATCTTTTGAAGCAGATATAAAATCAAGAGCAACGTTGCTTGTGCAGTTCTGTTTTCTGTCTGAAAGAGATAATGTACTGAGACATTATTTCAGATTTCAGAAATTAAAGTTTTATGGGCAAACAATCCAAATCTTCCCGGATATTGCAAGAAAATAAGATTTTAAAATAAGATTTTAATCATTTTGGTTAAAATGATTTTTTAAATGAAATATACATCAGCTTTATCTCCCTTTCAATTTCTCTAGTTAAAGTTTTCTAACAATTTAAAATATTCTTTTAATGGCAGTTTGTCAGGCTGTGATCTCTCAGGCCTCCTAATTAGTTATTTTTTCTTTTTGGGTCATCTTCCCTTCTGAAAAATTGACCTCCTATGATACCACCTCATCAATGTTTCGAACAGTGGCGTAAAAGAAGTCCAGTGGTTTCAGATTTTACCCCAAGTGCAGGTAGCTAATGTCCATCATGCATTATCACAAAGTTTGCTGTCAGTATCTGTGAAAAGAGTATGATTCAAAACTTTGTAGCATCTGCTTAAGGGCAAACATACAGGCAGGACCGGTGCAAGCGGATTTGGGTCGTGAGCAGGTTGCGCACTGCTCGCAGCCCGCCAAATCTCCACTCCTCTTTGCTACCGCTTGCGGCCCCATATGGCTCGCACCCAGTGGCATACCAAGGGTCTCCGGCACCTGGGGGCCAATGCATTTGTGTGCCTCTCCAGCATCCCCCCCTTAATCCTTCTTGTACTAATGCTTAAGGTCACAGAAAATCAGTGGTGTCTCTAGACAGAAGAATTGTTTTTTGGGGGGGAGCCAAAATGACATTTCTTCATCACACCCACCTCTATAGCATGGATCCTGCTTTAAAATTGGTTATTAAAAAAAGTTTTAATAAAAAAGTCCAAAGGGTCTTCTGCGTAATTTTAAAAAGCTGGCCAGTTTCACACTATAAAATTATTTGATAGCCTCATTCAACTAATTCTATATGGCTATGAGAGTGAAGTCTGGAATAAATAGGAAGGGACAGAATGTCAATATAAATCCTGCACCTCCAGTTCTGTAACTCTATGCATCCACTGAAATTCCCCCAAACAATGGAGCTTGGATGTTTCCCTTACAGCTCATCATACTAAAAGATATTTTCAAATTCTGGTGTCACCTCACAGTAACAGCAGCATAAACATCTTCCACTGCCAAGCACATTGTGAACTAACACAAAACCCCGCAAAAAAGACACTCAAAATCTATACTGCAATCCCATCGAAACATAACATTAATAACACCAAGGACTCAAACAACAATAACCCTACCTGTGAAAAAGCAAAGGTAAATATTACACTGGGTCCTAGAATACCAATACACCACCTACTGAGGAAACAAAACAAACCAGATTGCTATAGATCCCTATGCTAGCAGAATTTCTCATCCTGGTCACACACACAGAGCAGAGACAGACCCTCACCAAATACAGAATACAAAACAAAGAAGCACAAATTAGAAAAAACTGAAATTGAAACCCCAAGAAGCCAGACTCTGTGCATTAACAATGGAAAAACAGAACCACCATTCCTCATAAAACAAATAAAATCAAGAAACATAAAGCATCAGTTATAATAGTAAAACCATACTAATAAAAGAACATTTTAAAACTACTGATAATTAGAATTTCTATTAATTAAAATCATATACATTTTTTACAATTTCCCAAACACCAATAAAATATTTCAAAACAGCACATATATCAAATAACACCCAATAATTAAATCTAATAAGGATTTTAAAAATCCCTTGCTGTCTATACGTGAGAGCTCTTGATTTCCAGTCACCCTGATATTGTCGAGGATTAGGAGGATATCCTCTCTCTCACACATACTCACATGTCCATTCTCTCTCACACATACACTGTCACATACACACACATTCATGCTCTTATACCCACCATAACCTCTCGCTCTCACAGACACTGACACACTCTCAGGCTCTAAGACAATCTCTTCCCTTCTCTCCCCCCCCCCCCCCCCACACACACACAAACTCTTACTCCCCTGGATTTTCTCATACACACTCATGCTCTCACTCTCACTGGCTCCCTCACATATACACAAACACACACACCAGGCAAGCTCC
The DNA here is from genome assembly GCF_901001135.1 of Rhinatrema bivittatum. Lineage (NCBI taxonomy): Eukaryota > Metazoa > Chordata > Amphibia > Gymnophiona > Rhinatrematidae > Rhinatrema > Rhinatrema bivittatum. The sequence goes on from NC_042617.1 coordinate 369,481,116, forward strand.
CAGTCCTTCTCACACACACACACACACACACACACACACACACACACCCACCCACACTGACCCCCAGGCAGGCTCCCATTCATTTTCACACTACTCCCTCACCATCCCCCAGGCAGGCACCAATTCATTCTCACACACACAGGCAGACACCTATTCTAACACATACAAACCCCAGGAAGACACCTATTCATTCTCATACACAGACACACCCCCAGGCAGACTCCCATTCATACACATGCACACACTAAAGGCAGACCCCTCTCTTTCTTTTGCTAGCAACCTCGGAGCCTCTCTCATTCCTCTGCTGGCACTATCACTGCTGCCACATGGCTATTGGGGAGGCGTTGATTGCTGCTACTGGCACTGAAGCCCATTCTGCTGCCTTCTCTGTGCAGGCCCCGTGGGTTTCCAATTCCTCCATGCTGATCTTGTACATTGTGAGATCCACATAGAGAAAGTGCTACTCTTGCACATTACCAAAGATTACATGTGCCAATTAGTAAAAAGTAATTTATTTATTTTTTACCTCTGCTGTCTGATCTTAGTTTTTAATTGTTTGGTCACAGGCATTTTTGTTCCATCTTCCCTTTCTTATTTTTTTGCCAATTACTTTTATATTGTCGTCTTTTCCATTTCTTTTCTCTCCATCTATCTTCTTCCTTCAAACACACAGTCAGGTTCTCATTCTCACATGCTTTCTCTCATACAATCATTCATACACACAGTCTCTCTCTTGCACATGCTGTCTGACTCTCACACACACAGGCTCTCTCTCACTCCCACATGTTGTCTTGCTCAAGCACAGGCTCTCACTGTCACATGCTCTCTCTCATACAATCATTCATACCCACAGTCTCTCACTGGCACATGCTGTCTGACTCTCACACACACAGGCTCTCTCTCACTCCCACATGCTGTCTTGCTCAAGCACAGGCTCTCACTGTCACATGCTGTCTCTCTCTCTCTCTCTCTCACACACACACACACACAGAGGCTCTCACATGCTGTCTCTGCAAACATTCAGGTCTTCACTCCCACACACAGTCTCTCAACTCACTCCCACACACACACACACACACACACACACACACACTGTCTCTCAACTCACACACACACACAATCTCTCAACTCATCTCATACACACACACACGCACTCTACAGGCCCTCAGCCTCTCTCTTGCCTTGGGCCTCCTATTCACGGGTCGCCGCAGGTTGGGCTCTGCAGCAGCCCTGATCTTCTCAGGCTGCCCACAATGAGGGATCCGTGGTGGCAGCGGCCCTGCTACTGGGCCGCCTCCTCTTCTCAGCCCGCTGCGACTTGAGATTCGCGGATGACTATAAATGCTGCTCTTCTTCTGCACGCGGCTGATGCTCCTCCTCCTTCCTGCCCTCGTGGCTCTGGCAACATTTTCTTCTGGGGCCGCGTGGGCAGGAAGGAGGAGGAGCACCTGCAGGTTTGGACATGACCTTTTTCTTTGGGCCGTGGTGACATGAGCTCCACCACGGCCCTGCCGATCTTCCTGCTGTGTGTGTCCGGCATACAGCACAGCAGTAGTTTACTGCTCAGCCGCCAGTGGGATGAGGTCTACCGGCAGCCGCATTGGACTCCCCCTGACCTCCCGTCAGTATACCACTGCTCAGCGCCCCCTAATGCTCGGCGGCCTAGGCCGAGGCCTAGTTCGCCTGGTGCTTCCACCAGTTCTGCATACAGGGCTATTCATCAAATTGGGTTAGGGCCCTAACTCGCAATAAAAGGAGTATAAAGCACGAGAAATGTGCGATCTTTATCACGTCACACATTAGCATGCAAATATAATAAGTATTCAAAACCAGGAAAATTATGCAAATGAGGGACTCCTATCACCTTTCGCGGTAAAATAACATGGGATTTAATATGCCAAATAACGCATTTTTTTTTTAGCAGTAGAGGGGGGAAAAAAGTTTTTATTGTGCCATAAAGTAGCTGTTATCGTCGGATTGAGGCATTTTATCGCGTGTGATTAAAAAAAAAAAAAAAAAAAAGCCTTCTCTCAGATACACCTAGACAGCCCTGCTGGCCCAATAAAAACAGCATTTGTTACCTGTCCTGTCTTCCTAAAGCTACAGTGTTAGAGGGAAGTCTACTACTAGTGGAATACGGGCTGCTTCATGCTGCTCAACAACAGCAATAACAAGAACAGCAGCAACCGGCAAAGGAGATTCAAACACCTACTAGGGAAATCCCTGCACTGGACCAAAGCCGCTAGTTCTGCCGATGGAGCAGCCTCGCCAACGGCAAGGCTTCCTTTGCAGGAGGGCATGTTTGTGGTACAGGGAGTGCATCTTTGATCCACAAAGCACATTGCTGGGCATGCTGGAAGAACATGTGGTTCCCGTTAGCTCTCATGCTGTCATGAAATTATATGAAGAACTCAGAGGGGAACTGGATTTGGTCATGGAAAGGTTACACCCTATACCGAGCCTCACCAAACTATTGTGCACCCTGCGTTTTATGGTATCTGGCTTCTTCTAAACAATAGTCAGGGTCATTCTATAGTCTCTTTTAGGATATGTGTTTACAGCAAACATCACTGACATGGGCTATCGTGGATTTGACTGCATCTGTTATGTGACAAATGGCTTGTACAGTTAAGTCTACAAGCTGTATGCCAGGTCCTGGCTTTCTCTCCCCATGCTGGCAAAGCCTGCTAATGTTGCATACCAAACAATGCACTTGCCACAAAGCTCGGTGACGGAGTGGTTGAAGAGGCTCTTAGGGAAGATAAGGCCATTGCAGAAAGACTAAATGAATTCTTTGCTTCTGTGTTTACTAATGAAAATGTTTGGGAAGATACCGGTTCAGGAGATGGTTTTCAAGGGTGATGAGTCAGACGAACTGAACCAAATCACTGTGAACCTGGAAGATGTAGTAGGCCAGATTGACAAACTAAAGAGTAGCAAATCACCTGGACTGGATAGTATGCATCCTAGGGTACTGAAGGAACTTAAAATGAAATTTCTGATCTATTTGTTAAAATTTGTAACCTATCATTAAAATCATCCATTGTACCTGAAGACTGGAAGGTGGCCAATGTAACCCCAATATTTAAAAATGGCTCCAGGGATGATCCTGGAAACTATAGACCAGTGAGCCTGACTTCAGTGCCAGGAAAATTAGTGGAAACTATTCTAGAGATCAAAATCGTAGAGCATATAGAAAGACATGGTTTAATGGAACACAGTTAACATGTATTTACTCAAGGGAAGTCTTGCCTAACAAATCTGCTTTATTTTTTTGAAGGAGTTAATAAACATGTGGATAAAGGTGAACCGGTAGATATAGTGTATTTGGATTTTCAGAAGGCGTTTGACAAATTCCCTCCTGAGAGGCTTCTAAGAAAACTGAAAAGTCATGGGATAGGAGGCGATGTCCTTTCGTGGATTACAAACTGGTTAAAAGACAGGAAACAGAGAGTAGGATTAAATGGTCAATTTTCTCATTGGAAAAGGGTAAACAGTGGGGTGCCTCAGGGATCTGACTTGGACCGGTGCTTTTCAATATATTTATGAATGATCTGGAAAGGAATACGACGAGTGAGGTTATCAAATTTGCAGATGATACAAAATTATTTAGAGTAGTTAAATCACAAGTGTATTGTGATACATTACAGGAGGACCCTGCAAGACCGGAAGATTGGGCATCCAAATGGCAGAGACAAGTGCAAGGTGTTGTATATAGGGAAAAATGACCCTTGCTGTAGTTGCTTCATGGTTAAGTTCCATATTAGGAGCTCCCACCCAGGAAAAAGACCTAAGCATCATAGTGGATAATACTTTGAAATCGTCAGCTCAGGGTGCTGCATCTGTCAAAAAAGCAAACAGAATGTTAGGAATTATTAGGAAGGGAATGGTTAATAGAACGGAAAATTTCATAATGCCTCTGTATCGCTCCATGGTGAGACTGCACTTTGAATATTATGTACAATTCTGGTCGCTGCATCTCAAAAAAGATATAGTTGCGATGAAGGTACAGAGAAGGGCAACCAAAATGATAAAGGGGATGGAACAGCTCCCCTATGAGGAAAGGCTGAAGAGGTTAGGGCTGTTCACCTTGGAGAAGAGACGGCTGAGGGGGGGATATGATAGAGGTCTTTAAGATCATGAGAGGTCTTGAACGAGTAGATGTGAAGCGGTTATTTACACTTTTGGATAATAGAAGGGACAAATGTAGCAGACGTCTGGGGTTGGAGATAGGCTGAGGAGTAGTCAAACAAAGCCGAGTCAAAATCCAGAAAGTCAGTCCAACACATAGACAAGACAGGAACCGGGAACCACAGGAGACAGGAACACAACGTAGAAACGATTCTCTATCAGCAATGAGTACTCTGAGTACGAGGAGACCCTTTGCAAAGGCAATGCTATGGAGCGAGGCCTGAGCTTATGTACGCTGAAGAGTCTGAAGTCAGCATCCGGGGCCGCGGCCAGGTTCCCGCCACGGGCCCTTTAAAAGAATTAGCAATGGGTGCGGCGCCAATGGTGGCGTCTCTCTGCGGGCCACGCAGAGAAGCCCGACGAGCAGGGACATCTTGGCTGGCAACACTGGGGACCATGGCAGACCATGGAGGTGACCTGAGGTCGGAGCTGGCAGCCCACCACTGCCAGTGAAGAGGAACCAGGAGCTGGAGTCCGTAAAGAAGGTGAGAGGGCCGCGGGTCTGCCGCAGGCAGCACGTGTAACAAAATCCAGCGAAGGTGAACGAACATCATTGTCGATCCCTTTTGATGCCTTGCTCTGAGAGCAAGGGTTTTATGGAGACTGCTTTCTAAATCCTAAAACAGCTATGCTTGGACATTAGCTCAGCCTCTCATCCAGGTGTTCACTGAATCAGTCTCAATGTCCAGATTCAGGCTTTCATCTTCTCTTGAGAGACCACTAAGAAGGGTATTCCTCTTACTGAGCCCATCAAATATTTGAATTTGCAGTTTTCAAGTAGGAACTGCAAAGGAGAGTAGTGGAAGGTGCTTATTCAGCATCTGAAAAGTGCAGAGCAGCATGCATGGGGTATATGTAACTTGTGAATCTCACAGTGGTCTGTAGTTGCAGTTTATAAGATTTTAAAATAAAATAGCTCCACCCCTCTTGAACTGTTAAGAAAACCACCTGCTGGCTCCCCTATAGCTCTGTATATTTTGGGGCTAATATTAGGTGCTGAGTGCCAGGTTGAAGTCAAACAGGGAGGGAAGGTTCTCCAGCTTTGCAGTGCAAATCAGCCCCAAGAGGTAACCTTCATTGCAGACAGGCAGTCAACTCAAGAGTCAGTGACAATTCAGAAGCCAGCATTGTTCCTGCTAGTCTGTGCATATGTACGCATGCACACTGAGGTTGTGAACCCTGCACACACATGCAAAAACATAGTACGCACAGGAAATCCCAATATTATTTGCATTGTTGTATACAAATTTGATCTTAGCTTATAAAAAGATTCACAGAAAGAAAAATGTTGTGCATGTAGTTTTTCAAACATTTGGGAGAACATTGGAAACCACCTCCAATTTTTATTGAGTGACTCTGAGAATTCATGTGTGTCCCTCTATAGGTCATGGTAGTTGGGTCCTGAAGGGGAATACTCACCTGATTTCCCTCAAGAAGTAGTTCTCTCTCTTCCCACTCCCCCAAAGACCTTTCTTTAGATTTTGTGCAGGTAATGACCATTTCTCTGCCAACTGAATTGCAGGTCAAAAGAAAACTCAGTACCCCCTTTTGGGTGTCCTGATATGATCCTAAGGAACTAGTGGAAGTGCCTGGCTACCTTGTCTACCAGGATATATACAGGAAGATTTGGGAAAGCCTATACTTAGTACTTCTGGTTGCCAAGAAGACAGGTACTAAGCATTATGTCCAGCTGGCTAAAACATTTGACCAGTTCCAGTTACCACACCAGTCTTTGGTAGTCGAATCCACCCTGAGAAGGGCCAAAAAGTCTAGGATGCATTCCTCATTATCCTGGGCATGAATTTCAGACCTTTGACTATTTTAGGAAGAAGTATTTTCAGAATGCTGAGAATGAAAAATATCTATTGCTTACTATCTTCGTAAGGTCAGTATACCATAACAGTACTTTTGAAAGAATAACAGAACACTAAAGGGTATCTGTGTAGCTCTCAATATTTATGTTTTCAAAGGCACTTGTACATTAGCAATCCTGTTCCTCATGCCACTAAAAATTCCATAGAAATTACATTTAAAAAGGTAAAGATACCTAAAAGGATACAAAAGTAAGAAAACATAGTAGAATTGGATAGATAAAGGCTCTTTGGTCTACCCAGTCTATCTGTATTCCCTGCTGAAGTTTATATTGAAGCCTTTCTGCAATTTCATGTTGCTTGACTTTGCCTCCTCTTTTTGGAAACCTATTGCAACTCTATGCTGCTCGGTGCATGTTGACTTTTGTCTTTTCTCCTTTTTGGCTTCTCTGTTCCATGTGATTTAGTATAAATAGTTCTGAAACTACTCCAACAGTCAGGCCCCTGCCCATTTCTTCTATCCACTGCTTTCCCAGCCCCTCTTTCCACTGTGCTCTGTGGGAGCAATTTTCAAAGAGATCTTCACAGATAAATGGTTTTCACGTGTGGAATAACAAAAAAAAAATCTTTGAAAATACATTGTGGGTAAAGGGGGCTGTGCCTGGGAATGAGATTTCGGCAGGCCCAGTAAAATATGCACAGGTTTTCATTGAAATCCCCACACTTCTTTACCCTACATACTTTACATCTTTAAAGTATGCAGTATATGCAATCTTTTCAATACTGACCTGCCAAGAGGTTTTCAAAGAGAAATTCTGGAGGGAGTTTTCTTTGTATATTGGCTTGCTGGTACCTTGCAAGTCAGCAAGCAACCCTCAGTTTCAAAATGATTCTCTATGTATCCCGAGTGCGTTTGAATTGTGCCATGGTTTTATTTGCTAGTACCTCTGTTGATAGGCTATTCCAGGTAGCCTCCACCATTACAATAAAGAGGTATGGCCTCCTCCTACCTTTCAGCTTGCGTCTTTCCAGCTTTATACCATGTCCCCTTATTCTTGAAGATCTTTTTATATAGAAATAAGAACATAAGAAAATGCCATACTGGGTCAGACCAAGGGTCCATCAAGCCCAGCGTCCTGTTTCCAACAGTGGCCAATCCAGGCCATAAGAACCTGTCAAGTACCCAAAAACTAAGTCTATTCCATGTAACCATTGCTAATGGCAGTGGCTATTCTCTAAGTGAACTTAATAGCAGGTAATGGACTTTCCTCCAAGAACTTATCCAATCCTTTTTTAAACACAGCTACACTAACTGCACTAACCACATTCTCTGGCAACAAATTCCAGAGTTTAATTGTGCGTTGAGTAAAAAAGAACTTTCTCCGATTAGTTTTAAATGTGCCCCATGCTAACTTCATGAAGTGCCCCATGCTAACTTCATGAAGTGCCCCCTAGTATTCAAGGTGCGGTCTCACCATGGAGCGATACAGAGGCATTATGACATTTTCCGTTTTATTCACCATTCCTTTTCTAATAATTCCCAACATTCTGTTTGCTTTTTTGACTGCTGCAGCACACTGCACTGACGATTTCAATGTGTTATCCACTATGACACCTAGATCTCTTTCTTGGGTTGTAGCACCTAATATGGAACCCAACATTGTGTAATTATAGCATGGGTTATTTTTCCCTATATGCATCATAAAGGTCAACAAAATGTGATACCTTTTTTATTGGACTAATAGTACATTTCTTGACTAGCTTTTGTGAACTAAAACTCCTTTCCTTAGTTACAAACAGAACAAGCAGGTCAGAAATGGCATTGCAGCAAATACAAGTGCATCATAGATTGTTATAATGTAGTGTGAATGGGAAGGGGGCTTGATGTGTTAGAGTCACAAGAACGTGACAGAGGGGATGGTAAGATTATGTGCAGTAGTAAGTTCAAAATCCCAAGTCTCTGTTTTATGTGAGTTTCAAAGTATTTGATCATTTTAATGTCCTGGATTGCTCTGAATATGCCATTTAGTATCTTGATCATAAGGTCAACTGTCTGGTTCTGAAAATGCCCTCCTCCCCCCATGGAGTTGTTACCTTGTTCTTCTTCGTGATGTGTAATCTACATTGTATTCATTAAGGACCCAGTAGGAAGGAAGGGAGGAAGCATGGCATTATATATATATATAAAAAAAACCAGTATTAAAGCAAAAGAATTGCTGAGCTTAAGAGGTAAAGAGGAGGTATTGTGGGTTAATCTGGAAAGAGGGAATGGAACATCTGTTTGTATTGGTGTAATATACAAACCATCATAGACAGAGGAGATGGATAGAGATTTAATGGAGATATTCACAGAACTACTGTGAAAGGCGAAATGCTACTTCTAGGGGATTTCAATCTGCCAGATGTTGATTGGGACATCCCAACTGCAATTTCTTCTAGAAGCAGGGAGATCTTGGATTCTCTGCAAGGAGAACTGTTATGTCATCTGGTTAATGAGGGGGGTGATACTGGACCTAGTGCTTACCAACAGGGACAGAATTTCTGATGTTATAGTTGATTATCTGGGATCCAGTGACCACCGGATGGTGTGGTTCAGTATTAGGACGCAAGAGATGAAGATTCATTCTAAGGAAATTTCAGGAAATGTGTTGTTATGGTTATTACGGTTACTCTACTCTCTCTCTTCATATCTTTGTTCCTTTATTTCTCCCTCTGTCTTTTCTCGCTCCCGGCCCCTATTATTCCCCCTCTTGCCTGCTCCCTTTTCCCCACTCCCTGTTCATTGTAACTTTCCTTTTCTGAGTTAGTTGTAAATCAGCGTGATGTATTCTACGAATTTTTATTTAAAATCTTTTCTATACCGTCATTGAGTAGTATACCATCACAACGGTTTAATGTCGGTATATTAAAAGTTCATAAATAAATAAAATAAAATAAGGTGAGGGTCCTAGACTTCAGGAAAAATAACTTTCTTAAAATTGGGAAGTACCTCATGGAGTTGTATCTGTATGGAAAAATCTAGGAGAAATAGGGCAGAGAGCAAAACTAAAAGGAGATATCCTAAGGGCAACTAATATTTTTGATAGGAAAGTAAATAAAGGGGAGAAGAAAAAGAGGCTGTTTGATTTTCTAGCTGAAAAGGTAAGGGAGAAAAGGTTAGTGTTCATAAAGTACAAGAGATCATAGAGGAAGACAGGTGACAATATCTGGAAAAATTAAGAGAAGCAGGGAAAGTAGTCAAGAATGCAAAAAATCAAATGGAACCAAAAATAGCAAATACAGTAAAACAGAGGGCCAAGACTTTTTAGATATGTTAGTGGCAGAAGGAAATGCAGAAGTGGCATTGTGAGACCCAAAAGGTGAAGGGGAGAAGTATGTAGAGGCTGATGAGGAAAAAGCAAAATTACTTAAATATTTCTGTTCACTGTGGAAGGGCCTGGAGCCAAGACCACATAAAACATACACAAATAAGATTGGAAGTGAGGTAAACCTCAATCGATTTTTGGGGCAGCTTGTTCGTGAGGAGCTAACTAAACTTAAAATAGATAAAGCAATGGAGCCATATGAGATACATCTGAGGGTACCAAGAGAACTCAGAGATGTCCTGGCAGCTCCACTGGCTGACCTTTTCAATGTTTCTTTAGAGTCTGGAGTAGTCCTGGAGGACTGGAAAAGGGCAGATGTGTAAATGTGGAAGTATGGAGGAGGCTAGGATCTACAGACAGGGCTAGTCTGACTTCTGGTGAGAAAATTAATAGAACTGCTGCTAAAACATATTTCAGAGTTGCAGTTTCTGGAATCCAACAGAGTGCAAGCTTTGAAGCAACATGGTGTTACCAGAGATAAATCTTGTCAAAATAATTTGATCAATTTCTTTGATTGGGTGACCAGAGAGTTGGATTAAGGGAGAGTGCTAGATGTCATGCACTTGGATTTAAGCAAGGCTTTTGAAACAGAAGAATTATAAATAAATTGAGCACCTTTGGCATGGAACTTAGAATAACTGACTGGGTTAGAAAATGGCTGAGTGATAGATGACAAAGGGTAGTGGTAAATGGATTTTTCTCTGAGGAGAGGGGTGTTACTAACCGTGTGTATCAGGGATCCATCCTTGGACTGGTTCTTTTCATCATTTTTTGTGAGAGACATAATGGAAGGAAATATTTATCTTTTTGCCAATGATACCAAAATCTGTAACAGGGTAGACAGCCAGGAAGGTGTGGAAAACATGAGAGGGGATCTAGCAAAGCTCGATGAATGGTCTGTCAGCTAAGATTTAATGCTAAAAAAAGTACAGAGTAATGCATTTAGGATATAAAAACCCAAGGGAAAGGTACAGTATTCGAAGTCCCCCTACCCAAATTGTCCTAACAACTTATGCTTCCAACCTGGGGTGGGGAGCTCATGAAGATGGACTCAGCAGTCAGGATCTCTCTTTTACCCAGGAACGCTCTTGTCAGATCAACTTCCTGGAGCTTCGGGCAATCAGGTACACGCTATGGGCTTTCAGAGAGAGGCTCTCTAACAAAGTTGTCCTGATTCACACCGACAACCAAGTAGCTATGTGGTATGTCAACAAGCAGGAAGGCACATACCTCCTGTGTCAGGAAGCAGTCCAGATCTGGTGTGGGCCCTGTCCCAAGAGATGGTGCTCAGGGCCATGTACTTGGCCAGGATGGGAGAACATGGTAGCGGACAGACTGAGTCGAGCCTTCAGACCCCATGGGGTCTAGGGGTAGCGAATCAGGTATTCCCCTTCTGGGGGAGCCCGGACGTAGATCTGTTTGTGTCCCCTGTAACAGGAAGGTGCCTTGGTTCTGCTTCCTGTACAGGTTAGATAGCAAACCCGTCTCGGATGCCCTTGCTCGTCATTGGCGCAAGGTTCTTCTGTATGCGTATCCTCCAATTCCCTTAGTGGCGAAGACTCTCTTGAAGCTTCGCGAGGACAAAGGGGACTATCTTCCTCATAGCCCTTCCTTGGCCGAGACAGGTCTGGTTTCCACTCCTACAGGAATTGTTGATCCAGAAACCAATCAGTCTGGGGACTTCCCCAGATCTCATCACACAAGATCAAGGCAGGCTGAAGCATCCCAACCTCCAGGCCCTGTCGCTCACAGTCTGGATGTTGAGAGTTTAATCCTGCAGCCACTTGTTCTTTCAGAGGGATGTGTCTTGGGTCCTGGTGGCTTCTAGAAAGCTTTCCACTAGAAAGTCTTATGGACTGAAGTGGAGGAGGTTTTCCATGTGGTGTGAGCAGAAGGCCCTAGATCTGTTCTCCTGCACCACACAAAACCTGCTTGACTATCTCCTACACCTATCAGAAGCTGGCTTAGAGTTCATCTCAGTGCGATTGGTGCATACCACCAAGGTGTAGATGGTACACCCACCTTTGTACAGCCTATAGTTTGGATAAGATTTTGGAGGAGAAGTCCATTAACTGCTATTAATCAAGTTGATTTAGGTAATAGCCTCTGCTATTACTAGCATCAGTAGCATGGGATTTACTTAGTGTTTGGGTACTTGCCTAGGTACTTGTAGCCTGGTTTGGCCACTGTTGGAAACAGGATGCTGGGCTTGATGGACCCTTTGTTACGCGTCCTGGCCGTGGTAGGCCCACGCCTGGGCCTTCTCACCCTAGGAATCCAACTGCCAGCTCCGGTTCACCTTCACTAGCAGCAGTGGGCAGCCGCCTCCATCCCCGAGCGCCTGCAGCCACCTCTGCCGCTTCTGACTCCTGCGCGGTTCTTCCCTGCACCCAGCAGGTCTCCCCATGTGGGTCGCAGAGTGACGCAGCTGTCCTCTGTCCTTTGGGCCCTGGCTGAGGCGCGCATGCGCGCGACTCATGCACTCTTAAAGGGGCCGCAGTGGGAAAGGAGCTCGCGGCACTGGATGTTGACATCACTGGGCCTCTCTATAAAAGGCAAGGCCTAGCCACTTGTTCCCTGTCTTGGCAACAGGTCTCCATGCTTGCTCGTGTGCTCATTGCTCATTCCTGGTTCCAGTTCCTGTCATCGTTGTTGTCTCTGGTTCCTGTTCTGCTTGTTTCTTCGCCTGCTCCTTGTACCCTTGGACTGATTCTCTGGTATTGACCCCTGCTTCATCTGGACTGCGCTTGAACTGATTCTCTGGTATTGACCCCTGCTTCGCCTGGACTACGCTTGGACTGATTCTCAGTATTGACCCTTGCTTTATCTGGACTACGCTTGTTCTAATCTCCTGGCTCTGACTTCAGCTCTTCTTCCGGTATCTCACCTTCCTGCCACCTGTCCTGACTCCAGCTTGCCTTGGGCTCTCCTTCGGTATCCTATGGACCTGGCCTCTCAGGCTTCAGCCTGCTTTACCTGGACGCCCCATGCTTCCCTCTGTTCCTGTTGGCGTCTGGGCCTCTGGAACTCTGCCTCATCCGGACCGTCCTCGGCCCTCCAATACCTCTGCTGGTTCCTGGCGTACCCTTGTCTACACCAGCTGGGAGTCGTCACACGGAGGCCTGCCTAAGTCCAACCAGCCCCTGCACCTAAGGGCTCATCCTGAGGGGAACGTGGGTTGGTATTGGCGAAGCTCCAGTCAGCCTCCGTCTCCTAGCCTGCTCTGCCTCCTAACGGTGGGGACCCGTAGGGCTTGCCTTGCAGGTAGCATCAACCCTACCTCGGGTCAGTGGTCCACCATCAGCCCACACCCTTGGTCTGACCCAGTATGGCAGTGTCTTATGTTCTTATGCTTCATGTGGGGACTTCTTCAATTAAAGCCTCTCCTAAGGCCTCCCACTGTGTCTTGGGACCTCAACATGGTGTTAGCTCAGCTGAAGAAAGCTCCTTATGAGCTGCTGCACCCTTGTGACCTGAAATACCTGACCTGGAATGTCATTTTTGGTGGCGGTCACTTGCATGCAGGGTCAGCAAACTCCAGGCCTTATTGACTTGTCCACCTGTTTTATTATGATAGTTGTCTTGTGTACGCACCCTAAGTTCCTGCCTAAGGTGGTGATGGATTTCCATCTTAACCAGTCAATCTTCCTGCCCATATTCTTTTCCAGGACCCATTCACACCAAGGTGAACGAGCACTGCACAGTATGGACTGCAAGCGAGCCTTACCTTCTTTCTGGAGCAGACAGACAGTCCATACAGCTTTTTATTTCTTTTGACAAGAATAGGTTGGGTGTTGCTGTTGCCAAACAGATGCTATCCAATTGACTAGCAGATTGCATCTCCTTCTGTTATGCCCAGGTGGGACTGAATCTTGGGAGTCATGTCAAGGCTTATTCTGTCAGAGCCATGGCAGCATCAGTGGCCCACTTGCAAGCAGTTTCCGTGGAGGAGATCTGCAAGGCTGTGACGTGGAATTCTCTCCACACTTTCACATTTCAATACTGACTGTATAGGGATGGCCGACAATTCAGTAGATTTGGCCAGTCTGTCCTTTGGAACCTGTTTGAGGTGTAGAACTCAACTCTCCCCCTAGGACCCATTGTTTGGGTTGAGGCTATCTCCTCCCTGTTACCAACAGCACTTGTTGGGTGTCTGTTGGACCCCTTTAGCTAGAGATAGAGATTCACCTATGTGTGAGGACTACCATCCTGCTTGTCCTCGGAGAAAGCAGAGTTGCTTACCTGTAACAGGGGTTCTCCAAGGATAGCAGGATGTTAGTCCTCACAAAACCCGCCTGCCACTCCGCGAAGTTGGGTTTCTCATATTTTTTAGTTTAATTATAATTCTATATTACAAGACTGGAGAGGGACCCCGCGTGGTATAGGGCATGCTGGGCATGCTCAGTGTGTCTAGTCAAAGTTCTAGAAACTTTGACATAGGTTTTCTGCATCAGGGTCCATCTATTGATGTCGCCCATGTTAGAAGTACCATCCTGCTATCCTCGGAGAACACCTGTTACAGGTAAGCAACTCTGCTTTTTTTTTTTTTTTAACAGAGGAGGTTTGCCATCTGTTGAGAGATCAAGCACTATATCCTCTTTCTTTCTCCACATAAAATCTGTTTGAATATTTGCTACATCTCCTAGTGTCTGGTCTCAGACCCCAGTTGTTCTCTTTCACTTCCCGAAAACTAAATATAATCTGTGCTTACCCCATGCCTTTTGAGGAGACCATTCCATGTATCCACCACCTTTTCTCTAAAGAAATATTTTATAATGTTACTCTTGCGTTAGGGACCTTCGTTTTCAGTTTTCATTTTATTTTTCATAGGAATTTCAATGTTACAACAAAAAATAACATGAAAAAATGATTTTGTTATAACCTAGAAAAATCAGTGGAAAAATCATTCTTCCCCTGATATGTTTGGTTATAATTTTCAATTGCCAGGAAAAATAAAAAGTGAAAACAAAGGTCCCTATCTTGAGTTCACTCTCTTGGAGCCTCATATCATTGCCTTATCTTGTAGAAATTAATAACTTTCCACTAAAAAATGTGTAATTCTTGTACATTGTCAATACTTTTGAGGTATTTGAATATATCATTTCTTCTCTCCTCTCCACTTGGGTATACTTATTTACTCCCTAGGTCTCATCTCTTACGGTTTTTGTAATGGCACCCTTTTTAAAAATTTAAGTACCTAAATTTAGATTAGTTTGTTAGTTCTAGTGGTTCTTATTTAATAGCCAATTTTTCCTACCTAATATTTAGAGTGTAATATTCAAAGCCCTTGGTGCAGATAAAAATTAATTTGTAGGTAAAAAAGTGCCTTGTTCAACAACGCACATACTTTTTTACCCATGGTCTCTAGAGGCTTTCTCAGTGGCAGAGGGAAGAATAATGTTAACAAATTTGATTATTCAAACTGATGTGTGTAGTTTCCAATCAAAGAACTATCCATAAAGAAAGCAGGCACAATCTCTGCATGTATTTTTTCCTTCAGCAAGAATCTATGGAGGTAATTTTCAAAGGAGTTAAGTGCGTAAATGTAGTATACTATTGTAGGAATTTTCAAAAGCCATTTATTCACATAAAGCACACTTATGCAGATAAATCTTATGGACAATTCAATGGTATATATTGTAGCAATTTTCAAAAGCTCACTTATTGAAGTAAAATGCATTTTTAAGTATGTAAATGCTTTTTAAAATCAGGCCCACTGTGTTTTGATTATTGATGCAGACTCCATGGGTAAAAGTGTCTACAGAGCTTGTACCAGTGTGGGTCCTTTGGATTATTGTCTCAATAATGGATTAGAATGTAAGTTTCTTGCTATATTCCCTGCCTCCCCCCCCCCCCCCCTGAAAAAATGGAATACTTTGAGGATTTTTCTTACTTTTATTGGACCAACAAAAAAATATAGAGCTATATTTGTACGTGAGATGTCAGAGACCTAAGAGGCACCAAAAACTAATGATCATCTATGTGTGTTTATTGTTTGTTGGCCCAGTAACAGATGATACAACTTGTAAAGTATCTTGTCTAAAATATAGAAAGAATTTACCAGCCAAAGTCCTTTTCAAGAACTTTGTAAGTTTTTGTTTATCACCTAAAATATTTTGTAAAATCCCTAATTAAGAGAACTGTACATGCTAATTTCCACTTATATCAATCTTGTTACTGTCTCTTAAAATTCACCTAAATAAATGCCATATTGATTTTTTGATCCTACAGTACAAAAGAGTTAAGGGTGTTTGCATGACAGATTTCATGTTGTTAATTTCATTGCCTTTCACTGCAGGGGTAGAGGTTTATTTGCTGATGATGTCTTACAAGAAATGGATTACATCAACGATCTCCTGTAGTCATCTTCCCATACTTCATGTTTAAGAATTAACTCAGAAACCACATGAATGTCAGCAGTTTTCATTTCATTAACCATGCAACTGTTAAATCAACTGAAAGATTTACAGTTTGGTTTTCAACTGCTCCTATACTTAGTGGGGAAAAACATTTTTTAGAAGTTACTTCTGTTTCAGAAATGCAAATTTAATCCTGACCCTTTTGCTCTTGATCATCCTAAGTAAAAAGAAGAGCAGAAATAACGTGCCACTTTTCCAAGTTTCTCTATACAGTGGTTTGCAGTGGCTTGCAAACGTATTCGACCCCCTAAAAAGTCAGCACATTTTTATGGATTAGAAATGACACTTAATCAGATTGTTCTAGATAGTGGGCCAGATTTTATAACATGCGTGCACAGCCGCGCGCATGTTATAAAATCCAGGGTCAGCGCACGCAAGGGGGTGCATAATTGTGCAACTTGCGTGAGCCGAGCAGAGCAGCCTTCCTCTGTTCCCTCCGAGGCCGCTCCGAAATCGGAGCGGCCTCAGAGGGAACTTTCCTTCCACCCCCCAGCCCTAACTAACCTCCCCCCTGACCTTTATCGAAGAAGTTACGCCTGCTGGCTCTCCATCCCCCAGCCTGTTGGCTGTTCTGGAGGCCTCGGTCCCGCCCCCGGAATGCCCCCAGGCCGGCGCCCCGCCCCCAGAACGCCCATTTTTTTCAAGACCCGGGACTTAAGCGCGTCCCGGGGCTTACGCGCGCCGCCGAGCCTATGCAAGATAGGCTCAGCACGCGCAGGGGGAGGCAGGGGTAGGTTTTAGGGGGTTACACGCGTATCTTACATGCTTAACCCTTTGAAAATCTACCCCAGTATGTTTATTGCAAACCAGTATGCTCTTAAATTAAATTTTCAAAGGACAAGCAGGATGTCAGTCCTCACACATGGGTGACATCATTGGATGTAGCCCGTCACAGAAAACTTTGACTGGCACACTGAGCATTCCCGGCATGCTGCTAACCATGTGTCCACGCAGGGTCCCTCTTCGGTCTTATAACATAGAATACGCGAAAAAGGAAACCAAAAACATGAGAGAAACCCAACTCTGCAGGGTGGCGGTGGGTTTCGCGAGGACTAACATCCTGCTGTCCTTGAAGAACACCTGTGATTAACTTCCACATACTGTCCAGAGCCCTGAGCTTGGTTATTCTATGTCTGCAGTGGCTGCAGAGTTATTAGCCACAGTTTGGTTTGAAACTCCTCCAGTGAGGGCCTGGATATTCTGAATCCTGTATGGAACCCGAAGGGTCGTCTTGCCCGATGATAGTGGCTTCCATTCTTCCAAAATTTCTCACTCCCTATAGGGAATCCCGAGAAACTCTAACTGCTCCGCAACGCTTCCAGGAAAATATCCTTAAAGTAGTCTACAAACAATTACAGGACCAATTGGAACAAGAGAGATCTGAATGGGAAAATGTGGAGAAAAAAGTCTCACTAAGAGAAAACATGTCACTTATCAAAGATAAAGATGAATAAATATGAATCTTGCAGACCCAACTTCTGCTTGAAAGTGAAATAGTGAGAGGAATATGACGTTCCTGTCTAGTTCTACCAACCAAGAGTCCAAGGAAGTGGTAGAGGTCTCTACCTTCATGCTGGGGGCTGTCCTCCACCAAGACACCCCCTCGCCTGTGGCTTTGTTTTTGTCCCAGGAATTGCATGAACTATGGAACAAAACCAGTTGTTTGGTTGTAGAAGCTATCACCCAAGCCAAGAAACCTGCAGAGGGCTGAAGGGGGCCAGCACCATAGTCAAGATATGAAAGAGGAACCTTTTTAGCTCCTTCTTAGCCAAGGATATGGGCATATCCAGGAGCTCAGTGGTTAAGCACTTGGTTAGTGTTGCGTCCATTGCTGCTCGACACCCTCATTCCACCCTTTTTACCTCTGTGGCAACTCCCTCCGGGTCTGATGGACGGTTAGCTGCCGCGATGTCTTCTTGCCTTCTCTCTCCGGCGTCCCCAGACCGGCACGTCGCTGCGGATCCGCCATGTTGCCTGATGACGTAGGGCGCGTGCTCCGATTGATGTACCAGCAAGGGCGCAAACCTCAGGGGCGTCCCCCTGGATGACGTCATCCACTTCCAATATAAAAGTTCTCAGTATTCGCTAACAAATCGAGTTAGCAAGGACTCGCTTCGGCTGTCCAAGCTACTCTACCTCCTCGGACTTACCAGGGGTACCCGCTCCTCGGGGGCCTCGCTCTCTTTTCTTTATTTCAGATTGCAGATAGGAACCGGTACTCACTCCTTGACGGCCCATGTTCCTGAACACTCTGAAGATTCTCTATTGCCTGGAAGCTATCGTAGATACAGACAATGATGAGTTACCATCGCTCTCTCAGAGCTTTCCCTGGAACCAGGTACTCTCTCCTCGAGGGCCTAACCCTTTCCAGCTACTGAGCTTCTTTAAGACCTTATGTGAGTTTTGTCATCTAGTTCTGGCTATGAACACAGTATACCCTGTCTACTCACTATCTATAGTTTCTCTACAGCTCAGCAACCCTGGGATCGTTGTTCCAGTTCCTGAGGGACTTCAGCCCTGCCGGGCATATCAGCTCACTACTGCCACCTCTGGTGGTTCTACTAACCTGTCTAATAAAAGAACTATCTGTGTCTGTCTCCATACTCAAGCCTAGCCAGTGGTCCCTCTCAGGATATCCTCCTGGGGGCGCTGTCATCTGCCATCGGCCCAAGGATCCACCTATCTACATTTTTTTACAGCTGAGTGCCCTCTCCAAGCACTCCTCTGGTAACAGATTCTCCTTCCCCATCAGGAGTCTTTAGCAACAGATTCATAACGGATTGCAACTCTGCAGTCTATACCTTTACAGTTTGCTAAATCCTCCCTCCTTAGGGATCGAGGCATATCAGATTGCTAACTCCTCACGGAATCTCTAAAAAATTGCTAACTCCTCCTTCTTGAGGACCAGTTCCCAACAAGATTGCTAACTCCTCCCGCTACAGGAGTCAATGCATAACAAGATTGCTAACTCCTCCCTCCACAGGAGCAATTCATAACAAAATTGCTAACTTCTAGCTGATTGCTCCGCCCATCAGCATAGTGAATTATTACAGTTAGGCTATCCTTCATCACAAAGGCATGCAAATGGGGGGATTCTACCATGTCATTGTGATCAAGAAAATGCTGGCCAGATGGGTACAAGTCAATACTGAGGGACTGCAGGTGGCACTAGAGTATATATGGCAGTGCCCAATTTTCCAGTCTCACAAGGTCTTCCTGCAATTTATCACAATCTGCTTGTGATTTAACTACTCTGAACAATTTTGTATCATCTGCAAATTTGATTACCTCACTCGTTGTATTTCTTTCCAGATCATTTATAAATATATTGAAAAGTAAGGGTCCAATACAGATCCCTGAGGCACTCCACTGCCCACTCCCTTCCACTGAGAAAATTGTCCATTTAATCCTATTCTCTGTTTCCTGTCTTTTAGCCAGTTTGCAATCCACGAAAGGACATCGCTACCTATCCCATGACTTTTTACTTTTCCTAGAAGCCTCTCATGAGGAGCTTTGTCAAACGCCTTCTGAAAATCCAAGTACACTACATCTACCGGTTCACCTTTATCCACATGTTTATTAACTCCTTCAAAAAAGTGAAGCAGATTTGTGAGGCAAGACTTGCCTTGGGTAAAGCCTTGCTGAGTTTGTTCCATTAAACCATGTCTTTTTATATGTTCTGTGATTTTGATGTTTAGAATACTTTCCACTATTTTTCCTGGCACTGAAGTCAAGCTAACTGGTCTGTAGTTTCCTGGATCACCCCTGGAGTCCTTTTTAAATATGAGGGTTACATTAGCTATCCTCCAGTCTTCAGGTACAATGGATGATTTTAATGACAGGTTACAAATTTTTACTAATCGGTCTGAAATTTCATTTTTTAGTTCTTTCAGAACTCTGGGGTGTATACCATCTGATCCAGGTGATTTACTACTCTTCAGTTTGTCAATCAGGTCTACCACATCTTCTAGGTTCACCATGATTTCGTTCAGTCCATCTGAATCATTACCCATGAAAACCTTCTCCAGTTACGGGTACCTCCACAACATCCTCTTCAGTAAACACCGAAGAAAAGAAATCATTTAATCTTTCTGCAATGGCCTTATCTTCTTTAAGTGCCCCTTTAACCCCTCAATCATCTAATAGTCCAACTGACTCCCTCACATGCTTTGTGCTTCGGATATATTTTAAAAAGTTTTTACTGTGAGTTTTTGCCTCTACGGCCAACTTCTTTTCAAATTCTCTCTTAGCCTGTCTTATCAATATCTTACATTTAACTTGCCAACGTTTATGCATTATCCGTTTTTCTTCTGTTGGATCCTTCTTCCAATTTTTGAATGAAGATCTTTTGGCTAAAATAGCTTCTTTCACCTCCCCTTTTAACCATGCCGTAATCATTTTGCCTTCTTTCCACCTTTCTTAATGTGTGGAATACATCTGGATTGTGCTTCTAGGATGGTATTTTTTAACAATGACCACACCTCTTGCACACTTTTTACTTTTGTAGCTGCTCCTTTCAGTTTTTTTCTATTTTTCTCATTTTATCAACAAAAGGTTGGGATGCTCATCTTCTTCATCTAAAGACCTATTGGACTTGAGAGCAATAAAGAATGTGATGCATACATTCCAACCAACGCTTCATGGAAAGTCTGTAATGGTCCACACGGATAACCAAGTTGCCATGTTCTACATATACAAAGAAGGAGAGTCAGGTTCCAGGAATCTCTGCAAGGAGGCAGTGCAGATCTGTGAATGGGAAAAGGAGAATGGAACAATCCTACATGCGTCATATCTATCAGGATTGGCAAATATAAAAGTGGACAGACTCAGCAGAATCTTCCACCCACACGAGTGGTCCCTAAACCAAATGATAGCAGAAGATCTTTTCAATCACTGGGGAACTCTATGCATAGATCTTTTCGCATTGGAAGAGGGTTTACTAGCGTACCTACAATCACTTTCCACCTCAGGCTTAGCAGTGACATCCAAAGGAGTTCACCCAAGTGCAATAGCGGCTTATCACACCACAGGAAAAAGTTCCTCAATCTCTTCTCATCCTCTGATTTCACGATTTATCAAGGGTCTAATGCGCATTCACCCACCAATAAGGAAACTTTCTATACCGTGGGATATAAACATTGTCCTGGAAAGCCTAATGGGGGCTTCCTTTGAATCCATGGAGTCCACATCTTTGAAACATCTCACATAGAAGGTAATTTTCCTTGTTGTGGTCACATCAGCTAGGCGAGTGAGTGAACTGCAAGCTCTGGTGATCAATTATCCGGACCTGCAGTTCCACCACAATAATGTCTTATTGCGTGCACACCCGACCTTTTTACCAAAAGTGGTTTCAGCCTTCAATTTAAACTAGTCAATCTCATTACTCACCTTCTTCCCTAAACCTCATGCAAATAAGAGAAAAGACACTTCACACATTAGACTGCAAGAGTCCTGGCATATTTTAAAAGGAGAACTCAAGTAATTAGACATACATTCCAACTTTTTGTCTCTATTAATTCAAATCACCCTGGAAAAGCAATAACGAGAAGGACATGATCAAATTGGATAGCTCATTGCATCCAATTCAGTTATACATCGCATTCAATGGTGCTCCTTAATCCAATTAAAGCACATTAGATCAGATCAGGACTACAGTGACTTCATTAGCGCACCTGCATGATGTACCAGTTCAAGACATTTGTAAAGCAGCGACATGGTCATCAAGTCACACTTTCACATCCCATTACTGTCTCAATCAACAGTCAGCGGCTGACAGTGCATTGGAATCAGCAGTGTTACATCATGTCCAACAACAGTAGTGGCTGTCCACAAACGTGGGGTTGCTAGTTAGGACTAAAGATAATAGACTAACACAACCTTCAGCTTGAGACTCCCAGACAGCATGGCTAAATAAGCCTGCCTGTTGACAGAAAAAAGCAAGCTTGCTTTCCATAAATGGTGTTTTCTATAGATAGGATGTTTAGCCATGCATCCCCTCCCACCTCCCTGGACAGTCATCTGATACAATTATACATCGGCTTAATGATCAACTGAGGAGATTCGCTTGAGATGCACTGGAAGAGACTCACAAACAGAAAACTCTTCAAGCTTAGTGAGACAGCTCTGCTCCATGATGCCCGGATGATGTCACCCAGACAGCATGTCTAAATCATCCTGCTATCTATTGAAAACACCATTTACAGTAAGTTACAAACTTGCTTTTACTTTATCAGGATTTAAGTTTTCATTTTATGGAATAACTTTCCTTATTTCTAGGTTGCCTAGTGGATGATTTTTTGGTTTTTTGGGATTTTGAAACTGAAGCATTGTCAGACAACTGGTTTAGTTCAGAGGCAAAGAAAGATCATAGTATGATAACTGAAAAATGTATTGATCTGTGTTTAAAGAGCATGGTCATATGATAAAGATAGCTCTAATAAAGACTGTGAGAAGTGAGTGTATAAATTAACTTGTTCTTTTCTACATACAGTTTGACAATAGAAAATTTCTAAAGTGTCAAAATCCATAGGGACAACTATTTTCAAAAGTCATTTACCTGGGCAGTCTGAAAATTGCCTGCTCTTTATGCAGGTGAATGTACATGCAGGGATCAACAACATGTGTACTTTTAGCCATAGGGATGTTTTGTTTGAGGCATTGTGGACCCTTGGCCGCAATGGAGATGACTTCGTCCATGGGGAGGAGCCCCGTGGGGAACCACTGCAATAGGCTGACACAGATAGCAGACACAGAATGGATAGAGTCTTTATTGTACTGCTGTAGATAGATGGTGAAAGCAGGAAGGTAAGGCACTGATCCACGAAGTGCCAGTACGTTCAACAGGTTCAGAAGTATAGTCTCACCCAGATGTTCACGATAGGCGGGAGCCTGCAGTGCGGGTAACGCAGTGGGTGGAGTTGGAGCCCCGGATCGTAGAGGTACTCACAGAATGTGAAGGTGTCTTCCTGGTGGTAGAATGGTGGGACCGAAGGTCCGTGGTGCAGGATATAAAGTATATAGGCCCTCGAGGAGCGAGTACCCACTGGTCCAATATCCTGAAAGTAGAATAGAGAGAAGACTCCCAAGGAGCGGTTGTCTTAGCTAGTGAGGAACCCCGAAGGGAAGTTGGAAGCGAGAGACCCCCGAGGAGTGGGTGTCTAGAGCTTCTAGTGAAGCGAGGCCCTTAGCGAGAAAGCGGCGTCTAAGCATGCAGCTTAGAGCAGTCAGAGTAGCGAAGCAGATATATCCGGAGGTACTGACGTCATGCAGTGGGGCCGCCCTCGAGGTTCCTGCCATGACGTGTATTTGAGCGTAGGAGATGTGCACGCTCGCGCCCTAGGAGGCCACAGGAGTAAGCATGGCAGATAGGGACGCCCATGCTGGTCTGGAAACGCCGAGGCAGCCATCTTGCCCAAAGAGAGTGAAAGGGGAGAAAAAGAGGTAAGGCAGAGCGGTCACAGCTGCCTGCGACCAACGGGCACAACGAAAGATCAACAAAACTTGTACTTTTAGCCATAAGAAAAGTAGGTGGGATCAGAGATGGGGTTAGGTCAGGGGAGACAATAATGTACAAAGATTTTCATTTTTTTAAAACTATACATGTTGATTATCAGGGAAAAGCATCCACAGAAAAACAGGTACAAATCTCTGTGGATGCTTTTTACCTAGGCATTTTTCAAATGGAAAGTGTGTGCTCCATAGTAGAAATTTACATCGCTGCAATATGTGTTGCGCTGCATGCAGCCTTGAGCATGGGACGCTCGGAGTCCTTGGTGAATCTGTTGCACTGCGGTGGTGGAGAGAGCTAGGAGACACTCCCCAGCGCGGGACGAAGGAAGTGTGCCCTTGCGGTAGGACTAAGCCCAGTCTGGGACTGGGGCTAGGAAGTCCGGAGACAAGACGTGGAGCTTGGTACTCTGAAAACAAGACGTGGTGTTTGGAACATAGGGGACGAGACAGGGCGCGCAAGGTCTCTCAGGTGCCCTACACAGCCCGTAGGCTGGTCACGGACCACACTGTCCTCACTGCGCCCTACCAGCTGAAAGGTTGGTCACGGACCATGAGAGGAGCGGGCAAGCTCTGGACAAAGGCAGAGGTCAGGACAAGTTACCCCCTCGGATCCTCCGGAGTCAGAAACTGAGTCTCTTCGTGTAGTGCGCCTGCGTGGATCTTCCCGCACAGCCCCAGTCTCCCTTAGTCTGTTTTTTTCTGCTCGCCGATCAGCACGCGGAGATCTTCTCTCCTGACAAGGAACTTCAGATTTCTATGGAAAACAACCATTTTTTCTTCAAAATGCCATGGCTCCTGGCTTTAAATTTTGTCAGTGCGGCAAAATAATGTCTCTGACCGACGGTTACTCCAAATGTTACATTTGCCTCGGTCAACAGCATGATCAGGCGACCTGCAAGGACTGCGGACACATGTCCCCTCGAGCCCAGGATCGCCAAGTTAAAGGAAGCGGTATCAGGCTCATATGCCCCTCTGAGTAGTTGGCCAAGTCATCTCCAGGACTCCAATTCCGGACCTCCAAAGCATCAATGCATTGACGAGCCTCCTTGGTAGGGCCTTCCGGTTCGGCCAGGCCAGCACCTAAGAGAGCTCCCATCATACCGACGTACGGCACAGGGGATGCATCAGTATCTCCTACCCTGCCATCAGCGCCGCTCGGCATCGAGCCCCCAATGCACCACCGATGCAACCGAGTTGCAGCATTGACCACATGAGCACATCTTGAAGCACAAGCATAAAGCGTCGACGATGCACTGACGCCATTGACACACAGTGCTCCCAAAGCCCCAAAGAAGCACTCATCTGGCCATAAACGCCCCAGGGAGCCTTCTCCTCTGTTGGTAGTGGACTCTGATGTGGCTCAGTCATCTCCAGCCGCCCCTCACAGCTCCTCTGCCTCATCCAGGGTGTATTCCAGCCTGTCCACTGCTTCCCAGCACAGGGACAGCTCAGGCCTCCAGGAGCTGCTGAAGAAAAAAGATAAGCTAGCGGGTGCAGAAAGCCGAGCATGGCAGTGAAGGCCTGTGTAAAAATATACACCTAAGTATTTAAGGCCTAGGGGAACCTTTTGTATCTGAAAACGAGAGATGCCTACCATTGATCCTCGGTAGTTTAGGGGAAGGAGAAAGGGAAGAATAAGTTGAGATCAATGTGAAAAGATTGGATAGAGAAGAGTCAGGGTTCAAAAGAAAAAGGAGAACATCAGCATATGCAGACAGTTTAAATGTATCAGAACCAATAGTAATCCCTATAATAGAAGAATCATTCCGGATGGCAGATAGCAGTGGTTCCAAAGCCAGGTTAAAAAGTAACAGGGAGAGAGGACACCCTTGACGAGAGCCTCTAAATAAGGAAAAGTGTGGGGAGGACTGATTATTGATATATAGAAAAGCAGATGGGGAGTGATATAAATGTTGTATCCAGGATAAAAAGACAGAATCAATTTCAAACCACAGGAGGACCATGGATAGGAAGGACCATTCAACACTGTCGAAGACCTTCTCGGCGTCCAACGAGATTGCCACCGCTGGAGAGTCAGTGGAGAACATTACGTTATGTACATGGAAAAAGAGGCGGGAGTTAGATATCAGCCAATTTTTAAAAAAACTGGATTGGTCAGGTTGTATGAGATGGGGCATAAGATGGGACAGTCTAGTGGCCAGGATTTTCGGAAAAATCTTGTAATTCGTGTTGAGTAGAGAAATGGGACGATAGTTTGCAATATTGGTGTCATCTCTGCCTGGCTTAGGAATTACTACTCTACATGCCTCTGTGAAGGCAGAAGAAGCATCGGGGTGGGAAAGAAGTGAAGAGTAATAGTCCTCAAGATGAGGAATAAGGCCATCGCGGAAAGATTAAATGATTTCTTTGCTTCGGTGTTTACTAAAGAGTATGTTGGGGAGATACCCTTTCCGCAGAAAGTTTTCATTGGTAATGATTCAGACGGATTGAGCCACATCACGGTGAACCTAGAAGATGTGGTAGGCCTGATTGATAAACTGAAGAGTAGTAAATCATCTGGACCGGATGGTACACACCTCAGGGTTCTAAAGGAACTCAAAAATGAAATTTCAGACCTATTAGTAAAAATTTGTAACCTATCATTAAAATCATCCATTGTACTTGGAGGATAGCCAATGTAACCGCAATATTTAAAAAGGGCTCCAGGGGCGATCCGGGAAATTACAGACCAGTTAGCCTGACTTCACTGCCAGGAAAAATAGTGGAAAGTGTTCTAAGCATCAAAATCACAGAACATATAGAAAGATATGGTTTAATGGAACAAAGTCAGCATGGCTTTACCCAAGGCAACTCTTGCCTCACAAATCTGCTTCACCTTTTTGAAGGAGTGAATAAACATGTGGATAAAGGTGAACCGGTAGATGTAGTGTACTTGGATTTTCAGAAGGCGTTTGATAAAGTTCCTCATGAGAGGCTTCTAGGAAAAGTAAAAAGTCATGGTATAGGTGGCGATGTCCTTTTGTGGATTACAAACTGGCTAAAAGACAGGAAACAGAGAATAGGATTAAAAGGACAATTTTCTCAGTGGAAGGGAGTGGGCAGTGGAGTGCCTCAGGGATCTGTATTTGGGACCCTTACTTTTCAATATTTTTATAAATGATCTGGAAATAAATACGACGAGTGAGATAATCAAATTTGCAGATGATGCAGAATTGTTCAGAGTAGTTAAATCACAAGCAGACTGTGATAAATTGCAGGAAGACCTTGTGAGACAGGAAAATTGGGCATCGAAACGGCAAATGAAATTTAATGTGGATAAGTGCTAGGTGATGCATATAGGGAAAAATAACCCATGCTATAGTTACACAATGTTAGGTTCCATATTAGGTGCTACCACCCAAGAAAGAGATCTAGGCGTCATAGTGGATAACACATTGAAATTGTCAGTTCAGTGTGCTGCGCCATCAAAAAAGCAAACAATGTTAGGAATTATTAGGAAGGGAATGGTGAATAAAACAGAAAATGTCATAATGCCTCTGTATGGCTCCATGGTGAGACGCCATCTTGAATACTGTGTACAATTCTGGTTGCCGCATCTCAAAAAGATATAATTGCGATGGAGAAGGTACAGAGAAGGGTAACCAAAATGATAAGGGGAATGGTACAGCTCCCCTATGAGGAAAGACTAAAGAGGTTAGGACTTTTCAGCTTGGAGAAGAGACAGCTGAGGGGGAGATATGACAGAGGTGTTTAAAATCA
This sequence comes from Rhinatrema bivittatum, assembly GCF_901001135.1. Classification (NCBI taxonomy): domain Eukaryota; kingdom Metazoa; phylum Chordata; class Amphibia; order Gymnophiona; family Rhinatrematidae; genus Rhinatrema; species Rhinatrema bivittatum. Next base: position 369,508,131 of record NC_042617.1, read on the forward strand.
TGAGAGGTCTAGAACGGGTAGATGTGAATTGGTTATTTAGTCTTTCAGATAATAGAAAGACTAGGGGGCACTCCATGAAGTTAGCATGTGGCACATTTAAAACTAATCTGAGAAAGTTCCTCTTCACTCAACGCACAATTAAACTCTTGTTTTGTTGCCAGAGGATGTGGTTAGTTCAGTTAGTATAGCTGTGTTTAAAAAAGGATTGGATAATTTCTTGGAGGAGAAGTCCATTACCTGCTACTAATTAAGTTGACTTAGAAAATAGCCACTGCTATTACTAGCAACGGTAACATGAAATAGACTTCGTTTTTGGGTACTTGCCAGGTTCATGTGGCCTGGGTTGGCTGCTGTTGGAGGCAGGATGCTGGGCTTGATGGATCCTTTGTCTGACCCAGTATGGCATGTTCTTATGTTTGCCCTCTCCCCCTGCAGCCAGAGACCGACTCTGTACTCGGCCAGGACGGACTGAGCTGAGGTAAAGAGTATACATTAAAAAATAGAAGGGGAGGTAATTTTAGGGATTCCATCCCCCTTCTGGTCTCTGAGCTCGGCGGAGCTTGGGGAGTCGTGGCAGCTTGGTGGGTTTAAGCAGCATTTTTGATTAGGCCTTGCTCTCAGACTTTGCTTAGACGCCGCGTGGTAGGCTGCAGTGGTATTAGTGCACCTTTCTGCGCAGAAATGTGTTGTGACTCAGTGCCTGCTTGTCAGTTCATGCTTGTACGCCCAGGTGTGCACTCGGGAGGGTGCTTAGGTGAGCGCTCAGGTGGGCACCTACCTGCACCGTGTATTGGGCACCTACATTTTGGGCATCTGTAATATACGCTTATGGGACAGAGCTTGTTTTTGGTCGCCCTGTCCAGGTGGCTGTGCAGCTGGGCGCAAAGTTATCAGATGTTTTTTGGAGCATACTGATAGCGGATGTTTATCCATGATGGCTGGTAGCAAAGAGCCAAAGTGCCTTACCTTTTATGCTTCGTGCCATATTCAGGCATCACAGCCTGGCATCCCCTCTAACTTGTGTCAGCTGCTTGGAGGCTCAGGGAGAGTTGTCTCCGACTGATTTTGCTAAGCCTGCTCCTTCCCAGCATGATGTGGGAATGGGACAGGAGGGTAATTGTAAAGGTTTTGCCTGGTTTTGGGGCTTCCCTAACTGGTTCATCAGTGGAGGAAGGTAGCTCAGTGGGTGCAGGGCTGATGCTCCCTGGTTTTGGTTTTCTTGGGTGGAATTTTTTCAAGGGCTGCAGTCCTTTCTTCAGGTGCAATCGACAGCCCTGGCCAAACCTAACCGTTCACGATCACAGGCTGCAGATTCCCACACGCCTGGTGCCTGGTCCCAAGCGTCTGAGTTCGTCTAGGCCTGCTGTGGGTCACGCTGATAGGGATCCAGATAGCATGGATGATGAAGCCGATCCTTACACCCTGGAGGATGGGGAAATTCCTTTGAGATTGGAGCCAAATAGAACAATGTTGCTTTTCTTTCATAAAGATGAGTTGCTGTCTCTGATTTCCCAGACATTGAAGATGCTGGGGTTACTGGGTTCTGATTCCATGTCTGAGCCAAAGAAAAATCCCATTTTAATTTATTTGTGTAAAGCTTCATGTTTCTTCCCCATTATGGATGCTATTCAAGAATTGATAGGTCTTGAACGGGGTGCCGCGGTAGCCAATTTTAAAGGGGGATGAGCCTTGGAAGCTTTGTACCCCCTGGATCCGGCTCTGAGAGAGCAGTTGCGCTTTTCGAAAGTGGATGCGCTGGTGTGTACCATCACCAAGCAGATGACTATCCCTGTAGAAGGGGGAGCGACATTGAAGGATGCGCAGGATAGAAGAATTGAGGCTATCCTTAAGCAGGCCTTTGAGACAATGGCAATGAATTTTCAGATAATCTCTTGTTGCTCCCTGGTGGCTTGCACTTGTTTGCTTCTTTCTCAGGAAATCGATGAATCTGGTTTGAATTCCAAGGCAGTGATGGAACCGGCAACCGCCTTTTTGGCATATGTGGGCTGCAACCTGGTCCGCACTTCTGCCAGAGGGGTGGTTTCGGTGATAGCAGCCAGGTGTTGACTATGGCTGAGGAATTGGTCAGCCAATACAATTGGCTGACCAGATCACAAGCCCCTGGCAGGATCCCAAAAGGTCAATATATTCCATGATGATTATCCCAGGGATATAAACAGTGGATTTTTCCAAGTCCATTTTAATAATGGTTTATCAACTTTTTTTTCCCAGGAACTTGTCTAAACCTTTTTTAAACCCAGCTGCACTAACATCTTTCACCATGTCCTCAGGCAACAGATTCCAGAGTTTAATTATGCATTGAATAAAAAATATTTTCTCCTATTTGTCTTAAATGTATCATCTAGTAACTGTTGAAGGGAGGTTCTGGAAGCCACATTGAAGCTTTTAGAAAGAAAGCTGAAATCCAGAACCTACAGGGTTGCATTCTCTGAAATGCTCCCTATTCCACACGCAGGTCCCCAGGGGCAGGCAGAGCTCTGGAGTCTCAATGCATGGATGAGATTATAATGCAGGGAAGAGGGATTCAGTTTTGTGTATAAAATAATGAGTGAAGTGGAAAACGAATCGTTTGTTTACTCTTTGAAAAAGTACAAAGACTAGGAGACATTCAATGAGTTTTGTAAGGACCTTCGCAACCTTTTGAGGAAAGGGGAGTCTTTTCCGAAAAGATGGGCTCCACCTTTTATAAAAAATAAAAGATAAAAGATAATAAGATAATAAGATAAAAGATGGTGGATCTAGGCTGATGGTATTAATTTTTAAAAAGGAGATAGAGCAGATTTCAAACTTAGAGCAAGGGGGAAAGTTGACAGTCATTCAGTAGCATATGGAGGGAGGTAGCATATGGAGGGAGGTAGCATATGGAGGGAGGTATCTTCGAAGGATACTAAAGAAACAGGAAGCATCCTAATATAGAGACTCCAATAAAAGCAAAAATAGTCCATGTGCATATAAGTAAAGAATCACATGAGCTAAAAGATTCCAAATTATCCCTATCAACTAAAAAGCAGGTTGTTAATACAAACAGAAAACACTCTTTGAAATGTCTGTATGCTATTGCAAAAAAATCTAAGAAATAAGATAGGAGAGTTAGAGTGTATAGCAGTGAATGATGAGATAGATATAATTGGCATCTCAGAGACTGGTGGAAAGAGGATAAACAATGGGCTAGTGTAATACCAGGGTACAAATTATATTGCAGTGATAGGGAGGATCAACTTGGTGGGGGGCTGGTGCTGTATGTCCAGGATGGCATAGAGTCCAACTGGATAAAGAAACTGCAAGAGACTAAATGCATAGTAGAATCTTTATGGGTAGAAATTCCATGTGTGTTGGGGAAGATTATTTACCATCTACCTGGCCAAAATTTTAAGATGGGTGATGAAATGCTAAGAGAAATTAGGGAAGCTAATCGGTTTGGCAATGTAGTTTTTGCTGTGCTGTGTAGGTTACTCCCATGCTTATCAGTTTCCCAGTCTGTAAAAGTCAGAGACCTCCGTGGTTGCTATTTGAATCCATTTCCCTGTTATGTCTTGCCGATGAAACAGAGAGCAGTGTTGGAGTTGCATCAAATTATCAGGCTTATTGGTTATCAGCAAGTTACCTCCATACTTATTTGTTTCCCCAGACCATAAAAGTCGAGGCCCTCTTTGGTTGCTGTTCAAATCCAATTCCCCTTTTCCCCCTACCATTGAATCAGAGAGCCTTGATAGAGTTGCATCAAGAGTATAAAGGGTGGTAGTACCTAATATGGAACCTAACATCGTGTAACTACAGCAAGGGTTATTTTTCCTTATATGCAACACCTTGCACTTGTCCACATTACATTTCATCTGCCATTTGGATGCCCAAACTTCCAGTCCTGGTCTTATGTGACTTCTCTTTGTCCTATTCACAAAATCGAACCACATTGTCTGATGATCACTGGTGCTCAATTGAGCCCCTACTGAAACATGAGAGACATTATCACCATTAGTGAGCACCAGATCAAGTATTATCCCTTTTCTTGTGGGTTTCATTGCCATTTGTTCAAGCAGAGCTCCTGGAAGGGCATCCACTATCTCTCTACTTCTCACAGATTCCGCAGAAGGGATACTCTAATCCACATCTTGCAGATTAAAATCTCCAACAAGCAACACATTGCCCTTCTTTCCCACCTTTTGGATATCTTCTGTGAGTTCTCTGTCCAGCTCTTCTGTTTGAGTTGGTGGCCTGTTGGTTACACCAGTAAAAATGGAAGCACCATCTTCTTTTATTAGGACTGTCCACAATGCTTCTTCTCTACCCTACATCCCTTGCAATTCAATTGCTTAAATATTGTTTTTGACATAAAGAGCTACAGTACTTCTCCTTCTTTTCTGTCCTCTGTCCTTTCTTAGCAAGTTATAGCCTGGAATGGCCTTATCCCAATCCTTAGAATCAGTGAACCAGGTCTCTAACAGCAATGCTGTTTAAAATACTTCTCTTATAGAAAGCATATGATGGAACACTTATAAGTCAGCACAGTGTTTGTAACCACATTAATATCCCAATTAAGGTTTCTGTTTTGCTACCTGATGTTGGCTTCTTCAGAGGTTATCAATATAACACTGGCTATTTCAGGACTTTTGCGATGGGCAACATGTAAATACATTATTTATAAAAAGAATTATCGATGAAAGCTTCTCATCCACCCAAACACTGCTGCTCAGAAAATGAACGATTGAGCTTTTCATCCACTCAGACAGATTTTTCTTCTCTGTTTTCAGAATCAGTTTTTGAAAATTCATGTAGTTAAAATAAAAACTTTAATAAAAAGGATAGCTAGGAAAAAAGGAGGTTGTGTTGACTTTATCCAAAAAAAATGATTAAGACATTGCTTCAGAAGCAACCAATTGTCCAGAAACAAGATGATTTACAGAGAAGGAATAAGAGTGGGAGAGAAAAAAATGTGACCAACTAAATTCTCTCCTAAACATTGCCCTTTTTACGTTTTGCAGAAAATGAGAAGCATTACTGTTGTAAAATACTATTCAGTGTTGGAGTTCCGTATTCTCATTTTATTTACTGTATGAGAAGTTTGCCTCTTTTTCTTACACATGATTCAGTTAGAAATTGTTTCCATAGTTTTATTGCTTGTGAGCTCTCTAATTCAGAGCTACAACATTCTGTGGATTTGCACTTTGACTTAAAGACCATAAAGCATGAAAACTGAGTCATTCGAAAGGCATGTTAATTATGAAATCACAAAGAGCCCTAGAAGAGACTGCAGAGCTTTGTGTATCCTTTTTCTAGTAGAGTTGTAGATGTAGTTCAGAATTGCAAACCCAGTCTTTCTTTCATAGGAATTATATTCATTCTTTTATCTCTACAAGTAGTGTTTCTCAGACTTTAATATACAGTGGGAAGATGGTTTTTCAAGAAAAAATACTATTGAGGGAAAGCTAATCTGAAAAAATAGGTCTTTAAGCAAGAACAGATAATGGGTAATGAGATAGTTTCTTGGACTTCTAGGGGAACATTTTTTGCAAAGAAAGGGGTTAGGAGAGAAAAGCTAAGGAAATAGGATAACACTTGTTTAGTGGATTCTAGGTTAGGTAGTATAATGCAGGCTTTGAAAAGTGATTGTTTATTCTCTGAGAACAAGCACGATGGCAGTCCTCACACATAGGTGACATCACTGGATGGAGCCCGGCACAGAAAACTTGTATCAAAGTTTCTAGAACTTTGATTGAGCCTCCCTAAGCATGCCCAGCATGTATTATACCATGCATCCACGCGGATGCCCCTCAATCTCTTTTTTTGCAGTGGAGCCTAGTAGGTCATGACATTGAGTCTCTCTCTCTTAAACTTTTTTGAAGTTTTCCTTTTTCACCTGTTGCTCAAAAATCTTTCTCACAGAATTAATGCAGGGTATTCCCAGTTTCTCCCCTTATTGCCTTTAGCCATGTCTTTCAGTGTTTAAGGTAGGTTTTATTTCACTGTTGTTATCCCCAGGCAGTGGTACCTTTGGTGCCCACCAGCTATCGTAGGCCACTGCCATAAAGTTCGATTTTGCATTGTTTCAAGTTAGCATGTTCATGTCCGGGTTTAAGCCATGCCCTAGGTGCTCAAGGACCAAGTCGATCATGGATCCCCATGATCAATGTATCCTCTGCCGGGGGCATCACACAACATCCGGGCTTGTAGAAAGTGCACCTAGATAAACCCCTAAAGAGCGCAAGATCCGGCTCGATAAGATGGATTGGCTCTTCAGGTCAGAAAAGGCCGGTACATTGACATTGGAAGCATCAGCATCGAGGAGCCATGGAGCCACACTGATGGACACCGAGCCATCAATATTGGCAGGATAGTTAATTCAGGAAGTATCTGTGACTGCTAGGGATACTGGAGACAGGCCATTGTCTTCTTCCCCCAGGTTGAAGACGTCACATTCATCATCTTTGGCACTGGGGATGGGCATATCTGAGCGCCGAGGAAGCATCAGTCTCAGTTAATGCACAGTGCCGGGCACGGTACTGCACTGGCTTCAGCTGTGATATCCCGAAGATACTCCCGTGGTGAGGAGAGCCAAGCCTCCATTGATATCCAGGGCACATGATGGCCTCCACCAGCTCTGATGCCCACCACTTATCCTTCTCTTGGTTCTGAACAGGATGTGGTTACACCACCTGGGTCATGGTTGGTCTTGGTATCTGCGCTCTTTGAGGTGGAGCTGGAGAAGTGCATGAAGATGGAGAGGCCAGTGTGGAGCCTCGGCATCATAGCACCTTCCATTCTCGAGCCGCTGTTAGAATCCCTGCATGCGCTCATCGGATTGTTACTGAAACAGCCTGTGTTGTTTCCTGGGGAGGGGGCATCGGTGGTGCAGCTGGTTGATCAGGTGCTGCTTCATGGTTTCTCGGAGGAGGAAACTACTCAGGGGACCTGAACAGCACCAGAGCTTGAGCCCACACAGCCATTTGACTTGGTATCCATACTCCTGGCCAGTGGCCGAACATCTAGGGCCCCATCCTCGCCTTCAGGTAGTGAAGATAAGGACCTCTATAACCCCTGGGGCAAAGATGACTCGATGTGTCTGACGACGTGTTGGATGGTCTTCCCTCAGACCCGTTTCCTCTTGCCGACAGAAGGAAGTCTTCTTTGGAAGACCTCTCCTTCCCAGGATTTGTTGGGGTGATGGTGGAGGCCATCCCATTTCAGTTATAGTCTGAGGAGGATATCCGACATAAGATGCTGGATATTCTCCTGTATGTGGAGCCTCCCAAGGAGATTGTGGCAGTTCATGTACATGAGACCCTTGTTGAGCTGCTGATGAGGATGTGGGAACACCCTTTCTCACAGGACAAGCAGGATGGTAGTCCTCACATATGGGTGACATCATCAGGATGGAGCCTAATCACGGAAAACTTCTGTCAAAGTTTCCAGAACTTTGACTGCCCCCTACTGGGCGTGCCTAGCATAGCACTAACCCTGCAACCAGCAGGGGTCCCCCTTCAGTCTTCTTTTTTCCGCGCAGCAGTAGCCTCGCAGTAAAGGAGCTCTGAAGAGATTCCTGACAGGAATTTTCCTCACGGAATTACTAAAAGTTAAATTGCCCCACAAGGGTCCCTCCTGTAACTTTTCTTAGTCCGCGGTACTCCAGTAAGTTTTTACCCATTTTCCGTTGATTACCGTCGAGTTTTGCCTTCGCGGCCTACTGGCCGTCGACCGTACCGCGGCTTGATTTTTTTCCATGGCGTCGGGGTTTTGTTGGTGCCCAGACTGTACCTGCACCATGTCTATCACAGACCCCCATAAAGGCTGTGTAATGTGTCTAGGACGCGAGCACAATGTCTTGACCTGCACCAAATGTGCCCTAATGACACCGAAGGGTCGCAAGGCCAGAATGGAGAAGATGGAACTTCTCTTCCGTGCTCAAACCCCAACTCCGTCCATTCCATCGACATCGTCAGAACCGGCACCGTCAACTTTGCGCCAGCATCGACCACCGACCGGTGACTGACCGACAGCGATGACTTCTCGGCCACCGACACCCTCTACTTCCCCTCAGGATCGAGGGGATCGCAGGAAGAAACATCGCCATCGACACCGTAAGACTCGGACCATCAAGGGTGCGAAATCATCGACCTCGCCATCGTCTGAGCCGCTGTCGAAGAAATCCCATCCAGGAAAGGCACCGACCATTCCTGCGACCGGGGTCACCGAAGCAACCCTCACCCAATTGGGGATCGGGAGCCGCGACTCCGCTTTAACGGTGGTCCCTGCGGCTATGCTTCTGCCTCCTTCTTCTGTTCCGGAGTCGGGGCTGCTTACTCCAGGTCTCCAAGAAGAACTGGTCCTGATGGTTCAGGAGGCCATCGACAAGGCGATGCAACGTCTTCAGGTTCCTCCGGCTCCGACACCGGCACCGCCTGTGGAACCGATCATCAACCCGATTCCGGCAGCGCTGGCACTGCTGCTATCTAGGATGGAAGCGCTTATGGCTGCTTTTCCACCGATGGTTCCCGGGTCCCTGATCCCCGATGGCTCCGATGCCCTCCCCACTGAAAACATCGGGAGGAGAAACACCGTTCCGCATCCCTCCATCGGGAGTTCTGCCTCAGCCATCGGTGCCGATATGTCCATCGGCGCCACTGAGTCATCCATCGATGCCTCCGATAATTCCTCCGATTCCTTCGTAGCCTAGACTGGGACCTTTAGGTATCCAACCACCCTGTCCCCCTCTAGTTCCTAGAGGGACGGGTGCTGATCCTTATGATACCTGGGGTGATGATACCTCAACAGACACCAATGATTTACCTTCACCACCTTCACCCACTGAGAGTAGAAAGTGTTATCCAGAGGACCTTTCCTTTATAAACTTTGTGAAGGAAATGTCTGCATTGGTTCCCTTCCAATTACAGACGGAACAGGATGATAGGCACCAGATGATGGAGTTGCTCCAATTCCTGGATGCTCCCAAGGTAATCACCTCTATTCCCATCCATCAGGTCCTTCTTGATCTCCTCAAGAAGAACTGGGAACATCCTGGATCAATTGCTCCGGTACACAGGAAAGCTGACACTACCTATTTGGTACAGTCAGCCCTAGGTTTTCAAAAATCACAGCTTGATCACCACTCGGTCGTGGTAGAGTCTGCACAAAAGAGGGACGAAAAGGTCAAAGCCTCACTCATCCTTTCCTCCTGGAAAGGAACAGAAGTTCCTAGATAACATTGGTCGCCAAGTATTCCAAGGGGCCATGCTCATCTCCCGAATTGCTGCCTATCAGCTTTATATGACCCAATATAACAGGGTCATTTTTAAGCAGATACAGGACTTCTCAGACTCCCTGCCTCAGCAATTTCAAGAACAATTACAAACCCTAGTAAACAAAGGTTTTGAGGCAGGCAAGCATGAGATTAGAACATCTTATGACATTTTTGACACCTCTACCAGAGTGTCTGCAGCTGCTATTTCGGCGAGACGGTGGGCCTGGCTCAAGTCTTCTGACCTTCGCCCAGAAGGACAAGACCGGTTATCCGACCTGCCTTGTGTCGGAGATAATCTGTTTGGCAAACAGATTCAACGGACGGTGACAGAATTAAAGGACCATCATGAGACCCTAAGACAACTCTCTTTGATGCCTTCCGACTTCCCCTCAAAACAGCCATTTAGAAAGGACTCTAAGAAGTCATTCTTCTGCCCGATGTCATACCCGCCACCAACCAGATCCCGTGCCACGAGACCTTATCAAAACCCTCAGTCTCGTCAAGCCAGTAAACAAAAACAAGCAGCTCCTCAACCAGGACCTGCTTCCGGTTTTTGACTTCCACTTAGAGAGCAGCAGCCAGATTCCTCTGTCGCACATACCAGTGGGAGGTCGTTTGTGCCACTTCCACAACATGTGGCATTCAATCACATCTGACCAATGGGTATTGGCAATCATTGCTCAGGGTTACCATCTGAACTTTCTCGCCCTGCCACCGGACTCCCCACCTCTACAGACGTGGAGAACATCCAAACACTCCATTCTTCTGGATCAAGAGGTTTCCCTCCTTCTCCAGTCAAGAGCAATAGAACCCGTTCCATACTCTCAACAAGGCCTAGGGTTCTATTCCCGGTACTTCCTGATCCCCCAAAAAATCAGGAGGCGTCCATCCTATTCTGGACTTACGGGCCCTCAACAAGTACCTCCAGCGAGATTAGGAGACACAGAACATCCCTTAGTATCTAAAAATATCAGTTCCCATTCCTCTTTAGTGAAAAACCTGTTCAAATCCTGTTCCCATGCTTGGAGATATTTCATATTATCGGAGCTTGTGGTCTGAAGGATACCATAGATCTTAGAGAGGCCGCCTGTGATCCTGTCCGCTGCTTCACACCATACTTCAAACTGTACCTTGCCCTTTGACAAATCCCCTATGATAGCTGCCTGACGGATAAAGTGGCTTATTTGATATTATGGATAAGGATGAGAGTGTTGAAGTTGAAATGTGTCCCTAAGCTGAGGGTAGGGCAAGAGGTTGTCCCATCCCCACAGTTGACACACAGTAGTGAGGCCCTGCGATTTCCATTCCCCATATGACACGGTATCCCAACCTGGGGAGAAGTTCTTATTATAAAATAAATGGGTACTATGAAAGTAATGTCTCGCACCAGTGATGGTATGTTTCCACTGGGACCAAACCCAAAGCATGGTTTGTAAGGGTAAAGTCAAAGTCCCTTGGACCCTCCACGTCTCCCTTGGTTGCCAAGTAAGAGCCCGAATAGGTATATTTCCCAATACCACCTGTTCAATGGCAACCCATCTTGGTGGTTCCTTTACCTTGTGCCATGCTATAATAGCATTAAGCTGTGCTGCAGCATAGTACCCCTGAAGGTTAGGGACCCCCATACCCCCTTTTAGTTTATGAATGAATAGCACAGATTTGGCTACCCTCGGAGGTCTCCTCTTCCATATCAAGGTGAATATCCTCTTCTGCCAGTCCTTTAAAATCTTTGTAGGAATATAAATTGATAGTGATTGAAATAAATAATTGAATTTGGGGATAACATTCATTTTGATTGTGGCGATACGCTTGTCCACGCAATCGGATGATTCATCCAAGCATCTCGATCTTTAAAAATCATGGCCATCAAAAGAATATAATTCAATTTGTACAAGTCGTCTAATTGATTGCTGAGTAGTATGCCCAGGTATTTAATATGTGTTTTGGCCGATTTAAAGGGCCAAGTCCACAAGCTGGTCAGGGGGCAATGAAATATTGAGCATTTCTGATTTCCCAGATTTAGAATGTATCCAGATACTAAGTTAAAGGCTCTCAGCAACTCAATCACCCGTTCCAAAAGGTTTGAGGCTTCGATAACGTAAAAAGCACGTCTGCAAACAAGGACGTGCTTATAGTCTACTTCCCCTACCTGTATGCCGGTAACGTGAGGATCATTTCTAATACTAGTAATGAATGGTTCTAAGAATAGCACAAACAGCAAAGGCGATAACAGGCAACCTTGTCATGTGCCTCTACAGATGGGAAAGGGTTTTGAGTATACCCCATTAACTTTGACACGGGCCGCCAGCCTTTCATATAATTTAGACAGCCAGCTACAAAACTTTGGTCTAAAATTCATTTTTGTCAAGGTTTGAAAAAGAAAAGGCCAGTGGACCATGTCAAAGGCCTTTTCCGTATCCACAGCAAATAATACTGCAGGGGTTTGATGTTTAGCACACCACAATAGATCAGTAGTTTTCCTGACATTATCCGCGGCTTTATGCCTGGATATAAAGCCCGCTTGATCCGGATGAGTCAGTTTCGCTATCACACGATTAAGGGGGGTTGCTAAGATTTTCGCCAGTATCTTAAGGTCTATGTTAATTAAAGAGATGGGACGGTACGACCCACATTCCAGAGAATCATGGCCTGGCTTGGCTAAAATAGTAATGCCCGCCACATTGACACCTGGTACAAGCGAGTCACCTTCTTGGAGAGCATTATATGCCGCCATGAGGTGTGGAGCTAACTGGTCCTGAAACGTCTTATAGAAAATGCCCGTATACCCATCAAGCCGTGGAGCCTTGTTAGCTTTGAGCTCGCTAATTGCTTGTTGGATTTCCATAGGGGAAATTTCTGCCTCAAAAAATTGCTTCTCCTCCTTCATAATTCGAGTCAACGGGATATTATCGAGGTAAGAGGTTATTCTGTCCACATGAATATTAGAGTCTACAGCGTACAGTTCTCCATAGAACCTTTGGAAGTGCTGTTGGATGTCTGTGGGTGTATGGAGGACAGTACCATCCGCCGCCTTAATGCATGTGATGAGATGCTGTTCAACTTGATTATTTAATTTATGCGCTAATAGTCACCCCACCTTATTACCCCATTTGAAATGTTCCTGTTTTACCCGCAGAAGCATAAATGCCAACTCATTCACCTGCACCTCTCGCAAAGATGTCCTTGCGGCTTGTAATTGGGTATAGAGTCTAGGAGATAGGGATATTTTATGGTGTTTTTCCAGCAGGGCAATTTCAGCACTCAATTGTCTAATTTTCTCCAGTTTCACCTTCTTCTGGTCAGAGGCCTGAGATATAAAATTTCCCCTGAGAACTGTCTTCAAACATTCCCAAAACAAATTTTTGGACGCAGTAGATTCCCCATTAAACTCCTGGTATTCAGCAATGGCCCTGCAAATGGACTGGCAGAATGAGTCATCGCCTAGCAAGGTTTCATTTAACCTCCAGTATCAAATTCCTGCGGGTCTGTCTTGTAAAGTAAAGTTCAACCAAATCGGAGCGTGGTCTGACCATGTAATGTTGCCTATATCTCTCTCGCTCACGCTTAAGCTAAGAGCCCCGTCTATCAAAAAGAAATCAATTCTAGAATAAGAGTGGTGTGGGTGAGATAAAAAAAAGTGTAATCTCTGATCTCAGGGTGTCTATAACGCCAAATATCCTGTAAACCCCTATCCTTGATACATTTTTTGAGACTGAGACGCCCTGCTTTAGAACCCACCCCACCTCTGGTGGAGTTATCTATGTGAGGCAGACTAGTAATATTAAAATCCCCTGCTATGATCTGCTGCCCCACAACTACCGCATCTAATACATGTTATAGACTAGCAAAAAAGGCTGCATGGTCAGAGTTAGGCGCATAGACATTTAACAGTGTATATTTAGCTTGATTCATTTCAACTTGTAATAATAAATACCTGCCACTAGGATCTCCCAGGGTTTTCGTAACTTGCCATTGAAGATCTTTATGTATTAAGATGCTGACTCCTGTGTATCATGCTTGTTTGGAGGCCACAGCATGAAATTGTCGTGAAAAAAAGGGCCAGTGAAGTAACTTTTCGTACCTGTGTTTCAAGTGAGTTTCTTGTAAAAACAAAATATCTGCCCTTGAAGTTTGGGCATCAGCTCTCAGCAGATGCCGCTTCTGCAGACTATTAAGTCCCTTAATATTAAGGGATAATATTTTGAGTGATGTCATTCTTTAAATACATCAGACTGCAAGTGCACTCGCCATGATGTGACCTCCAATATGCCAATACCCAACACCCAAGATAAGCACATTTCCATGTTTTGAATTAACCAACGAAAGAAATATTGTGATTGACAGTTTGATGCTCTATTGGCCTGCAGAACCTTAGAATATGCCATAGTATCTATACCCTCTATCCCCCCTCCCTGGCCCACCCACGCCACACCCCGTGCCTGCGTAGCCCCACAGCCCTGATTCCCCATCATAGCTGCTTGAGCTGATGGAGATGTGTCTCACCACGGAACCTGCCCCCTCCGCACCCGGACCAATAATAAAAAAACTTCATCTTTAGGAAAACCTGTATATAAACCTGAAATACTGTAAACATTATCTTCAGAATGAAACTGCCGTTTAACCACATGGCTTCCAGTCAGAACCAATCCATCTCTCAGAAAGTATTTTGTAAAATCATTCAGCCTGGTCTCTTATCATGTCCTGGTCTGTTGTCCCCTGAATTCCTACGAAGTCTTTTTCCGCCCTTAGTAACGCGCTGCCATCTTGGTGTGTCCACTGATGCTGAATAGGGAAGATTCTTTTTTTCCTTCGTGATTTTCACCACAGGGCCTGCGTCTTTCAAAATGGCCACGGCTTCCTCGATCATATGTGCTTTAGAAGTACTGCCTTGAATGGTCATGGTGATACCAAATGGAAAAAGCCATCTATAGCGAATATTTTATTTCCTCAAAGCTTGAGTAATATCTTTAAACTCCATTCTTCTTCTTAATGTGATAGGAGAGAGATCTGCAAAGATCATGATAGGATGTGATTCCCAGTCCCAGGATTGTTTTCTTGCTGCTATATAAACTTGCTCTTTCACTGAATACTTGGAGAAGCAAGCTACAATATCCCGCAGTTTTCCAGGCATCTTGGGACCCAGTGTTCTGTGAGCATGCTCCAGTTCTACAATCGGAAGTTCCATGTCTGCTCCTGGAGCATGACCTTGCATTAGGAGAAAACTGCAGGCATTGATAATAGTCCCCTTGCAATCTGCGTATTCTTCAGTTTCAGGAATCCCCCTAAATCTCAAATTATTTTGCCTGCTCCTGTTCTCAAGATCCTCCAATTTAGTTAATGTCGTCATTCACAGTTTTATTTTCAGAAACTGAGGTTTGGAGGTTTAAAATTTTCTCTGCCTGGGCTTCCAGGCGGATATCACAATCATCCACACGCCTACCTATTTCAGCCATTTCTTCCTTCAGAATGTCCACGTGATTTAGGAGATCTTTCTTATTTTCCTTCATCTCCCTCCTGATTTCGGCAAACTACTGGCGAAATTCAGCCCTGGTCGACATGGTGTCCATCGGGGCCTCCCCGCTCTGAAATCGCTGTTGTCCTGGCCTCATGCGCACCGGAGGTCGGAGAGTCACTGTCATCAACAGGCCCTTCGTCAGACAGCGTTTTTGTGTAGGAGAACTGCCGAAAATCGGAACCTTTTTTCTTTTGAGCCATGTTGTGCAGTTCCGCTGTTGTTTTGCCGACTTTAGAGCCGCATTGGTGTCCAGGAATACAGGCTAATATCCAGTTAATGGTCTGATTACAGCAGGAGCTCCGGCTCAGGCAGCTATTTTGTTCCACGGCTAGAGCACCCCCTAAAAAGAATGTAGTTAAAGATTCTTACTCTGTTAGTATCCTAGGGGTGATGTAGCAAATTACAGATCAGTAAATCTGATGTTAGTGCCAGGTTAAATGGTAGAACAGAACAGAATTACTGGGCATATGGCTTGGCATGTTTTAATTGGAAAAAACTCAATATAATTTTAGGAAAGGGAAGTCATGCCTTACCAATCTAAGAACATAAAAACATGCCATACTGGGTCAGACCAAGGGTCCATCAAGCCCAGCATCCTGTTTCCAACAGTGGCCAATCCAGGCCATAAGAACCTGGCAAGTAACCAAAAACTAAGTCTATTCCATGTTACCGTTGCTAGTAATAGCAGTGACTATTTTCTAAGTCAGGGGTCGGGAACCAATGGCTCGCGAGCCAGATGTGGCTCTTTTGATGGCTGCATCTGGCTCGCAGACAAATCTTTAATAAAAAAGTAAAAATCTAACACAACCCCCCACCCTCCTGACGCCCCCCAAGACCTCCAAAATTAATTTACTACAACCCCCCCACCCCCCCACCCTCCTGACCCCCCCCCCCCCCCCCAAGACCTGTCAAAAGTCCCTGGTGGTCCAGCGGGGGTCCAGGAGCGGTCTGGGAGTGATCTCCTGGACTTGGGCTGTCGGCTGCCAGTAGTCAAAATGGCGCCGACGGCCCTTTGCCCTCACTTTGTCACTGGGGTCGACCAATGGCGACGGTAGCCCCTGTGACATAGTAAGGGCAAAGGGCCGTCGGCTGCCAGTAATCAAAATGGCGTCAATGGCCCTTTGCCCTTACTATGTCACAGGGGCTACCGCCGCCATTGGTCGACCCCAGTGACATAGTGAGGGCAAAGGGCCGTCGGCGCCATTTTGACTATTGACAGCCCAAGTCCAGGAGATCGCTCCCGGACCGCTCCTGGACCCCCGCTGGACCACCAGGGACTTTTGGCAGGTCTTGGGGGTGTCAGGAGGGTGGGGGATTGTAATAAATTAATTTTGGAGGTATTGGGGGGCATCAGGAGGGTGGGGGGTTTTGTTAGATTTTTACTTTTTTATTAAAGATTTGTCTGGGAGCCCTGGACCCCCGCTGGACCACCAGGGACTTTTGGCAGGTTTTGGGGGGGTCAGGAGGGAGGGAGTTGTAGTAAATTAATTTGGCAGGTCTTGGGTTCGTCAGGAGAGTAGGGGGTTATAGTAAATTAATTTGGTAGGTCTTGTATGGCTCTCACGGAATTACATTTTAAAATATGTGGCGTTCATGGCTCTCTCAGCCAAAAAGGTTCCCGACCCCTGTTCTAAGTCAACTTAATTAATAGCAGGTAATGGACTTCTCCTCCAATAATTTATCCAATCCTTTTTTAAACACAGCTATACTAACTGGACTAACCACATCCTCTGGCAACAAATTCCAGAGTTTAATTGTGCGTTGAGTAAAAAAGAACTTTCTCTGATTAGTTTTAAATGTGCCACATGCTAACTTCATGGAGTGCCCCCTAGTCTTTCTATTATCCGAAAGAATAAATAACCGATTCACATCTACCCGTTCTAGACCTCTCATGATTTTAAACATCTCTATCATATCCCCCCTCAGCCGTCTTCTCCAAGCTGAAAAGTTCTAATCTCTTTAGTCTTTCCTCATAGAGGAGCTGTTCCATTCCCCTTATTTTGGTAGCCCTTCTCTGTACCTTCTCTATTGCAATTATATCTTTTTTGAGATGCGGTGACCAGAATTGTACACAGTATTCAAGGTATGATCTCACCATGGAGCGATACAGAGGCATTATGACATTTTACGTTTTATTCACTATTCCCTTTCTAATAATTCCCAACATTCTGTTTGCTTTTTTGACTGCCGCAGCACACTGAACCGACGATTTCAATGTGTTATCCACTATGACGCCTAGATCGGTTTCTTGGGTTGTAGCACCTAATATAGAACCTAATATTGTGTAACTATAGCATGGGTTATTTTTCCCTGTAAGCATCACCTTGCACTTATCCACATTAAATTTCATCTGCCATTTTGATGCCCAATTTTCCAGTCTCACAAGGTCTTCCTGCAATTTATCACAATCCGCTTTTTGTATCATCTGCAAATTTGATTATCTCACTCGTCGTATTTCTTTCCAGATCATTTATAAATATATTGAAAAGTAAGGATCCCAGTACAGATCCCTGAGGCATTCCACTGCCCACTCCCTTCCACTGAGAAAATTGTCCATTTAATCCTACTCTGTTTCCTGCCTTTTAGCCAGTTTGCAATGCACGAAAGGACATCACCACCTATCCCATGACTTTTTAGTTTTCCTAGAAGCCTCTCATGAGGAACTTTGTCAAACGCCTTCTGAAAATCCAAGTACACTACATCTACCGGTTCACCTTTATCCACATGTTTATTAACTCTGTCAAAAAAGTGAAGCAGATTTGTGAGGCAAGACTTGCCTTGGGTAAAGCCATGCTGACTTTGTTCCATTAAACCATGTCTTTCTATATGTTCTGTGATTTTGATGTTTAGAACACTTTCCACTATTTTTCCTGGCACTGAAGTCAGGCTAACCGGTCTGTAGTTTCCCGGATCGCCCCTGGAGCCCTTTTTAAATATTGGGGTTACATTAGCTATCCTCCAGTCTTTAGGTTCAATGGATGATTTTAATAATAGATTACAAATTTTTTACTAATCGGTCTGAAATTTCATTTTTTAGTTCCTTCAGAACTCTGGGGTGTATATCATCTGGTCCAGGTGATTTACTACTCTTCAGTTTGTCAATCAGGTCTACCACATCTTCTAGGTTCACCGTGATTTGATTCAGTCCATCTGAATCATTACCCATGAAAACCTTCTCCAGTACGGGTACCTCCCCAACATCCTCTTCAGTAAACACCGAAGCAAAGAAATCATTTAATCTTTCCGCGATGGCCTTATCTTCTCTACGTGCCCCTTTAACCCCTCGATCATCTAACGTTCCAACTGACTCCCTCACAGTCTTTCTGCTTCGGATATATTTAAAAAAGTTTTTACTGTGAGTTTTTGCCTCTACAGCCAACTTCTTTTCAAATTCTCTCTTAGCCTGTCTTATCAATATCTTATATTTAACTTGCCAATGTTTATGCATTATCCTATTTTCTTCTGTTTGATCCTTCTTCCAATTTTTGAATGAAGATCTTTTGGCTAAAATAGCTTCTTTCACTTTCCCTTTTAACCATGCCGGTAATCGTTTTGCCTTCTTTCCACCTTTCTTAATGTGTGGAATACATCTGGACTGTGCTTCTAGAATGGTATTTTTTAACAATGACCACGCCTCTTGCACACTTTTTACTTTTGTAGCTGCTCCTTTCAGTTTTTTTCTAACAATTTTTCTCATTTTATTAAAGTTTCCCTTTTGAAAGTTTAGCACGAGAGCTGTGGATTTGCATACTGTTCCTCTTCCAGTCATTAATTCAAATTTGATCATATTATGATCACTATTGCCAAGCTGCCCCACGACCATTACCTCTCTCGCCAAATCCTGTGCTCCACTGAGAATTAGATCTAAAATTGTTCCCTCTCTCGTCTGTTCCTTAACCAATTGCTCCATAAAGCTATCATTTATTCCATCCAGGAACATTATCTCTCTAGCGTGTCCCGATGATACATTTACCCAGTCAATATTGGGGTAATTGAAGTCTCCCATTATTACCGCACTACCTATTTGGTTAGCTTCCCTAATTTCTCTTAGCATTTCACTGTCCATCTCACCATCTTGACCAGGTGGACGGTAGTATACTCCTATCACTATCGTCTTCCCCGACACACAAGGGATTTCTACCCATAAAGATTCAATTTTCATTTAGTCTCATGCAGGATGTTTATCCTGTTGGACTCTATGCCATCCCGGACATAAAGCACCACACCGCCTCCTGGGTTCTCCTCTCTGTCATTGCGATATAATTTGTACCCCGGTATAGCACTGTCTCATTGGTTGTCCTCCTTCCACCATGTCTCTGAGATGCCAGTTAAGTCTTTATCCCAGGACAAGCAGGATGCTAGTCCTCACATATGGGTGACGTCACTGTGACAGAGTCTTTAGGGCTCCGTCAGTGACGTCACCCATATGTGAGGACTACATCCTGCTGTCCTGGGATAACACCTATTACAAGGTAAGCAATTTTGCTATGTCATCATTCACTGCTATACATTCTAATTCTCCCATCTTACTTCTTAGACTTCTGACATTAGCATACAAACATTTCAAAGTTTGTTTTTTGTTTGTATTTTCATTCTACTTTTTAATTGATGGGGTTAAGTTAGAATTTTTTTAGCTCAGGTGAGTTTTTAGTTACAGGCACTTGGACTACTTTTCTTATTATTGGAACCTCACTGTCAGGATGCCCTAATTCTAATGCATCATTAGTATCCTTTGAAGATACCTCTCTCCGAACCATGCGCTGCTGAGTGACTGTCTGCTTTCCCCTTTGTTCTAGTTTAAAAGCTGCTCTATTTCCTTTTTAAAGGTTAGCACCAGCAGTCTGGTTCCACCCTGGTTAAGGTATAAATAAATATATGGATAAAGTTGAGCCAGTTTGTATCTGGATTTTCAAAAGGCATTTAATAAAGCCCCACATGAGACTCCTCACGAAATTAGTAATTACCACCCAGGAAAAGGATCTTGGGGTAATTATGGAAAACATTAAAATCATTATCTTAGTGTGTGGCAGCAGTCAGAAAAGCAAGTAGAACATTAGGAAATAGAAAACAAAACTAGGAATATTATAATGCCTCTGTATTGAGCTTGCTGTGGCTCCATACAGAGGCATTATTATATTACCTAAAAATATAACAGAAATAGAAAAAGCACAGAGAAGGGCAACAAAAGTGTTTGTGAGATGGTTTGGCTCTCTTATGAAGAAAGGCTAAACAGGTTTGGGCTCTTCAACTTGGAAAAGACATGACTTGAAAATGGTATGATAGAGTTTTACATGTGGTATGTAACAGGTAAATAGGGAATGGTTATTTACTCTGAATCATACTAGGATTAGGGATACTCCCTAAAGCTAACAGGTGACAGATTTAAAACAAATTTTAAAAGTATTTTTTTCAGGTAACAAACAATTAACCTATGGAACTTCTTGCTAGAATGATTGACTAGTAATATAGCTGGGTTTTAAAAAAAATGTGAATACATTTCTGGAAGACAAGTTCATATTAGCCAAAGAGAATTTGTTTTCTCCATCTCTGAATTTTTGGAAAGAGCAACATGAAACAGAATTTCATATTGGGTTTTGACAGTTAATGGCCATTGTTGGAGACAGGATGCTCTCTGCTCAGTGGACCACTGGTCTGCCCAGCATAGTGTGGCTTATATTCTTATTTTATGTTCTTAACCTGTTTTCAGATACATACTCTAGACTATAATTTCTTCTGATGTTCCTGACTGCATCATACACTTAAACCCTAACTTCATGTTGGCTCATCTACTTCCCACTAAATATATACCAGGCAACTGCTATTTCAAATTATCCATCATAGAAATTGTATATAATTGGTCTCTCTCAAGGTTGATACTGCCAGTGGATTCTTTTCTTAAAACAAAATCTTTTCTTGGAATATGAGTTGCAATAGCGCTTTTATTTACCCAATATTCAGCAACTTCTACTCTCTTAGGGTTCAATTCATTGAAATTCTTTTTGGCCTCTGGAGGACAAATGGTGAAAAACACTTGTTGGACAACTCTCATAACAAAGATATTTCACAAAACTAGAAAAATATTGTCATGACATGAAAGAAAGATATTCAGTGTCCAAAGGAAGAGCCATCACAGGCATTCCATTAACATCCTTTGCTTTGCTGTCAGATATGCCCACATACACTATACCCATTCTCCCAAATGCATGAATCCTTTATATTATTTTCCTGTAATTGTTAGATCCAAATAGATTTTCTCATGTTCCAGGCTGGTTTTAAGTCCGGGCTGCATTACTGCAGCTTTATAGCTTCCGTTAATTTACACATTGAGAAAAAGATAAAAACCTGTCTGGAAAAAAATGCCCTCCTCTTTCACTCTATTAAATGTAGAGGATAATTTTCCAAGTCATTTATCTGGGTAAATTGACTTGGCTGTAGATCAGCCTCCTTAATGCAGATAAATATCTTCATGGGTTTCCACAATGCATTTATTTGCAGCCAGATTAAAAGAGGTGTTCCTGAGGACATATTTAGGCTGGGGAGAGTAAATTGCACACATTTGGGTTTTGAAATGCATGCATGTTTTTTTTTGCCTCTGATCGACTGCTTGCACAAATAGAAGGTGCAGAGTGTGTGTAGCATTTGTACACTCATATCTTATGGTAATGTGTACCAGAGAACCTGCTCAGGAAAACTTCTCTCTTGAAAATTAACAGCAAAGTCTGAGCATACTTTGCGGGCTATTTAAAAATGCCCCAGGAGTAACCTTTACCTGTATTTAAAGACTGCCTACACCTTTCCATGCAGAAAACACTCTTTACAGAGCCAGTGTTGTTTTTCCTGCTGGGGTTGGCTATACTTTTAAAAAGATTGCTCTGGCATTCCCTAATTTCTAAAATCTTATCTTCAGCATGCACATCATTCTTCTTATCCTAATATAAGCCAATTTTTCCTTTCTTTGGCAACTTTAGGCTCTCCTGTTTCACACTCATTGTCGCACCTCACACACTTATCTATCTGGATCTATATCTTTCTGTAACATACATGTAACACCTTGTTTGGTCATGGGTTTTACCTCCCCTTTTCCAATACTAAGGATTTTCCATGCTTGTCCTCTTCTAATGCCATTTTTGCCTCTGCCACCTCTACTGGGAGATTGTTCCATGTATCTACCAGCCTTTCTGTGAAGAAATCTGCTCCCTCCAGTTTCATATTGCATTAATATAGTATCATTTTAATTTTCATTCTTGTTTCTGTTGCTTCTTTTAAATTATGAATCTGTCACATTTAAACATGCAAAAATAGTGAGGAAGTGACGTCACCCCTCATGCGAGCAGCTTAACTCTGCTGCTCCGTGAGCACTGCGGGCCAAATCGCTGTAACCGCGCGATTTTATCGATTTTTTTTTTCCCTCAAACGCGGGTGACTGTTACTCGAAGGGCTTCTGACTTATAAGGCATGACGACGAAACGCAAAATTAGCGAGCTTAAAAAGTTCTCCTACACCAGGGAAGCCGGCGAAAACAGCGGCGAAAATTCCAAAATGGCGGCGGAGCACACGCTTTCGGAGGGCGAAGAGGGGGCCCCTGCACTGCCGACTCCGGAGATCACAGAACCATTCCGAGATGAAATTAGAGGTTGGTTCATAGAACTGAGGCAGGACATTAAAAATTATAAAGCAGAAATTACCACTTTAATTGCTGACTTGAAAGAAGACCATGCAGAGCTGGGCAGACGGGTGGATGAGGCTGAGCTCCGGCTAGACACTCAGGGGGAGGGCTGGACTCAGATGCAACTCTGCCACCAGAATTTGCAAGCGATCTGCCAGACTTTAGCGGAAAAAGTGGAAGATATGGAGAACCGGAGCCGGAGAAATAATCTTCGGATAAGGGGGGTACCGGAAACGGAGGAGTATGGGGACTGCTTTGTCGTGGTGAAAAGAATAGCAGCTTTTCTCTGGGAAAGTGACGAAACACTGAAGGACACCGCCATGCCTGATATTCTTCTGGATAGGGCGCATAGAGCGCTGGGACCGAAACTTGCCAATCGACCTAGAGATATAGTGGTTTGTTTCCACTCTTTTCCTTTAAAAGAACAGCTTTTTACTATTTCCAGAAGCAAGCGCACGTGGCGTTGGGAGGATCAGGATATTGCTATCTTTGCTGATTTATCATCAGCCACTTTAAAAAAGCGTCAGGAATTTCGCTGTGTTACTATTAAACTACAGGAGGCTAACATCCGGTACCGCTGGCTTTATCCTGGAGGAGTGTCCTTTATGATTCAGGGTACTACACACAGAGTCAAGACAGTCCTGGAGGCCAGCGCGATTTTGAAGGAGGCAGGTATCATTATTGCAGTACCACCCGTGGCGAAAGGAGCTGGTTCTACTCTGACCCAAATTGCGGCTACAATCAACTCACAGCCTCGCTGGCAGCGCGTGCCCAAGGGGTGAAGACGGTTACAGAGGAATACTTCTTCGACTGATCCTACGGCGGACACTGTGGACTAACTGAGTTTGGTTGAAATGCATGCTGGACCTTTGTTCTGCTCGTTTGCAGGGACATAGGCGGTTATTTTAAGTTTCATTCGCTGCCCGTGTAGGTACCATGAGGCCCTTCGGCAGACACTGTGGACTAACTGAGTTTGGTTGAAATGCATGCTGGACCTTTGTTCTGCTCATTGGTAGGGCAATAGGCGGTTACTTTAAGTTTAATTCGCTGCCCGTATAGGTGCCATGAGGAGTGACGACGATTTCCTCCATGTTCATTTGGAGCACAGGGTTTGTGCTTCTGGGTTTGCTGGAGGGGGGGGGGTGGGGGGTTGGGGTTCGGGGTAAAGGCTTCTGATAATGAAGGTGATAAGGTTGGTCTCTATAAGCAAATGGATTCTGGGTGGGGGTTCCCTGGAGGGAGGTGGCAGGATAGGGGGGAGGCTGTCCTCTAATGTTTACTCTGAACTTTTTTTCTCTTAACACTAAAGGACTGAATAGCCCAGGTAAGCGTAAATTATTGTTTAAGGAATTAGACCGGATGAAGGCCGCGGTGGTTTTCCTTCAGGAAACTCATCTCCGTAAACGATATCTGGGCCTTATGAAACACCCTAAATTCCCTCATCAATATTGGGCGGCTGCAACTCCCTTATCAAGATATTCGGGGGTGGGAATCTTATTACACAAAGATGTTCACTTTGAATTTAAGGATCTTATAGCAGACCCATCCGGCTGCATGGTCTTGGTAAAGCTTTCATTGGGGGGAGAAATCTTCTCTTTAGTCTCTGTATACGGGCCTACTACCCAAAAGGCAGATTTCTTTAGATCCCTGAATCACACTTTGGCCTCTCAAATAGAAGGCACTCTCATTATTGGTGGGGACTTTAATTTGACCCTGGATCCGGGTAAGGACACTTCTACGGGACACAGTGCGGACCCAAAGCTGGCTCGCCGGGCCCTTAAAGGTCTGATGGCCGATATGGGCCTTTTGGATATTTGGCGCACTCGCTTTCCAAAATCCAGAAACTATACATTTTACTCAACCCCACATAATAGTTATTCAAGGATTGACATGTTTCTGGGTAGCAGAAGCCTATTACCCCGGGTGATGAAAGTAGACACAGAGGCCATTGTGTGGTCAGATCATGCCCCCATTTGGTTTTCCTTACAACTTAAAGATTATGACCGAGGGGTACAATATTGGAAATTGAATGATTCTCTTCTCAATGATCCGGATTTTACTACACACATAGAACAAGAAATTCAAGATTATTTAGCATTTAATGATACTGGGGAGATGAGTGCTGGAACAATTTGGGACTGCTTAAAAGCAGTTTTACGTGGGAAATTTATAGCTAGAGCTTCTTATCTTAAACGTCAAAGAATAGCAGAACGGGAGAGACTAGTACGACGATTGCAGGCGATAGAGAAAACTCATAAAAGGGACCCAATGAGAAAGGATGTTCTTGCGTCCCTTGAGGCTGTGCGCACGCGCATAGCGTCCCTGGATGCTGCTGCTATTGCGTTTCAGCTTGAACGGACTCAACAAAAATATTTTGAAGGCGGCAATAAAGCGGGGAAACTATTGGCTCGCAAATTAAAAAGCCGACAGGAGCAGGCGACCATTGTTAAAATTAAAAGTCAAGCGGGTACCATGTTAACCACTGGTACGGAGATCAGGCAGCGCTTTCAGCAATTCTATTCCGAATTGTACTCTGCTGATGGTCAGATACCACAGAGTGCCATAGACGAATATCTGGAGAATATAGACCTGATTGCCTTAGAGCCTGCGCAGCGGTCTATCCTGGAAAAGGATATTTCTGAACTCGAGATTCAAAAGGTTATTCAAAACCTCAAACCTGGAAAATCACCTGGCCTGGATGGGTTTACGGGGCGGTTCTATAAGCAGTTTGCTCCACAACTTGCCCCTATCTTAGCTAAATTTTTCAAGTCCTTGAGGGAAGGGCAGTCACTCTCAGCATCGGCAAATACGGCCGGCATAACGATCTTGACTAAACCTGGTAGGGATCCCGCGGTATGCGGGTCTTATCGACCGATATCCCTCATTAATATTGATTTAAAGATCCTCGCCAAGATATTAGCAAACCGGCTAAATGGGTTTTTGTCCCAGATAATTCATCCAGACCAGGCTGGCTTTATACCGGGCCGGCAGGCTAGTGATAATGTGCATAAGATATTGGATATGATCTGGTGGGTGAAACAACGTAGGATACCAGCCGTGGCTCTCTCGGTTGATGCCGAGAAAGCCTTTGATGTAGTTCATTGGCCCTATCTATTTACTTTATTAAGCCGCTTGAATTTCGGGCCAAACTTTTTGCAGTGGTTACATCAACTTTACCAGAATCCTTTGGCATGTGTAAAGGTTAATGGGGGGTATTCGCCCACCTTTCAGGTGCAGAGAGGCACACGACAGGGTTGCCCCTTGTCACCATTGTTATTCGCTATTTTTTTAGAACCACTGGCCAATATCATTCGGCAGCACCCAGGAATTTCTGGGGTACAGGTGGGCGCTTTCTCCACAAAGATATCACTTTTTGCGGATGATATTCTGCTTTTGGTTACTGAACCGGAGCACTCACTTCCACTAGTCTCCCAAATTCTTCAGGCTTTTGGCAAGGTTTCTGGATTTCGAATTAATTGGGAAAAATCAGAAATACTTAATGTAAATGTTCCAGCTGACATGGAGCAGTCTTTGAGGGGGAAATTTAGATTTCGATGGGCATCCACTAGCTTTAAATATTTAGGGGTCTATATCAGTGCTTCCCAGGATATGACCACGCTTAACTATGATAAATTATGGGCTCAGATCACTAAAGATTTGGAAGAGTGGAATCGATACAGGATTTCTTGGTTTGGGCGGTTAGCAGCTGTGAAAATGATGATCTTGCCCAAGTTTTTATATTTGTTTCAAACGCTTCCCTTAGCCATACCTAGGCAAAGCCTTACTATTTGGCAAAAACGCTTGTTATTCTACATTTGGGGGGGCCGCAGACCTAGAGTGGCTCGTAAGGTTCTTTACAGAAATAAATCGCAGGGTGGCTTGGGTGTACCAAATTTAGAAAGATATTATACGGCAGCTAGACTTAAGACGCTGGTAGATTGGCATAGGAGCTTCTTACAGAAGCCCTGGATAACATTCAGTCAACAATTACTGGCTTCAGTACCGTTGTGTAGTCTGCTCTGGCAGCCTAAAAAGACTTGGGTTCTCCAGCCCCGAGATATTCTACCACCCTCTATGCTGCTCCCTTTACAGCTATGGGAAGCTAATAAATCAGGGTTGGTAGGAAATCAGGAATTTCATCATAGCACATATTTGTATGCTAATTCTCTATTTACGCCAGGTTTCGAAAGTCTGGCCTTTCAGGGATGGGCTAAGAAGGGAATTCAACATTGGGGGCAGCTCTGGGGCACACAGAATTTATTAAGCTTCCGGGAGTTACAACAAAAATTTGATTTAGCGGCCTCTGATGTATATTTATATCTCCAGCTCCGACATTTTGCTCAGTCTCACCAATTGCAGGGACATTTAGGGCAAGGGAAATCTGATTTTGAACGTTTGTGCTTAAATACTCAAACAACTAAATTACTTTCAAATATATATGCGTTTCTGGGCAGGGAAAACTTCCAGAAACCCACTTACGTTAAAGCCTGGGAAGCCGACCTACATCGCACCTTTGAGCAGGGGGCATGGGAGACGCTCTTTTCCCAGATGGGCAAAGGTTTAATTGCATCCCATATTGTTGAAAATGCTTGGAAGATGGTGTTGCGATGGTATTACCCTCCAGAGCGGTTACATCGCATGTATCCTTCATTTCCCCCACAATGTTGGAGGGGATGTTCGGCCATTGGTAGTTTTTTCCATATGTGGTGGGACTGTACAGCATTGCACCCATTGTGGTCTCAATTGGAAATTTGGTTGACCAAGATTTATCGGGTCCATGTGTGCCTCCTGCCTCAACAAGCCTTGCTGGGGTTTCCCTTGTCCCTGGGAAAGGACCAACCCGATACTATGGCTCATTTTATATTCTCGGCGACTAGAATAGAAATCGCCAGAAAATGGAAATCCCCGCTGGTTCCCACGCTAGGGGAGATTCAAAGCAAAGTGGAACAAATCTACAGGCTTGCAGAAATTACGGCTCATCTCCGCCACACAGTGGGCGTTTTTAGGCGGGTTTGGCATAAATACTCTGAGTGGAAGAAGGGGCTGGGAAGTCTAGATAACGTTTAAATGCTGTTGTGGGTACTGGCCAGTGACTATGATCTCTGCTGCTTCTTTATTTTCACCAATCACTCGGGAGGTTTAGCTTCATGTACCCTTTTTCTTGTTCTGGGACACCCTAGGATCTATTAGATGGAGGTTCCACAGCACCTATATCTTATCACCTATATCTTATTCGTTGACAGGGGGGGGGGGGGGGGGGGGAGGGATTTAGGTCCCTATTTTGGTACTGAGGATTCCGGTGCTTAATACGGAGACCTTACACACACAATACAGTACTGATATTTGATGTTTTCATAAGTTTTTATTGCTGTACACATACCGGTGTTAAATGATGTTATTTACATACAATATGCGATGTCAACATATTATATATTTTGTATGGATGCAACATTGAGCAATAAAATATTTCAAACAAAAAAAAAAAAAAAAAAAACATGCAAAAATAGTAAAAAGCCATAAAATGTTATTTAATTAGATTAAAATGAAACATAATGAATGTTGTGAATGATGACATTGTTAAAATTATTAAAGTTTAGTCTTGAAAAGTGTAAAATAATTTTATTTTGATTATTATATAATTGTTTTTGAGGCCAATATTCAGCCATGGGGTATCTGGCTAAATTTGCTGGATAAACGTATCTTCCTAACTTACACTGGATATTCAGTGGCTTGGATACACCACTGAATATATCCAGCTAGTGGGAAGTTAGCCAAATAAGTTTATCCAGCTAACTTTAGGCATGCTTTCAGGCAGACCTTAAATAAACTGGTTGTCTTAGCCAGATAACACCGAATATTGGAGTTTATCTGGCTAACTTAGGCCTGGATTTTCTAAAATCGCAGGGCTATGTGAATCGTGCGGTAACAGGGGGCGAAGCGGGAGGCGGGCCTGCAAAAGCCGGCAGTGATCGCACCACCGCTGTGTTATTGCTGCCGGCTTTCACACCCAATAGCACCATCGTGGAAGGTGGTGCTATTGGGCGCACTACTAGCAGCGATAAGGGGTCTTACCTTATCGCCCTCAGCGAAGTTTCCGTAGCGTCCGCCCTGACGCCGCCCCGACTCCTCCTCTTCCAGAGCCGACACCGCCCCAACTCCTCCCCGATCTAGCTATCGCTTGCGAAAAGTACCTTTTCACATGCAATAGGGTTAGAAAATAACCCCCTTAGCCAGATAAGTAATGTTGCCTTTAGGATATTTGTTCAAGTTTTAGCTGGCTAACTACTTTAGCCAGATAACCTGTAGGCGTTCAGCATGTGAGAAATTTGAAACACCGGCATTTTTCCAACTAAGTGCCGTACTTAGCCAGACAAACACACTAAATATCTTTGTGTCTCACAACATGTGGTTATCACCTTAGTTGAAGGTAGTTTTCCTTTCAGAGAAAAAACTTTTGAAACCACATTAATATAGATTAGTGCCACAGCAGGACAAATAATACCTTTTGTAGAAACAAGGAATATACAGAATTAGCAAGATAGTAAGTCTTGGACTCTTAACAAAGACAGTGTTTAGTGCCGAAATATTGGCAATGTTATGTACTCCATGACTAGGACATATCCGGTAAAAGGGATGGTCCAAGAAAACAAACCGGTAACCGATCCAATGTGGCTAGCAGCAAAGGATAACAAGGTGGAATTGGAAAAAATGGACTTTATTGAACTTGCCCGACTCTGGCCAAGTTTCGCTCACATGAGCTGCCTCAGGGGCTTATTGAGCCAATGCAATTGGCTCTGTTCAGTTTCAATATATTTTTTTCAAGGTTGAACAGTCAGCATGCCCAATCTCGGCGTGTTCAAAATAGGCACTTGTAGTCCACAGATGACTGTGCAAGCAGTGGTAATGCTTCAGACGAACCGGCATGCAGTCACTCACCGCTCTAACATTCAAAACATCGATGTTTTGAGCGAAACTCGGCCAGAGTCGGGCAAGTTCAATAAAGTCCATTTTTTCCGATTCCTCCATGACTAGGAACACTTTTGCTCTTCAAAAAAAGTTCAAATTATTCTAAGTACAATTTTTTAAAGTACAAGTTTGACTATGAAGTGTCTGTGATGTTGGTTCACTTACTTATTCTGGTGAGCAGTTTTGCCGAGCTTAAAAATCATTTTCACCAAAACTTTGGAAACTGCCACATATACGAGAGTGCCACCTGCAGTCCCTCAGTATTTCTCTACTTCCAGCAGATGGTAGAGGTGCTAACCCTGCAGTCCTGACTGGATATTTTGAGGAAAAATTTCTCCCCAAGGTGGCAAATTCCTGAAGAAGGGCCATCCCTCGGGTTGAGCTGGGCGAATGGGAGGTTGGATACCCCTGTCCAGTTTAGCCCGCAATCCCAGGACCCCTGACAGCCAGTGGTACGGTTCCCTTGGTGGGTCCCGAAGCCCCTCCGCCAGCCCAGGATCTTTCAGGGAAGTACCCTTAGTTTGTTACTGTTTTATTGGTGTATGGGCCTTTAAGGCTTTAAGTTAAAAAAAAAAAAAAAAAAAAAGTTTCTGCTTTGCGGCAGAGGCGGCTCGAGCTTAGGCTGAACTGCCTGTCAGACAGTAGACTCGGCAGTCGTCGGGAGTGGACCTGATGGTACTCGAGCGGAGCGAGGGAACTGACAGCAGAGGAGGACCCCAGTTGGGGACAAATACCTCCATTTTTAGCTTGGCTGCCCTGCCATTTGGAGCACGCAGTTTTCTGCTGCACCAGCGGCCTTCTGAGCGCGCCGGCAGGAATTCCTTCAGGCAGTGAACCCTCTTCCGTTTCGGCCGCGTGGTGCGCCCCTCCCCCTCGCTGTCCCGGCCGCGTTGCTGCGCAGTGCACAACAGAATTGCTTATATTTATTTTTTTATTTTTCAATTTTGTGATTTTTGTGGTTTTTACTGTCTTTTGGGGAAAATCCAGAACCCAATTCCGAAGAAAATTCAGAAGTTGATTGACTGGGAGTGGGATTCCCCCCAACTCGGTTTTGCGAGTTGGCAGGGCCATGTCCAAGCTTTATCCGCTGATACAGGAACATTTAGATGTTCTTAAGGTTCCGAAGGTGGATGTAGTGGTTTCGGCGGTCACCAAGAAGACTACCATCCCAATGGCTGGAGCTTTTGCTCTGAAGGACATTCAGGATCGGAAACTGGGACTGAACCTCAAGCGAGCCTTTGAGGTTCTGGGTTTAGGCCTGTGAGCGGCGGGCTGTGCAAGTCTCATGCAGCGGTCCTGTTTGTGTTGGATCCAGAAGCCGCAGGAGCAGACAGCCTCTGGGACTCTGTCCCTGACCCAGGCGGCTCGCCTGGAGGTGGGTGTTGCCTATGGAGCTGATGCCTTATATGACCTGGTGAGAACCATGGCTCACCGTATGGTGTCGCTGGTGGCAGCCAGATGTCATTTGTGGCTACGAAATTGTTCGGCTGATCTTTCGTAAAAATCACAGCTCTGTAATTTGCCTTTTCAGGGGAAGCTGTTGTTTGGTGAGGATCTTGATCGTCTGATGAAGTCTCTAGGAGAGACGAAAGGAAATAGGCTGCCAGAGGATCAAAAATCGGTTCGGAAGCCTCTCTGCCTCATTTTCGGGAGTCAAGGCAGTTTCGTCCGACAAGATCCTCAGGGGCCTCGGCCCCAAGACAGTCCTTGCATAGACAGCAGTCCTTTCGGGCTGGCAGGACATCTAGAGGCAGATCCACCCAGGGAGCGGGTGGAAGTAAGTCCTCCCAATGAGATCCAGCAGGTCCACTCTTCATCTCTGGTGATCGGGGGCAGGCTGGCACGTTTTTACGAGGAGTGGACCAAGATAACATCCAACCAGTGGGTATTGAGCATGATAAGTGAAGGTTACGCCTTAGAATTTTCTCATCCTCTAAGGCTGGCCTTCCTGGAGTTGCGTTGTCTTTCCTGAAGCAAGTGGGCAGCTGTCCAGGAAACGCTTCAACGGTTGTTAAGTCTGGAGGCTGTAGTCCCGGTACCAGTGTCCAAACAGGGGCAAGGCAGGTATTTAATCTATTTTGTGGTGCCAAAAAAGGAGGGCACTTCCCGACCTATCCTGGACCTGAAAAAGGTCAACCAGAGTTTGAAGGTGCCCCATTTTCGGATGGAGAAGTTGAGTACCGTGATTGTGGCGGTGCGGAGAGGAGAGTTTTTGGCGTCCCTGGATCTCACTGAGGCTTATCTTCATATTCCCATCTGTCAGGAACACCAGAAGTTCCTCAGATTCATTGTGCTTGGACAGCACTACCAGTTTCAAGTTCTTCCCTTCGGTCTGGCCACCACCCCGCGAACCTTCATGAAGGTGATGGTGGTAGTGGCTGCGGCCCTGCAACAGGAGGGCTTGTTGGTGCACCCTTACTTGGTCGACTGGCTGAACCGGGCAAAGTCACTGGAACAGTGTGTGCGGTCCGTAGACCAGGTGAGGTCACTCCTGGAATCTCTGGGCTGGATCATCAATGTGCAGAAGAGTAATCTGGCCCCTTCTCGTTCCCTCTGTACTTGGGAGCCCGTTTCGACACCCAGCGGGGCAGAGTGTTTCTCACAGACGACAGGGTGAGCAAGATTCAGGAGCAGATAGTTAGTCTACTTCGTCTACCACTGCCAAAGGTCTGGGATTATTTACAAGTCCTGTGCTCGATGGTGTCCATGTTGGAGCTGGTGCCTTGGGCATTTGCTCATTTGAGGCCTGTGCAGAGAGCGTTGCTGTCCCACTGGAATCCTCGATCGCATCAATACTTTCTGTCCGTGTCTCTGATGGAGTCGGCCAGGTCCAGTCTGGCCTGGTGGATGATGCGGAGCAATCTGGAGAAAGGAATGCCTCTCGAGGTCCCGGATTGGGTGGTGGTCACCATGGATGCCAGTCTTCGGGGCTGGGGGGCGGTTTGTCTGGGCAGGTCTGCGCAGGGTCTCTGGTCGACGGCAGAGCATTTGTGGTCCATGAATCGATTAGAGATGAAAGCGGTACGCAGGGCTCTGGTGGAGATCCTACTCTTGTTCTGCGATTGGACAACTCGACTACGGTATCCTTTTTTTTTTTTTTTATTTATGCCATTTCAAAATACAACAAGAAATAATTTTGGAATACAGATACATTTATAACTATATGCCGTAAATTCAGATCTGTGTTTTAAGAGGTAATCCCCAGGACAAGAAGATACATTTAATAGAGGTTAAAGGTAAATTAAGGGAATTACCCCTATTATTGAAAATAGGAGATCACATAGTATATATCTACTTTGGCTCTGATCCTGTAGCTAAAGTCTCATGGTCATGGGTATCGAGAGAGGATCGTAACTGTGATATTTCATAAAATATATATTTCTGATTTTGATGCAGTAGTTCACATGTACATGGGAATTTTAGGGTCATTTTACCTCCCTTACTTTCCACCTCTTGTTTTACCACAAGAAATTTCCTCCTCCTCGCTTGTGTAACTCTTGAGAAGTCAGGGTAGATCCAAAGTTTTTCCCCATGAAAAAGTTCTGTCCTATTTCGCATGTAGAGGCGAAAGACTGCAGCTATAGCTGAAGCGAAAACGAAAGAAACGTGTAACATAGATCTAGTAGTAATATTAGTTTCAAAGGTAGCCTCAGTTATTGCCACGGTGTCTTACATCAACCGCCAGGGGGGAACCAAGAGTCCCATGGTAGTGCAGGAAGCTCAACAGTTGTTCAAGTGGGCAGAGCTCCATCTCAAAGGGATCGCCGCCTCACATGTGGACTACGTCCAGGCGGATTATCTCAGCAGTTGGATCCGGGGGAGTGGGAACTATCTCTGGGAGCCTGGAATCTCCTCTGCGATCGTGGGGGGTCTCCTCAGTTCGATCTCATGGCAACGAGTCTCATCGCCAAGACTCAGAGGTTCTTCAGCCATTTGAGGGAGTTGGGGGCAGTGGGGCTCGATGCCCTGGTATGTCCGTGGCCGACCGGTGTCCTCCTGTATGTCTTCCCTCCGTGGCTGCTTGTAGCGAGGGTGCGCAGGCAGATAGAAGGCCATCTGGGATCGGTGGTAATTATGGCTCCGGAGTGGCCTCGTTGTCCTTGGTTCATGGATCTGCTGCATCTGGCAGTAGATGGCCCTCCACGCCTGGCCCACTTGGCG
The DNA here is from genome assembly GCF_901001135.1 of Rhinatrema bivittatum. Lineage (NCBI taxonomy): Eukaryota > Metazoa > Chordata > Amphibia > Gymnophiona > Rhinatrematidae > Rhinatrema > Rhinatrema bivittatum. The sequence goes on from NC_042617.1 coordinate 369,541,692, forward strand.
GATCTGCTGCGTCAGGATCCTATATTTTCGGATCGGGAGGATCGCTTCTGTCTCGTGGCCTGGCTTTTGAGAGGAGGCGATTGCATGTGAGAGGGTACTCTGAACCAGTGATTGCTACACTTCTACAAGCACGGCGTCCTTCTACCTCTTTGGCCTATTCCAGAGTCTGGAAGGTGTTTGAGACCTGGTGTGGACAACAGGGATTGGACCCTCTTAAGGTTTCAGTCTCCCATATTTTGTCCTTTTTGCAGGTGGGCTTATCCAAAGGGTTGGCCTATAGTTCTCTTTGAGTCCAGGTTTCAGCCTTAAGTTGTCTTAAAGGGAGAGTACAGGGGAAGGCTTTGGCTTCCCATCCGGATGTGGTGCGTTTTCTACTAGGGGTCAAGCATCTCCGTCCACCTCTGCATAGCATTTGTCCGGAGTGGAACCTCAATCTAGTGCCTCTGGGTCGTACGTCTCTGAAGATCCTAACTCTAAAGACGGTCTTTTTGGTGGCTATCTGTTTGGCTAGGAGGATTTTGGAATTACAGGCGTTTTCTTGTCTTGATCCATTTCTTCAGATTTTGTCAGACAAAGTGTCTTTGCGAACGGTACTTTTGTTTCTTCCCAAAGTGGTGTCTGGTTTTCATGTGAACCAAACAGTGGAGTTGCCTGGGTTTCCAGATTGGGCTCGGGATCCCTCGATGGGACGAGAACTCCATCTTTTAGATGTGAGACGAGTGGTATTGCGATACTTGAAAGTCACTAACGCTTTCAGTCGATCTGATCATTTGTTCGTCCTGTCCAGGGGAGCAAAAAAGGGAGAGAAGGCATCAAAATCTTTGTCTCGCTGGTTGAAAGAGACTATTTCTGCGGCTTATGTATCCAAAGGCAGAGCAGTTCCAGTGGGGCTTAGGGCACTTTCGACTCGAGCTCAGGCGATGTCTTGGGCTGATTGTCAGCTAGTGTCTCCCCAGGAGATCTGTAGAGCCGCGGTGTGGTCCTCTTTACATACTTTCACCAAGCATTACTGTTTGAATGTGTGGGCTCCAGAGATGGCCCCTTTTGGGGAGAGTGTTCTTCGGCGGCTCTTTCGGGTTCCCGCCCAGTGTAGGAAGGCTTTGGTACATCCCACTTGTCTGGACTGATCTGGCTGTGTTCAGGAAAAGAAAGTTGGTTCTTACCTGCTAATTTGCGTTCCTGTAATACCACAGATCAGTCCAGAGGCCCGCCCTGAGGATCTAATCTGAAAGACTGCTAAGTTTACTGCTGTGTTTGGTTTGGCAAAGCAGAATTGCCATGGTTGGCTAAGTATTTCAGTTTATTGTTCTAAATTGGTTTTCCAGATGGTATGGGGTATCCATTTTAGGAGCCTCTTTCGCCCTCTAATTTTATTTATCTTGGCTTGGGTATCGATTAATACTGAGGGACTGCAGGTGGCACTCTCGTATATGTGGCAGTGCCCAAAGTTTTGTTCTCTACCTCCATCTGCTAGTAGGGATGAATAAAACCCACTTGTCTCGACTGATCTGTGGTATTACAGGAACAAAAATTAGCAGGTAAGAACCAATTTTTCTTTCTTATTGTGAATCCTTGTTTCCATCCTCACTCACAGTTGAAGCAAAAGAAAGAATGAAAGATAAAAAAAATCTTTTCACTGTAGTACCCAATAGTCTCTAATAAATAAGATAGAATTATGTTCACCAATGATCCAAAGCCTTTGCCGCCTATGAAGCCTAGCTTCATGAACTGTGAGTTATGTCTGACCCAAGCCATAGTTAGGAATGGCATAAATAAATTCCATTCCCTGCGGGGTACAATGAAGTATTTCTTTAATCTCTTTGTCTTGCTCTCAGTTTCGGTATACAGATGGATAAATGGATATGCTCTGTCTAGCTCTTCTCAGGTTAAGACTCAAAACACTGTATCATTGTTTCATTTTTTCCCTGAATTAAAATGTAACGTGTTTACCTACTAGTTTAAACATTATATTTCTTCTTTCAATAGGAGCTGCTAAAAGATCCTTTGTACATTGGACTAAGACATAAAAGAGTGAGAGGCCAGCCTTATGATGACCTCCTGGAAGAATTCATGCAAGCTGTGACTGACAGGTACATAATCAGGCTACATACAGGGAAACACCAATGTGTTAGGACAAGTGAGAAAACCTGATTTTTGCTAAAGATTTCTTTGGGGTTGTCATCATTTACAGTATAAATATTGTATTTGTATTTTTTGCTGTATTACACTTTATCCTCTGTAATGTGTTTATCACTCTACAGATTTGTTTGGTCCCTCTATTTCCACCTACTGTTTTATATGTCCAGCTCATTTGAATCCAGGGCTGGGATATGGGGCTATGAGCCTTTAGTGTATATCCTCCTCTCAATAGCTCAACCATCGCAGAAATGGTTCTCAATCAGCAGTTACAAACTATAGCATCCTCTGAAAACCGAATAATTTGACCCCAAGTCTGGCCACTAGGTGTCACCCTTGAATGGATTGCTGAGACTCCCTCATCCCAGGAACTGTGTCTCCGTGGCATCCCCAGTCTTGGTTGACCTGCATGACCTGGGAATCAAACTCAGGTATTCTGCAGATCAGTGCATAGCACTTATCACTGGACTGGCCCTGCTATAAATCCTAGTAAACTGGAGCTGTTTTGGATGAGATAACCAGGGGTACCAGTTTATGAATTGAGAGTGTATACTGATGATTTACACCTTGTTTCTAGCCAGGCCATCCAGGACCCCCCAGGTTGTCTGTGGAGGCTCAGATTGCATCAGTAACTAGGGCATCTTTTGAAAGCTTGCATTTGATTAGATAGCTTAAACCGTGCCTAGAAACAGCTGATCTTGCATCTATAATCCAAGCTCTACTAATTTATAGAATGGATTACTGTAACACCCTAAAAAAGCTGCTATGGATACAAAAAAACACTGCAAGTGTTCTGGATATTTGTTTTTATACTGATCACATTTTTCCTGTTCTAAGGAAACTTCACTTGCTCCCTATAGCTTTTAGGACTAGATTTAAGGAACTCTCTTTAACATGCAAAGATATGAACATTCTCAGTCCCTAATATTTAGCAGAGAAGCGAAGTCTTTATAACTCTGTTCAACTCTTGCAATCTTCTCAAGAAGTGCTCTTGTAGAAGTTTCAGCTCTTTTGTAGGTAAGACTATTTGGAACAAAGGACAGAGCCTTTTCCTTAATAGAGCCTCATCTATGAAAGTCTTTACCACGTGGGGCCCATCAGTGTAAGAAACACAGGGACTATAGACGAGTTGTACAGACTTGGTTTATCCAAATAGCCTTTACTGGGCTAGAGAGAGGCTAGAAACCGTCCAGAGATAGACAACCAAAATATGCAGGGTTTGCACCAAAAGATTTATGAGATGAGACAAAAAACTAAATATACTTGCTGTACAGAAAAGAAGAAACAGGAGGGGCATGATAAAAACTTTTAAATATCTGAAAGATATAAAATATGCATAAGAAACAAACCTTTTCCCATGGAAAGGAGCTATTGAACTAGGAGTTGTTGTGACGGTGGCCTCGAAAGGCCTTGCATTCTGTTGTGTAGCGGGTGTTTTAGTGTGCCCTTGGGCCTCAGCCCGACCCCAGACGGATCCAGGACCGAACCGAGGGTTGGCGACATGTCCCAGGATGGCAGAGACACGGTCTTACCCTCTGCCGGGCCTGCCAGCTCCCAGCGCCAACAACATGATGATGTTGGTAGGTGAACGGTCCTCCGACCGTTCCGAGCCCTTTCGGACCTGCCGCTTGGATCGGCATGGAGCAGCAGGCCGGCCTGAGGATGAGGGCAGACGGAGGCCTTGACATGAAGACATGACACCAAGGTTGATGCGACGGCATCACAGACGAGGGTTGAAGCGAAGACATGAAACCAAGACTGTTGAAGACATGACACCAGGGCTGTTGAAGACATGACACCAAGGCTGATGCAACGGCATTAGAGACAAGACGAGGGACTTGACGAAGTCCAGACGAGATGAGAAGCTGGGCAGGAAGACATTGGCACTGTATCTCAGGATGCCCTACTCAGCCCACCTTCACGGGCGGACCCAATGGGCTGGTCACGGACCACCCTGTCCCACTGCACGCCCTACACAGCCCGAGGAGGCTGGTCACGGACCACGCGGAGAGCAGGACAAGCGCAGGGAAGAATCCAGCTGAGGCAGAACTTCGACGATGGAGCCAGATGTCATCTGGAGCTCCACAAAGGCTGGCAGGACAAGACGCCCCAGAGCACGGGACACCAGTCCACTGCCGGCATCTCCCATGACGGCCACCCATCACCCGGAGATCCACGGCCGGCAGAACAGAAGGCTCCAGAGCAAGCACGAACACCAAGGAGGGCTAGAACACCAGGAAGCGAGACATCAGGAGATGAAACACCAGGACACCTGGACGGGGACCTCAGGCAATGAAGACATGGCATGACGAGACGAGGAGCTCCACGAAGAAGACAGAAGACCTGACGGAGCTCTGGCAGGCAGAAGCCTCCAGGACTGAAGACACTCCGATGCAAGGCGAAGAGCAATTGCAAGACCAGCCCTTTTATAGGGCTACAACAGGAAATAGTCACTAGGTGGGGCCCAAAGCATATCCGGCCGTGGGCCCTTTAAATTCTGAAGAGAGGCGCGGCCGCATGCCTAGAGGAAGCAGGAAGGAAGCTGTGCAGGACCGTGGACAACGGTCCTGCACCGACACGCAGACGCAGGGCTGGGCCTGGGAAACAGGCCCCGATGATGGCAGTGGCTCTAGCTGCTGCAGGAAGCCCTGAGGGTGGCTCCAGCCGCCAATCCAGGCCGGGGCTTGCGGCCTCCGGCTGTGAAGAGGACGGCAACGTCAGCGGCGGCTCCTCCGTGCTGCGAAGAAGGCAGGAAGACCGTGGCTCTGGCCACGGTGAAGATAGCACAGGATGAGCGGCCTCCGGCCGCAAAGGAGGGGGAGAGTCTGCGGCTCTGGCCGCGCGGGAAGACCCGATATCAGCGGTGTCCAGCCGCGTTGGGCATGAAAGCAGCAACGTGGGGGGAAGGTGAGTGCCTGCTCGTGGGGATTAGCTCTGCGGGCAGGGTTCATAACAGGAGTCATGATATGAAGCTCCAGGGGGACAGACTAAGGAACAATGCCAGGAAATATTTTTTCATGGAAAGAGTGTAATTTATCTAGAATGCCCTCCTGGAGTAGGTGCTGAGGACAAAAATAGTAATGGGATTCAGAAGGGCATAGGGTAAGCACAGACGATCCCTAGTGACAAGAAAATTGAATTAAAGCACTGAAGGTAACCCATGGTAAGTGGGGTCACCTGCACAAAGTCACAATTACAGCCCTAAACACAAGGTGAGATGGCAACCTGCACAGAGCGGCAGCTAAAGCCTTAAACACCTCACTGGGCAGACTGGACAGGCCATTTTAATTTTGTATCTACTATCATTTAGTAGGTTAATATCTTAGGAGTGAATTTTTAGAGAGTTACATGCATAAGTAGCATTTTCTCGTGTACATGCTCTTTTTATAAGAATCAAACATACACACATATTTTTGCTTTCAAATGAACATATACATGCTTAAAAAGTGGGCTGTCTGGGTGTTCCAGGGTGGGGCCAACAATTACATGTGTAAGCTGCTATTTTAAAATATACTTGTGCATGCAGATTTGCCAATTTACTCTTATAATTTTACACCTGCTAATTATTTTGTATACGTGATATTAAACTTGTTTATTGTGTACTATTGGCTGGGTGAGAACTCTGGCTGAACTGAGGGTGTTCAGGCTGAAGAACCAAGAGGATCTTGATGACCTAGAGAAGGACTGGATGAAATGGTGGAGTAATTGGTAAAATTGGTAATGTCAATTACATGCGCATGTTTTAAAATATACTGACTTCCGCGTGTAAATCAAAATATATATGCAAATAAGTCCTACTTTATTTTTATGTGTAAAATAAATGCGTGTATATTTTTTTAAATAGGTAGGAATCATATACGCAGTTAGTCCACTGAAATACTCTCAGTGCACTATGTGTATTCACGCGTGAGGATACATAATCCCATATGTTGTGGAGTAGAGATATGTCCATTTCATACGTGCACAGGCTATAAAATACATGCATGGCCATATGCGTGAATATACTGTCTTGCACAGTTGTTTGAAAATTATCCTTCCTTTATGTGTGTTACTCTGAGGGGTTGAAGGTTGAACTATATAAGCCTGCACTAGGGAAAATCTGCTTTGTTGCAGGGAAGTTACTGAAGCATACTTGAGCATCGTGAAACATAATGATTGGTTTCATTTTATTTTTATGTTTTTACTTTGCAATAATGCTATTGTTGACATTGTTTTATGATTGGTTGTGCTTACTGATCAACTGAACTGATCAACATTTCTGTGGTTAAGAAATGTAAACAAAAAATAATACATTCTAAGCCAGTGTTTTCCAAACCTGTCCTGGTAGCCCCACAACTAGTGGGAATTTCCCAAATATCCACAATACATGAGATGAATTTGCATAAATTGGAAACCATTAGATGTTCATTTATCTCCTGAGTATTCATTGTGGGTATTCTGAAAACTTGCCTAGCTATGGGGTCACCAGGATAATTTTGGGAGGCCCTGTTCTAAACTACTTCACATCCTTGATGTTTTTGCTGTATAACTGAATCTAACTAAAATGTATTTATGCTTATTTATATTAAACACCTTTTCTGAATTTTGTAGTGCTGCCGAGCATTGCTTTATAGCTCCAGGGCAATAAATAATCCTTCAGTTCTGCATTTCTCTTTTCCTGACTGCTGTCTTATCTCCATGGGGTCCAGTCCAAGAGAAAATGATATACTCTGTTACTAAATCCACAGGGCAGCTAGAGATGGGAGTAAATCAAATCCAGTGGATACTCTGAAGTTCATTTTTAGTAAGTTTTCAGAAGTAATTTGTTAAGGATATTGTTCCCCAAATGTATCTAGTAGGGAATTGCATTTGTTGCTCCATTTGTTTCATTTGTTGCAACGGTATGCACAGATCTCACGGATCTATAGTCCATGTGTAAAACGTATAGTGTGCGCATATGTTTAACGAGTTACGCGCATACCATCCGTTTTCCCCATGTTCTATAAATTTGTGAGGTATGTGCGTACCGGCGCAACAAATGCACATCCCTAGTATCTAGTGATCAGAATAAAGGACTGAGAGTACAGATTCCCGGGTTTCAGTTCAGTGTAACACTGGTTTTGTGTTTGATTCCTTATGCTTACTTTACCTAGCTTTTGGATAGTGAGGATAATATTGTAGATTGTTTGTCAGATAAGTTGAGGATAACTGGATACATGAATTGAACTCCATATATTTGTGAATTGTGTCGTATTTTGAATGAAAGTTGCTGTTCTACATAGAGTAATATATAAGCATTGGAAAATGTCAGCATATCCAAAATTAGTTTTGGTTGTATTGCACTCTTCCTTTGTTTTTTTACATTTAGATCTTTTCTCTCAGCAATAGCAGTTGTATAAGTAAGTATAGGAGGCATCAGAAAAAGTGACTGTTTTCTGTGTGGTTTGTACTGAAATGTAATAGTTGCAGCTATATGAAACTAACCCTCTCTTCAGCTTGTAATTATAAAGAAGCCAAATAAGAGGGCAACTAAACAAAAATTCCTTGTAATCAACCTTCTTGAAACAAGTTATTGCATGAGATAAAGCCACTTTGTTGTATTAGTGTCTGAAATTTGACCAACCAGGAAAATTATTAGTTGGCATTGTGATCATGTAAGGTCCTAATAACTTTTCTTGTTCTTTTGGTGGTAAATGACAAACTATACTTTAATAAGCAGCAATGGAGAGCAGGCTGGCTTTTCTTTAACTGGAGACATTTTAAACCTAAGTCTATATCACAGTTCCATGAAAAAGAAATAGCATGTCAGAATGTGAGACCAGTTCCAACAAATTTCTGTTAAATTGGTTTGGAATAAGTATTACAATTCTGTTCTCGGTCTTGGTGACCATGAGGGACAGCCTCAAAATTACAGGTCTCCAATTTACAAGCCCAGGACAAATATCTAGACTCTGCATGAATGGAATCAAATCTATATGCTTTGCAATGGTTGCAAATATAATCCAACTAATTGACAAATTCTTATTTACTTGAACTTCTGCATGAAGCAAATCATAGTAACATAGTAGTGATGGCAGAAAAAGACCAAATGGTCTATCCATTCTGCCCAGCAAATTTCTTATGGTAGTAACTACTGCTCTGTGCAGTTTACCCCCAAGCCTCATTTTAAAGGTAATAACTGCTGCTCTTTGCTGGTTACCCCAAGCTTTATGTTAAGGATGGTAATATTAAAAATACAAACCAAGCAATTGTCAAAATCTTAACAAAATTACTGCTAGCAACATTTTTTACTGGGTGAGAAAACGTCCTGATAATTCAGACAATGCTTCTTGAACATGCTTTGCTTTTGGATTTGGCCATAGAAGCAGTCCTGTTCTTTTTTCCTAATATCTATATATCAGTACTTTAGATCATAAAAGTCAGGGCCCAGCATTGGCTGTCATCTGAATCCAATCCCTTTTCCCCCCACCTTCCGCCATTGAAGCAGAGAGCGAAGTTGCAATTGCATCAAAAGCATCAAGGCTAAATGGTTAAAGGTAGTAATCCCTGTGCCTTCTGTTAAGGGTTCTGTAAGAATTGGCCTGAGCCCATGATGCTGCAATGTAGTTGAAGCAGCCTTGTGGGTGCACCCACGAGACCTACACTGACAGCTGGCAAACAGACTTGATAACGGGCCAGAATGAAGCTTTACCTATACAAGCCGCCTTCTGCTTGGGTTGAGCCTTTGGGTTCTGGTGGCTGGCAGGACTTAGGCAGGGCCCTATGACAGAGAAAAGACAAGAATCCAAGACACATCGTGGTCAGGATCAGGCAGCTAGCGAGTATGGTCAGACCCAATTAAGGGGGTCAGATCCAGGCAGCAGACTAGAATAGACAGAGTCCAGGCCAAAGATCAGGGCAGGCAGCAGACATCAAAGACTAGATCCAAGCTAGAGTCAGAACCAGGGAGTCAAGCCAAAGGGTACAGGGAGGCAGAGGACCAGAAGGAGGCAACAAGCACTAGGGTGCAAACAAGGCAAGGAACAGGGCACTGGGAATAAAGACAAAGCAATGAGGGAGACAAGAAACAAGGTGCAAGGCACAACAAGACACAGAAAACACCACACATTGGAGCACAAGGACACCAGAAGACTTCTTGCTGAGGCACTGGCTGGTTGCAAAGGACTTTCTTTTATACTGATAAGGGATGTGTTGTCATCAGCCAGTACCACAAGAAGTCCCAGCTAGGGGACCTATAAAAGGAAGATCAGAGTTACAGGAAGTTCTGTCCCGGGTCCTGAGAACACCATGCTGCTGGAGGCTCTACCGGAGTCACTTTCGGATCAGAGATAAGAGGAATAACGGGTATTAACTGCCGGTCCATGCAGGTCATCCCCATGCATCCTATTCTTCATTTCCAACCTCTAGTCTTTAAAATCATTATACTGTACTATTTTGAGCATTTATTAATTTGAACAGCTGCTCATGACTTCCTTTATCGTTAGGGGTAAAAATACAATTTGACAAAAATTATTTTTTTCCTTTTTTTCCCTGGTGACCAACAGGAGCAGTGAGTCACTCATGAGTCATGTTGTTTGTTAATCAGGAAAACACTTTCTAAAAAAAGTTTGAGCATCCATGTGTAGATTCCTATGTGTCACTGGATTTTATTGCTCACTAGCTGAACCCTGCCACGCGTTGCTGTGGCTGAGCCTGGTTAAGTTGAAAAAACAGAACAGAGCAGTAAAGGTTACAGTTAGTGTGGGTTGTTTTTTTTTTTACCCCAAATGAACAGCACCAGCAAGAATAGTTTAAATATGCAAGCACACCTTCCTGCCCCCCCCCCCCCAAACTGGCGAAATAGAGCAACCCACGCTACAGCCCCCCTCTCGGGAGATGTGGAGAATGAGTGCCCCCCCCCCTTTTGAAAAACGCGTGGCAGAAAATAAGAACGGTCCCCCACAGTGCTCCTCCCCGGCTACCTGTGTAAACTGCCAGCCGGTGGCGAGGGTGTGTGCTAGGGTTTGTTCCGCCGGCTGCCATGTCGCAAAACTTCACCGGTGAAAGTGGTGCGTCAGGATTCCTGACCTAGTAAGGGCAAATGTCCGCTGAGGATATGGCACCGACGGGCTCTTTCCCTTACTGTGTCACATGGTGTACCGACGTCGTTGTTGTCTCCGTATAACATAGTAAGGACAAGGTCCGCCTGCGCCATTTTGCTTGCTGGCATCCGACGGCCCTACTGAATGCGATGTGACCTGGACCGTTCCTGTGGTGCCGGCGGAGAAGCACGGACGTTTCAGGTGTAGTGTGTGATCGGAGTGCAGTGTGTGGGTGGGTGGAAGAGGGTACTTTAATTTAAATTCGGAGGGTGTGTGAAATGCGTGGCTTCCCAATGTAGCAGCCAGGAATCCGTGTTTTGGGAGGGTGGGTGAAGTAAGTGACATTGGCAGGCGTGTGGGTGGGGGTGTGTGGTGTGATGAGTGTAGATTTCTGTGTGTTATGAGGGAGGGTGAATGAAAGACAATAGCCCTGGGTGGGGGTGGGGTGTGGTGTGTGAGTGTGTGTGAAAGGTGTAAGAGGTTGCGCTTGCGCTGACGGCCACCAGATGTCGCTGTTTTGTGTAAGCAATTTTTAAACTTGTATTACCTGTCACAGGTGTGACCTATATGTAATGTAAGTGTATAAGATCCTTCCCGTATGGGAAGTGAATGTTGTGTGCAAATTTGAACGCATTCGGTTAAGCGGTTGGCGAGATTAGCGACGAGGTACAAACTATTTAACATTTTTATTTATATAGATTAGTTTTTTTCCTAATCTGGTGGAGCAGAGGACACGCACTAGATTGCAGCAGCTGCCATTTTTTGCCTTTTTCATGTTTTTCTAGGCATTTTCTATATGTAATTTAGTCACTCTCCTCAGTTCTGCCCCCCCCTCCCCCATCCCCCATAATGCACTACTTAAGCTTTTCAATTTTGGGTTATATTTAAGTTTCCTTATTTTTCTCTGGTGTTTCTTGTCAGCTTGAAACCAAATTTGGAGCCTTGTCTCCAATGAACTGTGGCCCATTCATTTTTGTTCTTCTTCTAACCATGTTTCCTTGAAGAAAATATTTCAGCTTTTGACTTTGCTTGATTATTTTCCACTCCAAAGTGACTGAGAAGAAGGTCAGCAATTTCAAGAGGTGCTCAGATGATGTCATTTTGAGTACTACAAGGGCCTGAGAGAAAACCATATCATCTTTGATGTGAATTCTCCACCCAATCTCATCAACTGCAGTTGTGGCCCAGCAAGAGACATGCCATGCCTAGTTGTCCAAGCCAAAACTACTCTCAAAACCTAGTAAAAAAGCTCAGAGAGGTCTATCTCAGTAGCAGTGCTGCACATTGCTAAGCACAGGGCCTGGGCTGCTCTTCTGCTCCCTGAACCAGATGGGGCTGAGGAATGCCCTGATGGTAGCATTCATACCATTCAAAGGGGGTGAAGAGAGACCCAGTCATCATGCAGAGATGATACCCAGTGGTCAGATTTAAGGTCCTTCATTCTGGAAGGGTTCTGGAAGGCATCCTGGTGCATGTTCCCACCACCAACCCCCACTGCCTCCCCAGCCAAGAACTATCACTTCAATAATTGAGCTTGGCTGAGTTGGGAAAAAATGTAAAATAGGAGAAAACATTCCTGGACAGATGCGTGCATATGGTCTAGCCCCAGTTGCAAGTGAGCTTGCAACTGGGGCTAGACGAAGCATGAGGAAACTTTCAGATCAAAAACAAAAAGGCTCAGAACCAACTTAATATCACACAGATGGACAGGCCCTTAACTACTTTAACTCTTCAGTACAAAGAGAAAGCCAAGGAACAATGTAGTAAGGTTAAGGGAAGCTAAGGTAGGAAGAAAAAAGGACTTACATGCTCCAAGGACATAACATAGACAAAATAAAGCTGGATGCAGACAGGAATCAGCAAGATTCCACCTATGTGAGAAGGCTTAGGGTGGGAGCTGACATAAACCTTTTTTTTAATTCTTTATTTTCAGTAATTTTTTACAATTTAAGTCAAAACTGACATTTATAAAATATTGAATAACCATTAGCGAGGAAACAAATTACAAAAGAAAAAATAAAATTTTAAACAAAGTTGTCATCTGAATGGGGACTATAATTTAACAAATGAAGATAATAAGAAAAAAGAGAGTTCCCAATTAATAAATATAGTCCGCTGTATCATAGACACAATATAGGAATGCTAATCTAAGAGGGTATAGACAAGGGTCTTTCTCTGTTCTGCAAAAAACCTTCTAACTGATTGGGATTAAAGAAAAGATACTTAAATGTACCTAATTTAACAATACACTTACAAGGAAATTGAAGAATAAATGATGCACCAGTATCAACCACCTGTGGATATTTAAGCAAAAAAGCTTTCCTGCTCAGCTGAGCACTTTAGCAACATCAGGAAATAGTGCTAGCTGCTGGCCAAGAAAACTTTTATCAGAAGCATGAAAAAGCATTTTAATAGTCTATATTCTATCAAGTTCTAGAACATATACAACAAATAAAGTAGCAGAACCTTGAATTTCAATCTGGGAATCTTGGAGCATAGCTGTTAAATTATCTATTACGTTAGATTGTACAGGAGGACTGCCAGATGAAGAAGCAGTCTGTCTAGAGGATATATATATAGAAAGCTTTAGTAATGAGTGGAATTGAATCCTGAGGTACTTTAAGAACCTCAACTTAAAATTTCCTAAGCAATTCAATTGGGGAAATATTAACCGATTTAGGGAAATTAAGTATTCTCAAATTTAATTTACTGGAATTGTTTTCTAAAGCTTCTAATCTTCATTGAATAAATTCCCAACCTTTAATCAAAACCTCATCACATTTGCCCAATGGTTCACACTGTTTCTCCATATGAGAAATACGTTCTGTATTTCCCTTTATAACTAGATCATGCCCCATAACCTGAGTTTGAATTCGCCCAACAACTGCAGTCATATTTTCAAATTTAGACCCTAAGGATTGTTCCAATCCCTTAATAGCAGTTCAAAGTGTCTCCATGGTAATTTGTGCAAGTCTGTCAGGGAGGTTAGGTGATGGTTAAGTAACAAGAACTAGTGTTACGAAAAAATCATTAGTGATTGCAGCAGATACCTGAAAGGCCATCAAAACAGGTTCCCCCACCACAGGAGAAACCTTCGAAGCACCCAAACACTGTCGAGATCTCCTGAGAACCAGATGATAGCACAGAGTCCAGGACAGGTGGTAAGTGGAGGTCAGGGCTGAGGGAGATGACGTTTCCAGAAGAAATGGCAAGGGACCCCATGCCAAGTTAAGGCAGCCCTGAAGGATTACTGGAGCTCAACAGCTGCATAAACCCATCAATGGTCAATTGAGACATAGAAGAAGGAAGTGCAGGATTTGGAGGGGGCAAACAAACAGTTCCTTTTCTGTTCTTCCCCATAAAACTAAAGAATGGAAAGTAAAACATGAAAAATATCCAAAGAAGGAGGGGCTTACTTGCGAAGATGTTCTAAAAAGAGCAGCGGGATAGTGTATGAAAGCTCGAGAAAGCTGTGCACCCCTTTGGCGCACGCGGTTTTGGTGGTGTGCCAGTGGCAGCAGCACTGCTGCAGGTCTGAAGAAATAGGTCCCTGCTGGCGTCCCGAGTTGATGTCGTCAGGTTGCCCGGGACAGCCAGGGATGGGAACCACCGCAGGACAAAGAAGAAAAAGTACTTCCCGGCAGCTCAGGGCTCCTCCAGTGGGTCAACAAGTCAACTCTCTCTCTTGCAGTCCCGAACTGCACACCCCTGCAAGTCAGAAGAAATAGGCCCCTCCTGGCATCCTGGGTTGATAACATCAGGACGCCCGGAATAGCCAGGGATAGGAACCACCGCAGGGCAAAGAAGAAAAGGCACTTCCCGGCAGCTCAGGGCTCCTCCAGCAGGTCAGCAAGTTGACTCTCTCCTCTGCAGTCCCCTGACATGAAATTTAAAGGATTTCAGATAGCACAAACATTGACAGAAGAGAAACATATTGTCAGGGACAGAAATTAGGTACTATCTGGTTTCTTCTTTATGGCATCTAAGAGCCTTTTCTCAGGGCAGGGCGTTGATGAGTCAGAACCAAAGCTCATCACTCTATCTCAAAGTTTAGTATCTAGTTTTTACAGCCTTCATACCAAGAAAGTAAGGATTAGTAGCTTTGGCTTGTGTAGGAAGTCCTTCTGACTTCCAAATAGTAGTCTACTAGGAAGGCATGTGGATTTAAATCAGTGTTTCTCAACCTATTCAAGCCCAAGGTACACCAACATTAATAAAAATGTGTGGCACACCAGCCTGCACAGGATGGCATTGTGGAAATGGAGAGGAATCATATAATTAAAAGAAGAGCTATGGGAAACATTTCGTCTCAACAGTCTCTTGGTCAAATTTTAAAACAGCAAAAACAATGTATTTATATTCTGCTTTTCGGTACTTCAAAGCGCAATGGCATAGTGAGGGGGGGGGGGGCCAGGCTGTAGGGGGCACCCGGGGACAGGAGACCCATCCCGCCTAGGCAAGAAAGGGGCCGGCAGCCATTAGGGGAGCCCAGCAGAAGATGAGGACTATGGCTGCCAGGGAAACCCATCCCATCCAGCGGCAGGAGGCCCGTGACTTCCGGGGGAGCCAATCCCTCCCAGTAGCAGAAGAGGAGGAGATCTGCAGCTGCCGGTGGAGCTAATCCCTCTTGGTAGCAGAAGAGGGGGAGGCCCATGGCCCCAGGGGAGCACATCCTGCCCGGCAGCAGAAGAGGAGGCCCACAGCCACCTAGAGCAGTAGTTCTTATCTAATGTGTCTCTACACTTCCTGGTTCCCTGCTGGCCTCAGCGAGATGTACACTCTTCCTCTTCCTGGGCAGAATGCAGCAGGAGAGCTAGATGATACAATCGCTCAGCAAAACTAGCAGCATGATCTCTTTTTCCCACCCTCGTGGCCTAGAAGAGGAAGTCCTGTGCAGCAGCTGCGCACGTGGGAAGAAGAGACCAAGTGCATGTAGCATCGGTCCGAAGGAGAAGGTCAGCATGGCCCAGAACCAAACGAAAAGCAACATGAGCCTTCACAGCTAATGGGACTTGTTTCTTGAGACCACAAGGGTTGGAAGAGGAGGAGGCTTCTGCTGCTGCCATTTCTTCAGTGGGGGGAGAGAGTGAGTGAGAGAGCAAATGTGTGTATGAGAGACAGCAGGTATATAAGTGAGTGATTGAGAGCCTGTGTGTAACTGTGCTTGAGAGCCTATGTGTGAGAGAGTGTATGTTTGTAATTGTGTGATTGAAAACCTGTGTGTGTGTGTGTCTGTGTGATTGAGATCTTTTGTGTGAGAAAGACACAGCATGTATGTGGGTAAGAGAAAGCCTGTGTGTCTGTGATTGAGAGCCTGTGGGTATAAGTGAGAGAAAGAGAGACAGTGTGGAATTTGAGAAAAAAATATCTTTTTCTGGGTTCTTAAAGGTCTCTAAATTTGATGGATTGGCTATATGGAAAGCACAGTGGATACATAAAAAAAGAAACAAATTTTGTAGAGCTTAGCAAGCATATTGTGTTCTGAGTTGCTGTTATCTCAAGAAGTGAATGTACTGTTAGATTTTGTTTGGACACCCTGTGGTCAAAATATGGAGCAGGCTACGTACTGACTTGAAGGATGGTTTGTGCAATGTTACATCAGACTTTGCAACTGATACCTAGCATGATATATGTGATGATACCTAGTATGTATGAAAAATGGGTGTTTCATTATTTGGTCTTGGTTACAATGGGACAATAAATGATTGGCAGCAGACCCTAAATTAGGGCTGTGATTTGACCAATTATGTGACAATAAGAATAATGATGTGATGTAAGAATGCTTGTCATCAGGGAATGAAACATTGATTGGTTACAAGCCATGTTAATGAAAGATATTAGAGATGAGCCCCAGGGGCTAAGGGGCAGATCGGATGAATAGAGCAACTGGTAGCCAAGAAGAACTTTATTTCTAATAAACATAATGAAAGATGAAGTGTTGCATATCATTTTTTTCTCCTCTGTGAAATAGAAATTAAAAGTTGCTTGGTGATGATGTTTAACAGCCAAGTCCTCCCACAGCTGCGATTAGGCTGGGAAGTTATTTTTTTCTTTGGATCGTAAATCTGACAACAGCATGTATGTAATTGTGTGATTGAAAGTCCATGTGTGTAAGTGAGAAAGACAGAGAGCATTTGTGTAAATGCATGATTGAGAGCCTATGTAAGTAAGATAGAGCATATGTGTATTTGTGTGACTGAGAGCCTATGTAAATGAGAAAGCATGTATATATGTGTGTGATTGAGAGCCTGTGTGACAGAGAGAGAAGAAAGTTGCAAGCAACCCCCCCCCCCCCCACACACACACACACACACACACACACACTCCTGTTAATTCACAACATCTCAGGGTCAAACATTTCCAGGTATGGAGAGCAAAGCATTTTTTTATCCTTATTATTTTTAATTATTGGGTCTTTGTGTCTGCTGTTTTGAAATTTTTATTTTATTGGTGTTTGGAAATTTTTTATATGAGTTTTTACTTATTGGATTTTCCATTTATTAGCTGTTTTGAAATAATCTGTTCTTTTTATTAGTATGTTTTACTGCTATTGATTTTATATTTCTTGATTTGACTTATGAGAACTGGTGATATCTCTCTTTTTTCTTTGTTGCACTACATACAGAGACTCTGGCTTGTTGCGTTTTCCAGTTCAATTTTTGTCTGCATGTTTCTATTTATGCTCTATGGTCTCTTTATTCTTTATTAGGTGAGGATTTGCACGTGACTGAGGTGAGGTATTCTGCTGGCATGTAGATTCTGTCTAAGGCTCTATAGCAGCCTGCCTTGTTCCATTTTCCTAATAGGTGTTTTAAGGCCTGGTGTAAAATTTTCAGTTTTGCCTTTTCTTAGGTAAGGTGGTTACTGTTTGAGTGCTGGAAGTTAGTGCTGTTCTGGTATGGAAGGTTTGGTATTATGTAATTTCTGTTCAGAGAGAGTACTTATCTTTCCCTTGAGTCATTCTTAACAATGAAAGTAATACTAGGTCTAGATTGTAATGAGCAATGTGTCACACATGTGAGCATTGTCCGTTAGGTGTGTCACAATGGGAAAGATTGAGAATCATTGGCCTAGAGTGCCACTAGTCTGGAAGCAGTGACAGCATGGTCTCTCCTTCCTGCCCGCGCAGCCCAGAAAAGGAAATGGGTCTGCACGTGCAGGAAAAAGGAGAGGCCATGCAGTCATGACTAGAGGAAAGAACAGAGTGTCCTCCACATCGTAGCAGGAAGAGGAAGCGTCGTCCCTGGGCCTTCACAGTGTTGTAGCACAGGAGGAGCAATGGCGTTCTGCTCCTCCACTCCTATAGACACAGTAAACAGTGTGGCATCAGCTCCTGCAGCCTCAAGAAGAGGAGGGTGCCCGCTGGACTTCTGCTTCTGATGGGAGGAAGTGAATGTGTCCTGATGAGCATAATTGTGTGTGTGTGAGAGAGAATGTGTATGTGTGAGATCATGTCTGTGTTCGTGAGAGCATATCTTTCTGTGTGTGTGTGTCTTTCTGTCTGTGTGTATGTGAGTGTGAGAGCATATCTGTCTGTGAGAGCATGATTGTGTGTGTGTGGGTCTGTGAAAGCATATATATGTGTGTGAGAGCATGTCTGGTTCTGTGTTTGTGAGAGCATATCTGTGTGTGTGTGTGTGTGTGTGTGTGTGAGAGAGAGTATGCTCTGTGATTCAGCATATGTGTATATATGAGAGAGAGGAGAAAGTCTGTAAGCAACAATCCCTTTCCTCTTCCCTATTAATCTAGAACAATCTCAAGGCACCTGGAAATCAAAAGATCCCAGGTATGGACAGCAGGGGTTTTATCTTTTTTTTTTAAGTTGTAAGTATTGGATGGTGTATTTGTCTGCTGTTTTTGAAATATGTTATTGGTCTTACATGAATGTTATATTATTGGATGTTATTCTTTTTGTCAGCTGTTTTGAAATATTCTTTTTATTAGTATGGTTTTACTTCTATTGATGATTTATATTTCCTGATTTTATTGTTTGATGTTTTATGGGAAATTGTAATGATTCTGTTTTTCCATTATTGCACTGCATACACAGTGCACAGGCCAGGTTATGGTTTACAGTTCAGTTATTGTCTGCATGTTTGTATTACTAATTTATGGTCACTTTAGTCTGTATTTGGTGAGGGTCTGTCTGTATTCTGCATGTGTGATTGAGGTTAAGTACTCAGCTAATTTCTATGCAGGGATCTATAGAAGCTTGGTTTGGTTTTTTTTCCTAATTGGTGTTTTAGGGCCTGGTGTAATGTTGGAAGGGTCACCTTTTCATAGGGTTGTAACTGTTTGAATGCTGGTGGTTAGTGTTGCTTTGTAATTGGAGGTTTATTATATTGTAATTGTAATTTATTTTGCTCATGGCTTTCTGAGGACCAAGCCTACACCCAACATGCGTTACAATAGTCCTAATATCATATTTGTAACATGGGTCTTTTTGGCTTTTATGCAGGGTTTTCTGGTTGACACCACAGCTGTGCATGTGCATATAATATACATGCTGTTGTGATAATTTTACTTCAAAAGACTGTACTTTGAGTGTGTTTTTCATGTACCATTTTTTTAAAATTATAAATGCATAATTTGCAATTGTGTTTGGAGAAGGCCATGGTCGCGTAAGGCTGGGCACAAAGCTGTAAGATTCACTTAGAGAGCCTAATAACCCTTGCACTGACCCTAATTAGTAAAAGAATACAAATTGAATGTAAAAAGAAAAAAAAATAGAATGAGGAGAGGCCAGTCCAGTAATTGTTTGCACAGGGCTGCAGAAAAGTTAGCACTGGCCCTGTATGATGGCATCCTGTGGTGATGTTCTGGTAGGGTTCCCATCCCTCCCCAGAGAAGAGACCCCGTGCAATAGTGCTATGTGGTGATGCGCTGGTGAATGATGGGGGAGGGAAGGGGGGGCCTTGCAGGGGCGAAAACACTGAATGTTTTGTGCAGGGGAGTTGAAGAATATATGATTTTAATAAATAAGTAAAAATCGGCTCCCGTTTGCTGGAGACCCTCGCTACACCTCGGACAAAGTGGATAAAAGGAGAGAGGGGGCAAAGACACACATGAACTCATCATAATGGACCAGTTTCCTCTATATACAAGTGCAGGAGAAGGAAAAATTCAGTGTGATGTAGATATCTGGCTTGGTTAGTTGCCTTGGCTGCCACATGTGGCTGCCAGAGCTCCCCCAATGCTACTGCTCCCAACATTGAAAGTAAATCACATCCAGTGCTCAGTGTATGTTCTCCCCATCTAGCTGAGCCTAGGGATAAGAGAGGCTGGAAAGACTCAAAGAACGAAGCTCAGGAGGAGCTATGTCCAATGTATGTGCAATGTGTATGCCACTCAAAGCAGGCCCTGCATGCTGTCTATTATTACCATATTCCAGGGATCATGCTGTAGTTAGGAAGTGACATACATGATTAAACATGTTCTCAGAAGAGTTTCACCACTGGTGTCTCATGTTGTGAGATGCAGAAAGCAGAGCCCAGGGGCTGACTTGGATCAGAGTATCCATTGGGCAGTTGTGACTTTTCTGTGGACACCTGATCAAGTCTGAAGGCACACCAGCGTACCATGGTACACTGGTTGGGAAACACTGATTTAAATCATGAGAATGCATATACCTAGATTCATTTTCATGCTCTGTACAGAAAAATGCATGATTACGTTTTCTATCTTTCAAAACAGGTCTGAGAATCGATTAATTCAGAGTATACTGCATGCAATTAGTGTGTATTAGTGGAAAGGAACTCAAATTCTGTTCATTCTAGAATTATCAGACTTTTCACTTAAAGTTTCATCTCAAGCTTGCTGCTGTGTCATGGAACATCAGCATGGTTTTTACCCAGCTGATGAAAGCCTTATTTGAGCCTCTTGACTCTTGAGAGCTCAAGTTCCTGACCTGGAAGGTTGCTTTTCTAGTGGCAATCATTTCAGCCCACAAAGTCCATGAGCTCCATGTTTTTGTGACTTATCTGCCTTATACCAAATTTCACCAGAACAGATTGGTACTCATCCTAATTTCCTGACTAAGGTGATATCAGATTTCTACCTTAATCATCTTTTCAACGTTCTTCCCTTACCCACATGCACATAAGGGAAAACTGCAGGTCATAGACTGGACTTTAAAAGAGCTGTCACAATCTATCTGGGGTACTTTCAGAATCCATCCTTCCTTTTGTTACTTTTGACACCAACATGCTGGTCCTGCTGCTGAAAAAATATATAATCTCTAATTGGATAGCAGATTCCATCTCTCAGTGTTAAGTGCTGGAAAGTTTGACCTCAGAAAGGCTCGTCAATGCAGTGCCTGCATTGTCTGACAATTTAAAGTGTACGTGTTTAGAAGAGATTTGCAAAACTGTAACTTGGGGCACACTGTTTCCTAATGTGAAGTCCCATCGAGTTTCTAGTTTTTATCTGTAGAGACAAACCAAATCCTTTGCCTTCCTAGGGCATAATTTTGTATGTTTCCACAATGGTCTTCCTCTTCCATGTGTTATGGTTCCCTTGAGACATGAAAAAGAAAAAAGGGAAATTTCTCCTTTCACAAAAGCATATGGTATTTTTTTTTTTTATCCTTTGCCATTTACTATCTTGTCTTACCATTTTTATTTGAAGAAAACCCACAAGTGTAGCTTATTTTTCTGCTTGTCATCATGGAAAGTATAATTGCTTATCTGTAATTTTCATTCTCTGATGATAAATGAGTCGCATTACTCATCTGCCTCATCTTATGGGAATTATTTTACTGCTCTTCGGAATTGTTTCACTGTTGGTTATTCTGAGAGGAAACAGCTGAGAAGCAGGTTTGGCAGAATCCAGGAAGCTAACTACATATGCTCAGAAGCTATCTTAGAAAATTCTGTAAACATTCTCCTCCTGATGGATGCACTTTATGCTGTTCACATGACCCATGAGTTTGGCTTATTGTTCTGTTCTAATCAGAGAATGACGATTATAGGTCAGCACTTACTTTTCGGCTTCCCAATTAAGCCGATTAGATAATATCTTTTAGTGGATTCTTCCATTATCAAAATTTCTCTGGTGGAATACAACAACTTGGATGATGTCTTGCTGTAGCCAAAGAGCTACAATTTGCTCTGGCATGCCTGAATCCTATTTGCTTGAGTCAGAGATATTTGCAGCAGTTCTTCACTTTTGTAAGAAAAAGAAGCTGAGAAAAAAAATGAAATAAATAGTATTGGAGATAAATTGGATAAGTTGAGAATGAAGATCAAGACGAAGCAGGTTGGGGAACAAGAAAAAAATCCAACCACAGTATTCATTACCCTATGTTTTGCCTAATTTTACCACCTTAATACATAAAGAGCATATGCCTTGCCAGTTTTCACAGCATTCACACTGGTAATAACACTCGAAGCTCTGGGAAAATTGGATAGTTCAGAATTTAGAAGTGACAGTTCAATGCTCATACATTAGTCCTAGATATATATGTGTGTTCTTGTTTCTTTGGAACTGGTTAGGATTTGACTTGCCCTAAGAGGAAATGCTGGGTCTGAGCTCAAACTTGTTTCAGGATGTTAGGAAAATGAAAAATAGAGGCCTGGAAATTGACTTTTTTTCAAGTTTGGACAGGCCAATAACCAAGAATGCTGTTGGGGAAAGCAGTTGGGTTTTTTTTTTTTTTAAGTCTCCTAGACCATGATGTGACTCATCTTTTTTACATTTTTATCCAAAAGCCTAGGCTCAAAAAGTAATGTCTGGATTTAATGCAAAAATTGATGCCAGCTATTGAAAATGAATTTGAGTTCCTCTTGAATACTAGTGAAGTTTCAATTGTCAAACTGGGAAAAAATACAAATGCAAGTTTAGGCAGATAGCATCCTTAGGCAAATTATAAATGAATCGAGTCCAGCCATGAAAGGATAGATGTGAATCCTACATTCTGATGGGCTAGTTTTAGCTTCTCGTCTTTCAAATCAGTCTGTTATTCTGCAATTAAAAACTGAAACAGTATCTGGGTCAAAAAGTGTGGGTTTACCCTGATGTCTCACCAGAGACACAGGTGAGACGTAAGAAATTTCTAGTTCTTGCTAATCAAGCAAGAACTTTTGGGTTCCAAGTTAATGTCAGGTTTCCTTGTAAATGTGTATTGAAAGCAGAAGGTGAAAAATTTATATACTATGAGCCTGAACAATTAGCTGAACACCTTGAGAATCGAAGGAACCAAGGGGCTGAGCCTGAAGTAACATCTAATCAATAGTTGTAGTATTGAAAGGAACTCTGTATTCTCTCTCCTTATAAAGTATAGATCCTCTCTTTTTATATTGTAACTGATTGCTCTGGCACTCCCTCCTAGTTTGGTAACATGGAGGAAAGAATTTATGTTTTTGTAATTTCGAGGATTAGAAATTATGTTTAGGAAAAACAATTATGTTTGAAAATTCTTACTCCTGTATTTATGTTAAATAAGTTTGGATGTATCAAATTTTGAAAAGTGCAAAATTAAAAATTTAAAAAAAAAAACTGAAACAGAATGCCGGTTACTTTGCATTTTACACACATTAGTCTGCACCAGACAACTGAAAATTGAAGAATATATATACTCTTTGTTTCAGTCTTTTCGGAAATCTCTGCTGTAGCATTCTGTATTCTTTTCCTTATTATTCTGTTATCAGGGGGTTCACATAGCCAGTAGCATCTCTAGACAGAAATATTTGAGGGTACTGAGGGGAGGGCAAGTCGATGCACCAATACCTGTCATCTCTTGCTATGGATATCAGACAATTATTGTGAATCCATTAGCATCTCATTGTAGTAAAATTTGAAGAGTAAAAGGAAACAAGTATGGTGACATCCAAGTCTAAATACATGAATGTACAATTTGTCATCCTGTATGCATAGAGAGTAATGTCATTCTGTGAAGTAGCATTCATTGTAAATTTAAATTTATTCACTTGAGGATCTTGGGAAAGGCTTCAGGGCAGTTCTAGATTAGTGAGCAGCCCCTGAACAGAGGTGAGTAGAACAAGTGAAACAGGAACAAGAGCACTGGGTGCAGCTGGGCTCACACCAGATGTTGGCCATCTCCAGATTACAGAAAAAAAAACCTAGAAAAGGTAGAGAAAAGATAAAATAAGAATATAGACTAGTTGTTGCCGCCCAAGTCTGTTCTAAGTGTATTACATTGCTTGCCACAGTCAGATTACAGAACGGTAATGCAATCAAATTATTTGAAAGTAATTCCTCCTCCAGATTTTATATGATGAAGCCATGCAGTTCTTGCTTACTGTGGTTTGCTGACTTGTTTCTTTGTTAATGAACACTAAATAGTAGATTCCATCTGTTTTGAGATTTGCAAATTTCATTTACACTGTTAAAAGAAATCAGAATTCTCAAAATCATTATGGCCAAACACTGTGATTTATTTTTTTTTCTATTTTCAATAAGGCTTTTGGTTCCTTGGAAACATATAGCAGTAAACTATTTTCTTGGTAATGGTAACATATTATCACATTATCCTACACCCACAGAATCACTATGTGCTATTTAAAAACAAACATATGTTTTAACTGATTTTTTTTTGCACAGAAATAAATTGGTCATCCAAAGAAAAAGAAAAAGTTTCTGGTTTCTGTTATATGTTTATGCCTCTGTTAAACCAGTTGTGTCCAAAATAGCAAATGTTTCCATCATCCACATGCTGCAGTAAGGGTAAGCCCATTGCTACATAGCGTGTGCACTGTGCTGTTAAGAAAACGTACAGTACAGTAGTAAGGAAACACTTTTATTAAGACATTTGTTTTTAATATATTCAAAAAATGATTTGCACGAAAGGGTAGGGCAGATATGGTGAAACTTAAGTGTTTATTGCATTTTGTACATCTAGTTGATGCTTTTCTCCAGGATCTCAGTGAACTTCCAAGAAATTTATTCTTGATTGTCCTTTTCTCTTTGATTCGGATAGCAATGGCTATACTGGACTGCTGAATGCTATTTTTTGCAAATATTTAAATTGTTTCCTCTATATAACTCTGGATCTTGTCAGCCATAGTCATAAACAAATTAGAGTACCTTGCTAGTCCCATTTGCAGTTTATGGATATTCCACTTGAAAATAATTAAACCAAACCATTTGCAAAGTTGGAAGTTATTGAAAATTGTATTTCTATTTGCCACTTTAAGTTTAGAATCAAATACATCATTTTCTACCTTGTTTGATGTATGTTTAATTTTTTTCAATAGTGTATCACAGTTATAGTAGAGACGCAAAATATTAATGACCTGTCATAATAGGCTTCATCATATGCATAAATCTGCCAGATGAGTGGCCTTATATTTAATCATCATAAGAACATAAGAAAATGCCATACTGGGTCAGACCAAGGGTCCATCAAGCCCAGCATCCTGTTTCCAACAGTGGCCAATCCAGGCCATAAGAACCTGGCAAGTACCCAAAAACTAAGTCTATTCCATGTAACCATTGCTAATGGCAGTGGCTATTCTCTAAGTGAACTTAATAGCAGGTAATGGACTTCTCCTCCAAGAACTTATCCAATCCTTTTTTAAACACAGCTATACTAACTGCACGAACCACATTCTCTGGCAACAAATTCCAGAGTTTAATTGTGCGTTGAGTAAAAAAGAACTTTCTCCGATTAGTTTTAAATGTGCCCCATGCTAACTTCATGGAGTGCCCCCTAGTCTTTCTACTATCCGAAAGAGTAAATAACCGATTCACATCTACCCGTTCTAGACCTCTCATGATTTTAAACACCTCTATCATATCCCCCCTCAGTCGTCTCTTCTCCAAGCTGAAAAGTCCTAACCTCTTTAGTCTTTCCTCATAGGGGAGTTGTTCCATTCCCCTTATCATTTTGGTAGCCCTTCTCTGTACCTTCTCCATCGCAATTATATCTTTTTTGAGATGCGGCGACCAGAATTGTACACAGTATTCAAGGTGCGGTCTCACCATGGAGCGATACAGAGGCATTATGACATTTTCCGTTTTATTCATCATTCCTTTTCTAATAATTCCCAACATTCTGTTTGCTTTTTTGACTGCCGCAGCACACTGCACCGACGATTTCAATGTGTTATCCACTATGACACCTAGATCTCTTTCTTGGGTTGTAGCACCTAATATGGAACCCAACATTGTGTAATTATAGCATGGGTTATTTTTCCCTATATGCATCACCTTGCACTTATCCACATTAAATTTCATCTGCCATTTGGATGCCCAATTTTCCAGTCTCACAAGGTCTTCCTGCAATTTGTCACAATCTGCTTGTGATTTAACTACTCTGAACAATTTTGTGTCATCTGCAAATTTGATTATCTCACTTGTCATATTTCTTTCCAGAGAGAGGTGTAACGGTGGTGGGTCCGCTTGGCAATAGTGATCATAATATGATCAAATTTGATTTAATGACTGGAAAAGGAACAGTGTGCAAATCCAAGGCTCTCGTGCTAAACTTTCAAAAGGGAAACTTTGATAAAATGAGAAAAATTGTTAGAAAAAAACTGAAAGGAGCAGCTACAAAAGTAAAAAATGTCCAAGAGGTGTGGTCATTGTTAAAAAATACCATTCTAGAAGCACAGTCCAGATGTATTCCACACATTAAGAAAGGTGGAAAGAAGGCAAAACGATTACCGGCATGGTTAAAAGGGGAGGTGAAAGAAGCTATTTTAGCCAAAAGAACTTCATTCAAAAATTGGAAGAAGGATCCAACAGAAGAAAATAGGATAAAGCATAAACATTGGCAAGTTAAATGTAAGACATTGATAAGACAGGCTAAGAGAGAATTTGAAAAGAAGTTGGCTGTAGAGGCAAAAACTCACAGTAAAAACTTTTTAAAATATATCTGAAGCAGAAAGCCTGTGAGGGAGTCAGTTGGACCGTTAGATGATCAGGGGTTAAAGGGGCACTTAGAGAAGATAAGGCCATCGCGGAAAGATTAAATGATTTCTTTGCTTCGGTGTTTACTGAAGAGGATGTTGGGGAGGTACCCGTAATGGAGAAGGTTTTCATGGGTAATGATTCAGATGGACTGAATCAAATCACGGTGAACCTAGAAGATGTGGTAGGCCTGATTGACAAACTGAAGAGTAGTAAATCACCTGGACCGGATGGTATACACCCCAGAGTTCTGAAGGAACTAAAAAATGAAATTTCAGACCTATTAGTAAAAATTTGTAACTTATCATTAAAATCATCCATTGTACCTGAAGACTGGAGGATAGCAAATGTAACCCCAATATTTAAAAAGGGCTCCAGGGGCGATCCGGGAAACTACAGACCGGTTAGCCTGACTTCAGTGCCAGGAAAAATAGTGGAAAGTGTTCTAAACATCAAAATCACAGAACATATAGAAAGACATGGTTTAATGGAAGAAAGTCAGCATGGCTTTACCCAGGGCAAGTCTTGCCTCACAAATCTGCTTCACATTTTTGAAGGAGTTAATAAACATGTGGATAAAGGTGAACCAGTAGATATAGTATACTTGGATTTTCAGAAGGCGTTTGACAAAGTTCCTCATGAGAGGCTTCTAGGAAAAGTAGAAAGTCATGGGATAGGTGGCGATGTCCTTTCGTGGATTGCAAACTGGCTAAAAGACAGGAAACAGAGAGTAGGATTAAATGGGCAATTTTCTCAGTGGAAGGGAGTGGACAGTGGAGTGCCTCAGGGATCTGTATTGGGACCCTTACTGTTCAATATATTTATAAATGATCTGGAAAGAAATACGACAAGTGAGATAATCAAATTTGCAGATGACACAAAATTGTTCAGAGTAGTTAAATCACAAGCATCGGTCAAAGTCAAATATTTTTTAGTATTTTTTCTTATGCAGTGTGCAAATCATGCAGTTATTTTAGTCCATTTACTTAGCTTGAAAGCTGCGCTGAAGCCAGGAACAGTAAACATGCCCGACATGGAACCATGTTTCGAACTCCCGTTGTTCTTTCTCAAGGGCTTAGTTCAGCGTCTGCGAGAACAATACATTTGTATCTCAAAACTTGTTTATCTGCTAACATTAGGATATCACGTAATTATTTCACTTTAGTGGGCAATATATCAGAACAATGGCATAGCTATCTCCCCGGTCCTCCTTAAGATAGAAATCTGCAGGGAATCCTGGGTAAAGGGAGGAGCCCTTCCCCAGAGGATAAGACCTCAGGCCTTAGAAGGGTTAGATAGGACCTGGGGAGTTGGAGTCCCAGCATATGCTGAAACCTACTTCTGAAGTTGGTACAGACTTCTCTGTTTAAAGACTGTATTGCTTGAGACCAAGGTGAGCTGCTGAAATGTTTTGCTTTTCATTTGCACTGCCTGTTTGGAGTTACCTGAAGTGAAGGTTGCTGCGATTTTGTTTTGAGTTTAATTTCACTGTAATTAATGAGCACTGAACCAACAGCCAGGTCTACTGGCTGTGCCCAGATCACCAATCACCCGACTTACCACATCATCAGAGGGATCCTTTGTCTAAGCAGGAAGCACAGGCAACCCACAGCTGCAGCAAAAAGGAAAAAAAAAACCCTTGTAGAGTTGGTTTTTTTCTTTTCCTGGGGCCTCTTACATTCCCATCTTAACAGTGGGGGCCAAGGAGGCTATCCCCACTTGTATAGTCAGGGGTCAAGGAGTAAGTAAGAGCCGGACAAGCTAGCAGGTTTTTAAATTTTTTTCCCTGCTCTCTTATCCTATCATGGCATTGAAGTCAGGCTCACTAGTCTATAGTTTACTGGATCGCCCCTGGAGCCCTTTTCAGATATTTGAGTTTACCTTGGCCACCCTCCAGTCTTCAGGTACAATGGATGATTTTAATGATAGGTTACAAATTTTAACTAACAGATCTGAAATTTCATTCCTTCAGAATCGTGGAGTGTATACCATCTGGTCCAGGTGATTTGTTACTCTTTAGTTTGTGAATCTGGCCTACTACATCTTCCAGGTTTACAGTGATTTGGTTCAGTTCATCTGAATCATCACCCTTGAAAAACATTTCTGGAACCAGCATCTTCCCAACATCTTCATTAGTAAACACAGAAGCAAAGAATTAATTTAGTCTTTCTGCAATGGCCTGATCTTCCCTAAGAGCCCCTTTAACCCTTCGGTCATCTAATGGTCCAACCGACTCCCTCACAGGCTTCTTGCTTCGGATATGTTTTAAAATGTTTTTTATTATGGGTTTTTGCCTCTATGGCCAACTTCATTTCAAATTCTCTCTTAGCCTGCCTTATCAATGTTTTACATTTAACTTGACAGTGCTTTTGCTTTTTACTATTTTCTTCAGATGGATCCTTCCAATTTTTGAAGGATTTTTTTTTGGCTAAAATAGCCTCTTTCACCTCACCTTTTAACCATGCTAGTAATCATTTTCCATTCCTTCCACCTTTCTTAGTGCATGGAATACATCTGGACTGTGCTTCTAAAATTATATTTTTAAACAATTTCTACGCCTGTTGTTTACTTTTAACCTTTGCAGCTGCACCTTTCAGTTTTTTTTTTCTATTTTCCTCATTTTATCAAAGTTTCCCTTTTAAAAATTTAGTTTTAGAGCTGTAGATTTACATATTGTCCCCCTTCCAGTCATTAGTTCAAATTTGATCATATTATGATCACTGTTACCTCTCTCACCAAATCCTGTGTTCCACTAAGAATTAAATCTAAAATAACTCCCTCTCGCATTGGTTCCTGAACCAATTGCTCTATGAAGCAGTCGCTTATTCCATCCAGGAATTTTATGTCTCTAGCATCTCTTGATGTTAAATTTACCCAGTCAATATTGGGGTAATTGAAATCTATATAGAAACACGTGGTATTGAAAAATTAAACAATCACAACGCTATGAAATTTTATCTTGTATGTTTAAGGACCATCATACCACCCACAGTGCTCACAAGTCAAACTTGCATCTCATGCACGTTCACGGGGTCACATTTAATCAATTGGTCCAGATGGAAAGCATCAAAGTTCAATTTTGTGTACTTTTTATGAATTTTTTACTATATATATTAAAAAGGCAACTTCCCTTGTTTCTGGGTTATCGGGGTTACTTATCCCGTAGCTGTCGGGTAACTTGTCCGACGCGCGCGTTTCGCCACACAAGCTGCTTCAGAGACATCCGTATTCAAACTCTCCTGATCCAGCACATCCCCGTATCTTTAGCGGGGGTACAAGCAAAAGAATTTCAAACAAGGTGCCGAAGGTCCATCAATTTTTCGAACGCAGACACCATCTCCCTGCCTAGTTAATTGAAATTCTTTTGCTTGTACCCCCGCTAAAGATACGGGGATGTGCTGGATCAGGAGAGTTTGAATACAGATGTCTCTGAAGCAGCTTGTGTGGCGAAACGCGCACGTCGGACAAGTTACCCCGACAGCTACGGGATAAGTAACCCCGATAACCCAGAAACAAGGGAAGTTGCCTTTTTAATATATATAGTAAAAAATTCATAAAAAGTACACAAAATTGAACTTTGATGCTTTCCATCTGGACCAATTGATTAAATGTGACCCCGTGAACGTGCATGAGATGCAAGTTTGACTTGTGAGCACTGTGGGTGGTATGATGGTCCTTAAACATACAAGATAAAATTTCATAGCGTTGTGATTGTTTAATTTTTCAATACCACGTGTTTCTATATAGTTCATTTCAATCGTGGGATTTTTCACTAAGAGAATTTTGTGTGTTTGGTAATTGAAATCTCCCATTATTACTGCATTGCCAAATTGGTTAGCTTCCCTGATCTCTCTTAGCATTTCATCAACTGACTGATCATTTTGGCCAGGTGGATGATAGAATACGCCTATTACTATACTCTTACCCAACACTCATATAGATTGTGCTGAGCATTTAGTCTCTTGCATGATCTTTATCCTGTTGGACTCTATACCCTACGGACATAAAGTGCTACACCCACACCAAGTTGATCCTCTCTATCTTTGCAGTATAATTTGTACCCTAATATAGCACTGTCCCATTGGTTATCCTCCTTCCACCAGGTCTGAGATGCCAATTATGTCTATCTCATCATTCACTGCTATACATTCTAACTCTCCCGTCTTAAGAACATAAGAATATAAGAAATTGCCATGCTGGGTCAGACCAAGGGTCCATCAAGCCCAGCATCCTGTTTCCAACAGAGGCCAAAACCAGGCCAAAAGAACCTGGCAATTACCCAAACACTAAGAAGACCCTCATGCTAATGATGTAATTAATAGCAGTGGCTATTCCCTAAGTAAAATTGATTAATAGCCATTAATGGACTTCTCCTCCAAGAACTTATCCAAACCTTTTTTGAACCCAGCTACACTAACTGCACTAACCACATCCTCTGGCAACAAATTCCAGAGCTTTATTGTACGTTGAGTGAAAAAGAATTTTCTCCGATTACTCTTAAATGTGCTACCTGCTAACTTCATGGAATGCCCCCTTGTCCTTCTAGTATTCGAAAGTGTAAATAACCGAGTCACATCTACTCGTTCAAGACCTCTCATGATCTTAAAGACCTCTATCATATCCCCCCTCAACTGTCTCTTCTCCAAGCTGAACAGCCCTAACCTCTTCAGCCTTTCCTCATAGGGGAGCTGTTCCATCCCCCTTATCATTTTGGTTGCCCTTCTCTGTACCTTCTCCATCGCAACTATATCCTTCTTGAGATGCGGCGACCAGAACTGTACACAGTATTCAAGGTGCGGTCTCACCATGGAGCGATACAGAGGCATTATGACATTTTCCGTTCTATTAACCATTCCCTTCCTAATAATTCTTAACATTCTATTTGCTTTTTTGACTGCTGCAGCACACTGAGCCGATGATTTTAAAGTATTATCCACTATGATGCCTAGATCTTTTTCCTGGGTGGTAGCTCCTAATATGAAACCTAATATCGTGTAACTACAGCAAGGGTTATTTTTCCCTATATGCAACACCTTGCACTTGTCCACATTAAATTTCATCTGCCATTTGGATGCCCAATCTTCCAGTCTTGCAAGGTCCTCCTGTAATGTATCACAGTGTGCTTGTGATTTAACTACTCTGAATAATTTTCTATCATCCGCAAATTTGATAACCTCACTCGTCGTATTCCTTTCCAGATCATTTATATATATATATATATATATATATTGAAAAGCACCGGTCCAAGTACAGATCCCTGAGGCAATCCACTGTTTACTCTTTTCCACTGAGAAAATTGACCATTTAATTCTACTCTGTTTCCTGTCTTTTAACCAGTTTGTAATCCACGAAAGGACATCCCCTCCTATCCCATGACTTTTTAGTTTTCGTAGAAGCCTCTCATGAGGGACTTTGTCAAACGCCTTCTGAAAATCCAAATACACTACATCTACCGGTTCACCTTTATCCACATGTTTATTAACCCCTTCAAAAAAATGAAGCAGATTTGTTAGGCAAGACTTCCCTTGGGTAAATCCATGTTGACTGTTGCGGTTCTGGCCACGAGCACTGCGGCCAGGCCCTTACCTCCGGGCTCCCGGACCTGCTATCGCTTCCGAGGGCCTGGTTTGCGGCCTGTATGGCGGCATCCCCACTGGGGCTGCGCCGCTGCGAGGTCTCCCAGGGACGCCCTGCTCCTAGGCGCGCGCACCACTTGGGCGCTTTTCTAGGCCGTTTACCACCAGTGGTGACTCTGCCCAATTCCTGACGTCAGACGCCGCGGCCTTGATAAGCCGGCCGCGGCCACCCAGCCTTTGCCTTGCATTGGGTTTACCTCCTGGTTCCCGCTTGCACTGTGCCCCGGAGTGACTCGCCTTGCTTCATTGCTCCGTTCCTGCCTGCCTGCTACAGTACCTGCTTGGTTCCTGCTAGCCTGCCACAGTACCTGCTTGGTTTCTGCTTGCCTGCTACAGTTCCTGCCTGGTTCCAGTACCCGAGTCCTGCTACAGTTCCTGCCTGGTTTCAGTACCCAAGTCCTGCTACAGTTCCTGCCTGGTTCCAGTACCAGAGTCCTGCTACAGTTCCTGCCTGGTTCCAGAACCCGAGCCCAGTTACAGTGTCTCTACTGTTCTAGTCTGGTTCCAGTTACCTGTCCTGATCCATAACCCAAGAAAACACAGGTAGGCGATCTATGATACCGTCAGGTGAACACAAAAGGAATAGATGCCTTGATCTTTTTCAACCTTTATTGGTGCAGAGACATTTCAAATAAAATTGCCCGACTCAGGCCGAGTTTCGCAGCTTTACAGCCGCTGCCTCAGGGGCTCCAATATTCAAATCACTGATGTTGTATGATCCAATCAAATGTAATAGTATGCCAGCGATGAAAAAACAACTTATACACAAAGGGTCAAAACGCAAGCTGGCATGGCAGAACGCTGAAATGACACTGAAAGGGAGAAAACGCCGGATGGAGAAGATGGAACACTTGTTCCACTTACAATTGATGCCTTCGATGTCAACATCCACCCAATCGTCTCTGGCTGGAGCGATCCGGAAGGTCATACTGAAAAAGCGAACAGCCGATGAGGCAGGAGATAGGGCATCGCCAACCCCATCTACATCGTCTTTCAGGTCGGTATCAATCATTGAGAAGACCGCCGAAAGTAAGCAGAAACATCTGCATCGGAGGCCGCACGACCCGGACATCGACCCGATATCCGGTGATCCATCGAGGGTTCCTGGGTCGCAATCTAAGAAACCTCGCAGGACCGAAACATCACCAAGGCCTTCTAAACCACGGCGATCCACACCGCCATTGGTGCCGGGAACCATACTTCTTCAGGGCCCTGGGGAAGTACCGGAATCGCCCTCACTGCCTCCCCCCATAGCTGCTCTGGTCTCACCAGCTATGCAGGCAGAACTGGACGAATATATTCACCAGGCAGTAAAGGATGCACTCCTTAGTGCGATGCCAACTCAGCCATCGAGGCCATCGCCATCGCCCAAACCATCGACACCACCGATGCCGTCGACTCCGGTTCCCATGAACCTGCCGATACCGACATCACCGATTCCACCGATGCCGGTACCTATACCCTTGCCTACACCATCGACGATTCCATCGATGCCAGAGCCCATGGTACCTTGCCGGTACCATCGTCAATACCAATAGCGCCATCGCCCTCGATGCAGACGATGCCAATACCTGATTTGTCTCTTAGCACCGATTTTGGCAAAATTAGACACTATTATCGGTGCCATTCCAATAATAACTCCAGAACCAACAATGCCACCACCCTCTGGAGAGGATATCCCGAAGGACCTTCCACCTTCAGAGCCAATTCCCGGTCCATCAGGGTTTCCATGCCCTCATCCACCACTATCACCATTGCTTCCATCTAAACCGTTGGAACACCCATCCAGACCAAAGGAGTACACACCTTCTACTCCACCTCATCCTCAAACACCGGACACTTGGCAAGATACAGATACGGACACATCCTCAGAGGAAGTTCTCTCTGAACCATCACCTCCAGAAGAGAGAAGACGTTCTCCTCTGGAGGACCTTTCATTCTCCATCTTTGTCAAAGAGATGGCAGACACCATCCCTTTCCAATTACACACTGAGGATGATTCCAGACAAAAGACACTAGAAGTACTACAATTTGTGGACCCACCCAAGGAAGTTTTGGCAGTTCCAGTCCACGAAGTCCTGGTAGAGTTTATTGCACAGGTTATGAGAACATCCCTGCTCCATACCCCCGGTCAACAAAAGAGTGGACGCAACATACTTGGTCCAGCACATCCCGGGGTTTCAAAAGACTCAATTACCTCACCATTCAGTGATAGTTGAGTCAGCACAGAAAAAATCAAAAAGAGTAAAAACTCATTCCTCAACCCCACCGGGTATAGATAATAGGTTCCTGGACAACCTTGGTAGGAAAATGTTTCAAGGTTCTATGTTGGTATCCAGAATTGCTGCCTACCAATTATATATTACTCAATACCAGTGTAACCTATAGAAACAGATCCAGGAACTCTCGGAGAATCTCCCACAGCAACTTCAGGAATCCTTCTCGACTATTATTCATAAAGGCCTTGAAGCAGGCAAGCATGAGGTTCGTGCAGCGTACGACTCATTTGAAACTGCATGCAGGATGTCGGCCACTGGAATCAATGCTCGACGATGGGCCTGGCTTAAGGCGTCTGACCTAAGGCCAGAGATACAAGATAAACTAGCAGATGTCCCTTGTGTGGGGGAGAACTTATTTGGTGATAAAGTTAAGGAAGCAGTTTCTCTGTTGATGGAACACTCCGAAACACTAAAACAATTGTCAGCTATACCTCAAGAGTCTCAATCATCAAAGAGACTTCCATGGAAGGAATCTAAACATCCTTATTACAGGCAGCGAAGATATTATCCTCCTCCTACACGTGGCCATTCATCTAGGCCTCCTCAACGCTCACAACTTAGACAATCCAGGACAACCAGACCTCAATCCCCTCCACAGACAGCGTCCACGTCGGGTTTTTAAAGTGATTCCAGGGAACAGCAGCCTCTCTCCCAATCCGGCACAACACATACCAGTGGGTGGTCGGATCACATTCTTCCATCACAATTGGGAACTCATAACCACAGACCAGTGGGTACTTTCCATCACATCTCAGGGGTACCATTTGGATTTTCTCACCATACCAAACGACAATCCTCCCACTTCGTTTTGGTCAATAAAAGACCAATCCACAATTCTACAAACAGAATTATCCACCCTTCTGAGCGCCAGGGCCGTGGAACCAGTTCCCCGGCCTCAGCAGGGCAGAGGATTCTACTCCCGCTATTTTCTCATTCCAAAGAAAACCGGAGGCCTACGTCCCATCCTAGACCTCAGAAATCTCAACAAATTTCTGAAAAAAGAAAAATTCAGGATGGTTTCTCTAGGTACCATGTTACCTCTACTTCAAAAGGGAGATTGGCTCTTCAAGATGCTTACGCTCACATCCCCATATTTCCGCCTCATCGCAAGTATCTACGTTTCCTTGTGGGTACTCACCATTACCAATACAGGTGCTACCATTCGGCCTTGCCTCAGTACCTCGAGTATTCACAAAGTGTCTAGCAGTGGCATCGGCTCATCTGCACAAGCAATGCGTGCAAGTGTTTCCCTATCTAGACGATTGGCTCATCAGGAGTCAAACACATCAAGGAGCTCTCAATTCTCCAGCTCACAATGAATCTTCTCCATTCCTTGGGATTCCTCATCAACTACTAGAAATCCCACCTCACACCATCTCACAACTTACAGTTCATCGGAGCAGTTAAACATCATAACAGCAAAAGCCTTCTTGCCAAGAGAACGTGCACAGACACTAGCCTCCTTAACCAGCTCTCTTCGGGCATGCACACAAATAACAGCACATCAATGTCTCACCCTCTTGGGTCACATGGCCTCCACAGTCCACGTCACTCCTATGACCAAATTAGCTTTGAGACTCACTCAATGGATGCTCAAAAGTCAATGGATACAAGCCATTCAGCCAATGTCTTTTCCTATCCAAGTAACTCACGAACTACACTCCTCGCTCCTCTGGTGGACAAATATGGACAACTTGCTCAAGGGCCTACCTTTTCAACAACCAATTGTGCAAGTAACATTGACTACAGATGCATTCACCTCAGGTTGGGGAGCACACATTGGCCATCTGCAGACTCAAGGTACTTGGACGAAACTCGAAGCAACTTTTCAGATAAACTTCCTAGAGCTTCGAGCTATACGTTATGCGCTGCATGCATTCAAAGACTGCCTTTTACACAAGACTGTCCTCATACAAACAGACAACACAGTTGCCATGTGGTACATCAACAAACAGGGAGGTACGGGCTCGTATCTCCTATGTCAGGAAGCTGCACAGATTTGGGACTGGGCCTTAACACACTCAATGTTTCTCCGGGCCACTTATCTGGCAGGCATTCACAATGTTGTGGCGGATCGACTCAGCCGTCACTTCCGCCCACACGAATGGTCCCTGGATCCCTCAGTAGCGACCAGAATATTCAACCGTTGGGGACAACCGACAATAGACCTCTTTGCGTCACATCTGAATCACAAAGTGGACAAATTCTGTTCTCTACACAGACAGAAGAACCAGCCAGCCAAGGACGCCTTTGCTCGCCCTTGGAACTCAGGCCTTCTATCCTCCGATACCGCTCATAACCAAAACTCTAGTGAAGCTACAACAAGGGGTCCATGATACTCATAGCCCCGTATTGGCCTTGACAGGTATGGTTCCCCACGCTTCAAGACCTCTCGATCAGGGAACCAATTCACCTGGGAGTAGCTCCCACTCTCATAACTCAGGATCAGGGTCGGTTGCGCCACCGCAACCTTCAATCCCTATCCCTGACAGCATGAATGTTGAAAGCTTGATTTTACAACTTCTCAATCTTCCCACTAATGTATCTCAAGTGCTTTTAGCTTCACGTAAACCTTCAACACGTAAGAACTATTCTTCCAAATGGAAAAGGTTCACCTTCTGGTGCAGGCAAAAAAGTATTGATCCTTTCTCTTGCTCCATAACTTCTCTCCTAGAATACTTATACCATTTTTCAGACTCTGGTCTACAGACTTCATCCGTAAGAGTCCATTTAAGTGCAATCTCTGCTTACCATAAGAAGATGGGAGATGCACCAATTTCCACGCAACCTCTCATCAGCAGATTTATGAGGGGTTTAATGCACATAAAACCACCAATTCGGCCACCAGTCCCAGAATGGGACCTAAACCTGGTTTTAACAAGACTCATGCGTTCTCCTTTTGAACCCATAGATTCCTGCGATCTCAAATTTCTTACATGGAAAACTATCTTTCTCTTAGCCATTACATTGGCTAGAAGAGTTAGTGCGTTGCAAGCACTTGTCACGTACTCACCCTACACGAAATTCCTACATAACAGAGTGGTTCTCCGGATACATCCAAAATTCCTTCCTAAGATAGTTACGGAATTCCACTTAAACCAATCCATGGTTTTACCCACATTCTTTCCAAGGCCTCATTCCCATCCAGGAGAAACAGCCTTACATACTTTGGACTATAAACGTGCACTCTCATTTTATATAAACCGAACTGCAGTCCACAGGAAATCCACTCAACTCTTTGTATCTTACGATCCAAACAAACCAGGCAAAGCAGTGGGTAAACAGACTTTATCCAATAGGCTAGCAGATTGCATACAGTTTTGCTATGTAAAAACAGGCCTTCCTCTCCAAGGTCGAGCAAAGGCACATTCAGTAAGGGCAATGTCAACCTCAGTAGCACACTATCGTTCAGTACCGATAGCTGACCTTTGTAAAGTTGCAACATGGAGTTCTCTTCACACCTTTGCGGCCCACTACTGTCTCGACAAGGAAGGACAACAAGATTCAGCCTATGGACAATCTGTCTTAAAAAACTTGTTTCCAGCATAATCCCAACTCCTTCCACATCCAACTTTTCGTGATTTCAGGTTGCCTCATTTTTTCCAACAGTATGCCAGTTGTTGTGCCTGTTGCACAAGTTGTACGCTGTTGGTCCAGTACAAAGAAGACTCAGCTTGTAGCTTGCTAATCACCCATATGTGAGGACTAGCATCCTGCTTGTCCTGGGATAAAGCAAAATTGCTTACCTTGTAATAGGTGTTATCCCAAGATAGCAGGATGTAGTCCTCACGAAACCCACCCGCCACCCCACGGAGTTGGGTCCGATACGTTTTTATTATTTTATTTTTGGCTACCGCTCATTGCTACAAACAAGACTGAAGGGAGACCCCTGTGGCCAGGAATATCATGGCATGCTGAGCATGCTCAGTGGGCATACAGTGCCAGTCAAAAGTTTCTAGAAACTTTGACAGAAGTTTTTCCATATAGGACTCCATTACCGATGTCACCCATATGTGAGGACTACATCCTGCTGTCCTGGGATAACACCTATTACAAGGTAAGCAATTTTGCTATCTCTTTAGTCTTGTTGTATATAAGTCATTTGCTCTGTGGTTTTCTAACAGCATTAGTATATTCCAATATTTTCCTGCGACTTTCCTAGGCGTACAGTCTATAATTGGCAAAGGTAGAATAATCTCCAACTTTCTACATTTGTTACATAATGGCACACCCGTAGATGCATTAATTATTCTCAAGAAAAAGACAAATTATTTGTAGCGATTTCTCTGGTTCTATGCTCTGCATTTTCTGTAGGTTTATTCTTGCATATCACATAATTTATAGTTACTATCTTACATTCCTTATCTAATAATTTTGAATTTAACTTGGTTATAGAAACCATAGAGGCCAATATTCAGCACTACTTAGCTGGTTAAGTAACAACCTATCCAGCTAAATGGCAGCTTCTGAATATCCGGCAGCAATCAATGATCGCCACTTAGCCAGATAAGTAGTTAGCTGCATAACTTGTCAGTGAGATGTGGGTGGATCGGAAAGAAGCTATATATCCAGTTAACTTAGCTGGATGTGTATCAATATTCAGATTTTTCTGGTTGTTAATCAAATAAGTTAGATCTGCTCAATAGCAGATCTAAAGTTAGCCAGATACAACTTAATCCAATTTACTAGCATTTACTGCTTCAACGGCAGTGGAGAAAGTCTGATACTTCACTTTCAATGCATATCCAGCATAACTCTCTGCATCAACAGCAGGGGGAATGAAGAAAAGTGGATCTATATACAGACAACAACCAACAAGGACTGAATTATTTAGTCTGGGTAAACAAATAAGCATGGGTATAGCTTGCTTATTGCGGCGGTTACTACCCCTAACTAATTAAGCTAGATATTTCACTTAGATGCAGTTTCAACACTGCTCTCTACATTAATGGTGGGGGTGGAAGGGAAATAGAACCAAAAGGTTACTAAGAGCCAAGAGTAACAGATAAGTATGAGAAAAAAAAAAAAGTGCGAAACTTGCTGGGCAGACTGGATGGGCCGCTTGGTCTTCTTCTGCCATCATTTCTATGTTTCTATTTATCTGTGCATATTCAGTGGTATAACTATGCCACTGAATATCCCTTCTAAGTTAGCCAAATAAGTTACATCTAACTAACTCAGTACCTAACTCACTAAGGGTTTTTCCCATAGACACAAAATGGGAGAAAAACCTTAATGAATCTGACCTTAGACAGCTGGATATCTTTGAATATTGGGGCCGCATTGTCTTAGGTGTTTTCTTTTGTTCTAGTTTGATACAAGAAATCTTGGATACACAGT
The DNA here is from genome assembly GCF_901001135.1 of Rhinatrema bivittatum. Taxonomy (NCBI): domain Eukaryota; kingdom Metazoa; phylum Chordata; class Amphibia; order Gymnophiona; family Rhinatrematidae; genus Rhinatrema; species Rhinatrema bivittatum. Next base: position 369,581,013 of record NC_042617.1, read on the forward strand.
GCTGTCCAATTCTTTCTTTTCACAACATCACCTGCAGAAGCATAATGCACAGTGTTATGTTTCTTGATCCCTTATTTTGTTTTGGTTCATATGCTCTATTCCATACTGCTGGCCCCATGCATGCACTAGAGCTTGTTGCAGTCCCTGGCCTCTCTCACGTATCTTAGGAGTAAGTCATGTGTACATTGATGAAGGTCAGGGTATAGTGTAGTCATTGTCTTCATTGGTCCATGTTGAGTGCTGGGATTTAGCTCCAAGGGTCTGCTGTGGCTTACCTCTTCAGCTAGCACGCATATTCACAGTCTTGGGCACCTGCTGTTCATTAAATCATTTAGTTTTGACATAAACATGGGCGACTGTTTTGCTTTTTATCTAGATAGATAACTGCACAACTTGTCTCTGGCAACCCTTGTGCCACCATTCTCGATGGGTCATGTATTCTTCTGAAGGAGCACAGAAAATATCTATATATACAGATATGTGTATATAGTCAGTCAAAGGGGTATAGGCTGCTGTGATTTATTCATCTGGGAAGGTAACTCTGCCTAAAATGACACCTGCAACTCTTGTAACACCATGCACCATTTTCTTGTAAAGGAACACCCAAAAAGTACTCCTGGCTGCTTCCACTTTTGATAGCAGATCCTCCAATCTGAGCCCGCAGCTCTGGTTTGGCCCAACAAGGGGCTCTCCTATCTCCCTCCATTCGTGCGAATGCACTGGAGAGGTTTGCCTGTGAGGAAAGGGCATTTGCCACATATGAGCCTTGGTATGTTTATGGCACACAATATGCATCATTGAGTTTAAGATTGAGATGCTGTTGACAGAGTTGGGCCTTTATGGCAAATTACAGTATGCATTACTGAGTTTTGAGACTTGGGGCCTCAATATGTTTTTGACCTATACAGTGCATATGTATCGAATACATTATCGAATTAGAGAAATGACCGTAGCTAGGTTGACTCCTGGAAAGCAAGATTTTGCTGCCTTGAACTGTGACAGGGTTGACCATGTCCAGGAGCACACAGCAAGTAATGTTAAAGCTGGTTGGACAGGGAATACCAAATAACCAGTCTCCCTGACCCTGAGATGAGTGACCTGTTGAGTCTTCAGATTTGATGACCAGGGCTATCCTGCTCTTCTCCCAGATTGTTACACATTCATAAGTAACTCCTTCTCTTTTATGGACCAAGACATCATCTGTTGCACCCGTCGGTCACAGGCGGCTGCGACCTTTGCTGCTCACCTCCTTTTTCTATGCAGCTCCGAATCTGGGGAGAATGGCGGCCTCCGCTTCCACACGCCGACCTTCATGGCGTGCCCAGTGTTGCGTCCGTCAGTCTCAGACGGCTTCAACCTCTGTGCCTCACCTTTCTCTCTGCTATCCCCGCTAGCCTTGGGAAAATGGCTACCGCCGCATCTGCTTGCCACTCTCTCCTCCGTCCCCGGAACGGCTATGGCAAGGCTATCCGCCATGTTTCTCCTGAGGGCCTCCTAGGGTGCGCGCGCACATGCCACCCATGTCTTTATCCACGTCATGGCGGGAACCTCGGGGGCGTTCCCTCGAGAGACATCACGCCATCCGGGTATTTAGCCTGACCTTCGTTTGCTAACAATTCGAGTTAGCAAGGATTGGAATGCCTCCGGTCTGAGCTACTCTGCCGCTTCCGTGCTGCTGCTGGAAGCTCTCTCTGCCCTTTGGGTAATTCTTCTAACCTGGGTACCCGCTCCTTGGGGGCCCTTTGCTTTATTTCAGGTACCTCTCTGGGACCAGGTACTCGCTCCTCGAGGGCCTGCTCTCCCTGCTTTGGTGCCTGCATCCAACTACTTCTGCCTGCTGGGCTCTCCAACTATACAGCTACCATCTTAGTGAGTAATCTAACTTTGTCAGTCTGTCTCATCTACAGCTCTACACTGGGAGCCTGCACCCGGAACTCCCTGTACTATCAAGTGATGTTACCATCTGCCTTAGTGAGATGGGTCTCCTCTGCCGAGGATCCCTAGACTGCTCTTACTGGATCACCTCACTACTGCCACCTCTGGTGGTACCATTAAGCTGTATAATAAAAGTCAAATCTTCTGTGTTTGCGTGTCTCGAGTCTAGCCTAGTACTGTGGTTCCTCACGGGGTTCCTCCCCGTCGGCGAGGCCATCTCCGCAGTACCCAAGAATCCACTCCAACACCTCAAAACCATAACACCCGGGATGGCGTGGGCGCTCCCGGCAGCCATCTTACATCTGGGGTTACCTAAGGCGCGCACACGCCTGCCCCCTTCTTAAACGCGTCATGGCTGGAACCTCGGGGGGTCCACACCGTATGATGTCATCCTCTCACGATACTTAAGCTCAGCTGACTTTTAGCAGTACGAATTAGCAAGGATTCCTGTCCTGCTATTTCTTCCACACTGGGACTCCATCTTGCTACCCTACTGGGTGACCTGGGTACCCGCTCCTTGGGGGCCTTGACACACTCAGGGCTGTCCACTCTTCGGAGAGCCATTACTTTCTGTTTCTCTGTTCCAGTGAGTTTCTGCATCGCCCTCGGACGACCCTTGCTGTTCTTCTTCGGACTTCCTCGGTGCCTGATCCTCCATCTACTTCCACAGTACCGGCGTGAGTACAGAACCTGCTCTTCTACCTTTGTGGCACGGATCCTCGGGTTACCCCACTTGTGGGCCACTACTGGATCCCTCCAGTCTTATGCAACTTCCCATCAGCTTCCGGCCTACCCTGCGCTGCGGACCACCTACTGGAGTTGCCAGCACATGCTATGCCTAGAGAAGGTATTCACCGGACTACTCCACACTGAGGATTACTACTCGGACTGACCAGCTGCAGGTCACTCTCTCGGGACTGACTCTATTGATCTGCTCCTCGTATCACATTGGCTGTATAATAAAGTTGCTGAGATCTTGCCTGTGGTGGTAAGGGCCCACAGGGCTCCTCCCTGTGGACGGAGTCTTCACTTGCCACGACCCAAGGGCCCACTATTAGTTCAAGATACACAGAATGTAACAGATTGCTAACTCCATGGACTTGGCTCAGCTCTCATTCTTGCAGGCCATTCCTGGCCTGGCCCAATGGATCACCAAGCAACAGAGCTCTCTCAACACATTGGCTACCACCTTTAATCAGCTGAATTCCAGACTGAAGGATTTTTCTATTTCCAGCGAGAATGTATTACCCCCGGTGGTTACCGGGCGAACCACAGTTCCTCTACCAGCCCCCACGCATTTAACGTGAGACTCCCTGTTGTGTAGGGGCTTCCTCAATCAATGCTGTATGCATTTTGCTCTACAACCAGCTTACTTTTCTACTGCTACTACCAAGATTGCTTACATTTTGTCCCTGTTGGATGGGAAAGCCTTGGCCTGGGCTTCACCCCTTTGGAAACGCAATAACCCAATCCTAAATGACTTGCCTGGGTTTCTGCTCTCTTTAAGTCAGTTTTTGAAGACCCCGCTCGCCAGTCTATTGCTGGTTCAGCACTCCTGGATCTACAACAGGGAACCAAACCACTCCCAGACTGCGTGATGGAATTCAAGACCCTGTCTTCCGAACTCCTATGGGATTCAGGTTGCCTAAGAGCTATATTTCTACGAGGAATCAATTCCCGCATAAAAGATGAACTTGCCACACGGGGAGATACCTGACACTTTAAGCCCACTGATGGACCTTGCTGATGCTCACCTGAGGTAAAACCTCTGAAAAAACATGGATCCAGAGGTATCCGTTCATGGAATCTGCCGCCCACTCTGGTCCAGGCTGTACCTAGCCCTGAAGAAGATGATGAACCTATGCAATTAGGCCGTAGTCATCTGACAGCCAAAGAGAGGCACTTTCGTAAAAAGATGGTCCTGTGCATGTATTGCGGGAAGACCGGCCATGCAGTTCAAACCTGCCCTATCTGTTCGGGAAACACGCAGACCTAGGATCCGCTGGAGGACTCTTCCTAGGTCTAATTGCTCCTTCTCCTCCACTAAGTCTTCCTGTTTCCATCATCTCTGGGCCTCTCGAATTTGCCACTCAAGCCCTGTTTGACTAGGATGCAGGTGGGAACTTTATTCTCAAAAGATTGGTTGAACACCTTTGACTTCCTACTGAGCCTGTACCCACACCGCTGCTCATCTCGTCCATTCACGGCGAGCCCTTGCCTGGAGAAGTTACCATCATGACACAGCCTGTTTGTCTCCGCATGGGATCTTTCAAAACAGAGACCCATTGCATTCCTGGTTCTCGAAAAGGCCATCCACCCTATAGTGCTTGGCATAAATTGAGCACGCTCCTCAATTTAATCTATGGAGCTATCTCAATGAGGCCCTGACTGCCATAACAGATGTCTAAAAAAAAAATAACTCCACTGCAATGTATGGCTACTACGTCTACTCCTCCTTGTCTACCACCACAGTACGCTTCCTTTCAAGACGTATTCTCAAAGCAAGCTGCAGATGTGCTTCCACCGCACAGACCCTTTGACTGTACAATCAATTTAAAGCCCAATTCCGAGCCACCCAGAGGAAGCCATGTTGGCTTATATCCAAGAAAATCTGCAGAAAGGGTTTATTGGACCCTCCAAATCTCCGGCAGGAGCCGGATTCTTTTTCGTCATCAAGAAAGATGGATCCCTTCGCCCTTGCATTGACTACAGAGGTCTGAATGAGATCACCATCAAAGACCGGTATCCCTTACCGTTAATTTCAGAATTATTTGATCGGCTCCAGGAGGCGAAGATTTTCACAAAAATGGATCTAAAAAGCGCCTACAATCTCGTTCGTATCCATCATGGTGATGAGTGGAAAACGGCCTTTAATACTCTCGATGGCCACTTCAAATATTTGGTAATGCCTTTTGGCCTCTGTAATGCCCCGGCCGTATTTAAAAATATGATGAACGACATTTTGCGTGACCTACTGTACCACCCTGCTTGATCTTCTTGAGACGCTTCTCACCAGTAGAGAGGAATTACAGCATTGGCAATAAGGAACTGCTTGCCATCAAGCTAGCGTTTGAAGAGTGGCGACCCTGGTTAGAAGGTGCCCAACATCAGATAACAGAGTTCACTGACCACAAGAACCTGGAATATCTTAGCCTTGCTCAGAGGCTCAATCATCACCAAGCTAGATGGTCACTGTTTTTTTAACAGGTTCAACTTCCTGCTCAAATATCGTCCTGCTGAGAAGAATGTTCGGACAGACGCTCTCTCCTGGTCCTTCACTCCTGATGATGTCCCAGACGAACCACGTCACATCATTGACCCTGAGAAGTTAATGCTGGCCGCTACCCATTCGGTTCCTTTAGGTAAAACGGTGGTTTCTCTAAGGAAGAATTTGTTGAATTGGGCTCATGACTCTGTTAGCAGGCCACCCAGGCAAGCCCGTACCCTTGCTACCCTACAGCGATACTATTGGTGGCCGTTTATGAGAAAAGATGTGCAAGCTGTGCACGTTTATGAGAAAAAACATGCAAGATGTGGAATCCTGCACCTCCTGCGCCAGGCAAAAGCCCCCAGCCAGTCGTCCCTGGGGTCTGTTCCAACCTTTGCCCATTCCTGATGAATACTGGACCTATATTGCAACCGACTTTGTGGTCAATTTACTTCCTTCTAGTGGGAACAATACGATATGGGTTACCGTGGACCAGTTCTCGAATATGGCACACTTTTTTGCCCTACCAGGGCTGCCATCTGCCCCAGAATTAGCCAAGCTATTTGTGCGGCATATTTATGCTTACATGGGATGCCAAAACACATTGTATCGGACCGAGGAGTCCAGATCACCGCCAAATTCTGGAGGGCACTGTGTCAAAAGTTCAATATTTCTCTGGATTTGACGTCTGCATATCACCCCCAATCTAATGGACAAACGGAGAGAATGAACAGGACTCTTAAGCAGTTCATCTGTGCCTATGTCAACTCTAGGCAAAATGATTGGGCAGAGTTACTACCCTGGGCTGAGTTCGTCTTGAATACGCATCCGGCATCTGCCACAGGATCCACGCCATTTCAGATCATGTATGGCCATCAGCCACTTCCACCACTTCCCATTCCTTTGACTGGTATGTCTCCGGCTGCCCAAGCTACTGCTGACGAGATTCACCAACTCTGGACTCAGACCAAGGAGCTTCTACATAAGGCTGGACAACAAGCAAAAAGATTCTATGATGTTCATCATCAAGCGGCTCCCCAGTTTAAGCCAGGAGATAAGGTATAGCTCAGTACCAAATATATCTGGCTCAAGCTACCTTCGGTTCGATTTGCTTCACGAAACATTGGACCCTTCATCGTCCTCTGACGTTTGGGACCTCTGACTTACAGCTTGAGGTTACCACCTTCAATGAAAATACACAACACTTTCCACGTTTCACTCCTGAAATCACTTATCCTCTCAGTGTTTTCTCATAAGACTCCTGATCCACAACCCCTCGATGCTGAAGAGGACATTGATTACAAGGTAGATAACATATTGGATGTTCGTAAAAGAGGAAAGCACCGGGAGTACCTCATCTCCTGGGAAGGGTACAGACCAGAAGAAAACAGCTGGGAACCTGCTGCTAACATACTGCACAAAGAGATGCTACATCGCTTCCACCTTGCTCATCCTAGGAAGCTGAAACCCCCTGGGAGGGGCCCAAGAAGGGGGGGTATTGTTGCGCCCGTCGGTCGCAGGCAGCTGCGACAATTGCTGCTCACCTCCTTTCTCTATGCAGCTCCGAGTCTGGGGAGAATGGCGGCCTCTGCTTCCATACGCCTTATGACGTGCCCGGGATGGCGTGGGCGCTCCACGCAGCCATCTTACATCCGGGGTTATGTAAGGCGCTCGCGCACGCCTGCCCCCTTCTTAAACGCGTCATGGCGGGAACCTCGGGGTCGTCCCCACCGCATGACGTCATCCGCTCACAATACTTAAGCTCAGCTGACTTTTAGCAGTACGAATTAACAAGGATTCCTGTCCTGCTATTTCTGCCACACTGGGACTCCGTCTCGCTACCCTACTGGGTGACCTGGGTACCCGCTCCTCGTGGGCCTTGACACACTCAGGGCTGTCCGCTCCTCGGAGAGCCATTACTTTCTGTTTCTCTGTTCCAGTGAGTTCCTGCATCGCCCTCGGACGACCCTTGCTGTTCTTCTTCGGACCTCCTCGGTGCCTGATCCTCCATCTACTTTCACAGTACCGGTGTGAGTACAGAACCTGCTCTTCTACCTTTGTGGCATGGATCCTCGGGTTACCCCGCTTGTGGGCCACTACCAGATCCCTCCAATCTTATGCAGCTTCCCATCGGCTTCCGGCCTACCCCGTGCTGCAGACCACTACCGGAGTTGCCAGCACAAGCTACGCCTAGAGAAGGTATTCACCGGACTACTCCACGCTGAGGATTACTACTAGGACCAACCAGCTGCAGGTCACTCTCTCAGGACTGACTCTATTGATCCGCTCCTCAGATCACCATTGGCTGTAAAATAAAGTTGTTTCCTCCGTTGTCTATCACTGCTGAGACCTTGCCTTTTGTGGTAAGGGCCCACAAGGCTCCTCCCTGCGGGCGGAGTCTTCACTCGCCGCGACCCAAGGGCCCACTTAGTTCAAGACACACAGAACGTAACATCATCACATGGTAATGAATGTCTTACCCAGCAATTAAGGACCAGATTACATAACTTTGAGGGCAAGTCTTTGAAGGCCCTGTATCCCAAACAGTGAAACACTGTATGGGAGGATGGCTTGTATGGCCAACCCTGTGGCAATGCAATGCATATTGAATGCTTGCAGCTTAAACTGCAGCAGAAGTGTGTGTGGAGGTAAGGGTGAGGTCATTCTATAGGTAATTGGGAAGTTCAGTAGGTATATTTGTTTGTGTTCCGCTGTTTAGTTGTAAGCAAACAACCTAATCTTCAGCCTCTTTTTCAAACAGCAGTGTGATAGTTCTTTCATGGGTGAAATAAAGGTGGTTTGACAGTAAATAGACTGGGAGTAGGAGGCGAGTTGCACCTGTCAGGGTTGTGGATCATTAAACATTTAGGGGCCAATGCAATACAGTGCGCTCAGCCGAGTGCACTGTATAACCCGCACTCCGACGCGGGTTAAATAGGTGCTAATCCACCCCCTAATGCAATAGGGGGATTAGCACCTATTTAACCCGCATCAGATGCAGAGTGAATGCAATAACGCTCTTCACATGCAAATGAATGTGAATTGAGGCTATTACTCATTCACTCCACATGCAAAAAAGAAAGTGTGAATCTGACGCACATTTTGCTCTCAGGTATTAACGCCTGCCTGGAGCAGGCGTTAATAGCTGAGCACAGGTAAAAGAAGTACAGAAAAGCAGAAAAAACGGCTTTTCTGTACTTGTTTTCTTAAGTAAAAAAAAACATACCTCATGAAGACCGAAGCCAGTAAACTCGGCAGCCATTTTCATTACTGGCAGACTGCCGGTTATGAAAAACGTCGCCGAGTTTACCGGCGTTGGTCTTCATAACTGGCAGCCGCGACCTCTAATTTGGGTATTGCATGGCGCCCCCCTTGCAGGTGCCATGCACACGTTAGGAAAGCTGGCACTGACTTTTTGGCATCCGCTTTCTGCGCTTTTTATTGCATCGGCCCCTTAGGAAAGAATCACTTACCATTTCCATAATATAAAAAACAAAAGATCAGATTCTAGGGAAGGGTCAGGGCAAGTCCTGCTTTCATAGGGGAATCCTTGATGTTCAAGCTGGGGTCCTTGATGTCGGGAGAGGGTGTTGGCTTAGCAATGTTGATGGGAGCGTTTGGGAGTATGAAATCTCCCGTGTTGACCAGGTCATTTAGTATGGAAGATGTTGAGATGCAGCGTGCATGCATACAAAGGAATGTATCATCCAATCTGCAGCATACTATATTTTCATACCTGCTATGCTAAAACATAATTCATATGCTGTATTTAATTTACATACAGGTGGGTGCTAATTTTAGTGTGTATCCACTAACATGCCAGAGATGTGGTTTAGCATGCATGCTAAGCTGTTTGTGCATAACACTATATTATTTTGTGCCAAGCTTTAATGCATAGACTGTTTTAGTCTGTTATGCACCAAATAAAACAAATCTTAAAAACACCTTTGTTTTATATAGATTCTAGAATCTCTGCTTTTGGATTAACCAAGCTTTTAGTAAACATTTTTTACTGTTTTTAGAAATGCAAATATGTTGCTATTATCTTAGGGGCCCTGTTTAACAAGAAATTTTCTTACAGAATGAAAATGGGAAAATCGTTTAGTAAATTTGATCCCTGATTTCATAGTATAATTATATGTTAGCCGTTACATTCACGCAGTAATTCGAAGATGCAGTCTGGTATATTTTGGCTTCGTTATAAAGAACAATTTCTATTATACCATAAACTAACAATTTAAAACATTTTGGAATAAGATTTCTTTAACTTAATCAGTATGTTTGTGTTTTGGACTTCTTAGTAGTTAATGTTAACATTTAAATAGTCCCAGCTGCAAGCTTTGAAGATAACATCTTAAGATGAAAGGGTAAAATCACACCTCTGGTGATGGCATACATTGTTTTACTCTGACTACAGACTCAAGACAACAATATATTGATGTAGAAGGAAACAAATAGGCCAGAAATGTGTTGGTTTTTTTCAGTAAAATATTATAGAAAAAATGTGGCAATACTAATTGCAGATCAAGACTAAGAAGGCATTGAGCACCATTTCGCTGTATAATTTTGTTCAAATGCAGTACTCTCAATGATATTTGTCAACCATGGTTTCTCCAAGGACAAGCAGGATAGCAGTCCTCACACGAATGACATCATCTGATAGTCCAGCATGGAAAACTTATGTCAAAGTAATAAATACTTTGACTAAGCCTCACTGAGCATACCCATGCATGCATTATGCCATGAGGGGTCCCTTCATTAATTTCTTTTTCCATGAAACGTGGTCACGGTTTTTTCTCTGAACCTCTTCTCGAGATTAATTTTTTTTTGAAATTTTGTTCCTGTGGCTTTATTTGGCTGTTTGCAGGGTCCCGTAGTTGTCCTCGTTTCTCCCTAGGTAGGGTTTTCAACTTTTCCAATAAGTTTCCTTTTGCTTGTCCTGCTTGGATTTGATGGAAAGTCTGTTTGGGCACCAGAAGACCGATCCAACTGCTTTGGAGGCAGCAACATTGAGGGACCACGGAGCCCACAGATAGTCATCAATACTGAGGGGAAGTCGGTTGCTTAGACATCAAAGGCTGGTAGGGATGCAGGAGAGAGGCTATCACCCATCTTCCAGCAAAAAGAAGGCATCAGGTTCCTCTTCTTTGACATCTGCATCAGGACAGACTGATTTTGAGCAATGAGGGAAGCCGAAGAAGCATCAGCATCGGTCCCCATCAATACATGGTGTCAAGCATGGGGACAGTCTGGCTTCGGGAAATCTTTGCAGATAGCAGAGGACTCCAGGCACAAAATTCTGGATATTCTCCAATATGTGGAGCCTCCTAAGGAAGTTGTGACACTCCCAATGCATGAGATCCTTCAGGAGTTGAGATTGTGGGAGAACCCCCTCTCAATTACTCCCATTAAAAAAAAGGTGGACACAGTTTATCTTGTTCAAAAAGATCCTAGTTCAACAAGTGATAGCTTCTGTTATGCTCGCCACCTGCAGCAGCCCCGTGGTACGGCCCTCTCGCCTCTCTACAGAAGCTTCAGGCTCCAGCTCCTCATCGCTGGTGACAGTGGGCCACCAGTCCCAACCTCAGACTTCTACCAGCGCCTCCGACCCTGCTCCGCTTCCCAGGACCTCCAGCCACGATACCTCCATTCGTCGGGCTTCTCCGCGAGGTTCGCGGAGAGATGCCGCTGGCAGCGCCGCTCACCAGTGGAACCTTTGAAGGGCCTGCGGTGGGAATCTGGCCGTGGACCCGGATGTTGACGTCAGTTCCCTCAACATATAAAAGCTCAGGCAGCGCTCCTCAGCGTTGCTTTTGCAACAGGTCTCCTCTGTTTCCTGATTCAGGTTCTGAGTGCTCTTTGCTTCTTCGTGTCTCCTGATCATGTTCCTGTGTCTTCAGTTCCTGGTTCCTGTGTTAGTCTTGTCTTTGTCTGCTGGATCGTCTACCTGGTTCTGACCTCTGCTACGCCTGACCTCGCCTGCCTTCTCCAAGCCTGACCTCTGCTACGCCTGACCTCGCCTGCCTTCTCCAAGCCCGTCTTCTGCTATGCCTGACCTCGCCTTACTTCTCCAAGCCTGACCTCTGCTACACCTGACCTCACCTGCCTTCTCCAAGCCTGATCTCTGCTACGCCTGACCTCTCCTGCCTTCTCTGTGCCTTGACCATTGCTACGTTTGACCACGCCTGCCTTCTCCGTGCCTTGACCATTGCTATGTTTGACCACGCCTGCCTTCTCCATACCTTGCCATTGCTACGTCTGACCACGCCTGCCTTCTCCATGCTTTGACCATTGCTACATTTGACCATGCCTACTTTCTCCGTGCCTTGACCATTGCTACTTCTGACCACACCTGCCTTCCTCGTGCCTTCTATTGCTATGAACGACTTCGCCTCAGACTTTGAGTCCAGAGTTCTACGTTGCTTGCTACACCTTCCAAACCCCGCCAGCTTCCATTCAAGCTTGATAGTGACGCCTCTGTCCCTATCCTCTGGACATGGACTATTAAGGCTTCAGCCTTCCTTTGCTCAGGCACCTTCCGTTCCTTCTTGTCCCTTGGTGCTTGAGTTTCTGTTTCTCGTCCCATCTGGGATAGGACCATGCCACCTGCTGACTGCTGTCTCTGGGCTGAACCATCTCCTACCTGTACTTAACCTTGAGGCCCGCCTAAGTCCTGCCAGCCCCGGCACCCGAAGGCTCAACCCGAGGGGAACGTGGGCTGGTATAGGTGAAGCTCCAGTGGCCTCCAGCTTCAGCCCACTCCGCCTGCTGACAGTGGGGACTCGTAGGCCCTCGCCTACGGGTTGCGTCAACCTCACCTCAGCCCAAGGATCCACCTCCTACGCAACAGCTTCCTCACAAGTCAGTGATGTTCAGATCCATTCTGAAGAAGGCCAAGCACACTAGGACCCACTCCTCGGTACCCCTGGGGAGGGATCCTAGAGCCATGGATACTCTTGGGAGGAAAGTGTTCCAGAGCACCATGCTCATTACCCAGATAGTGGCCTTCCAACTCTTTATGGGCCAATGCATGCGGGACATTCTGAAGCAGGTGCTGGAGGTTTCCGAGCAGCTTCCTTAGAAGCTGCACAACTCCCTCCAGTCACCGGTGACCAAAGGTCTGGAGCGCAGAAAACATAGGGTTCAGGCGACTTATGTTATTTTTGAGGCGGCATTGAGAGTCTTTGTTGTACGAATATGGGCCCGCTGGGTCACCTGGCTGTGCGCCTATGATTTCCACCCAGAACTGCAAGAATGACTCGCCGATGTGCCATTTCTGGGAGAAAATCTCTTCGAAGATCACATCAAGGATACGGTGGCACAGATTTGTAATCACTGTGCAGTGCTCCAGCAGCTCTCCACTCCCACTCTTGACCCGGCCTCCTCTTCTAGGATATATCTGAGATTGGAGCAGAGGAAGCATTTCTTCTGCCCAAGGAGAAACTATCCTCCACGCTCTCGGTCTTATACTCAGCAGGCCCCTCACAGCTACCATAAGTAGCAGAGGGCGCCTAATCACAGATGGCGTCCCAGCCAACACTTTGAACAGGGCTTTGACTGGCCCACAGAGAGAATAGCAAAGTTCCCAGTACCTGTGCTGAGAGACCTTCCTGTCGGGGGCAGGCTGCAGTTCTACTCAAACCAATGGCCAAGTGTGACTGCAGACGAGTGGGTCCTTGGCATTGTGTGCAGAGGGTACAAATTAAATCTATTGGGTGTCCCACCAAATCATCTACTGATCCCAACTTGGGAGCTCATAGCGCATTAGGAAGTGCTACCTTTGGAGCTCTCCACCCTCTTAATGACCAGAGCAGTTGAGCCTGTTCCACCAGGGAAGAGAGGGCAGGGATTTTAATCCTGATACTTTCTTATTCCAAAGAAAACAGGAGGACCCTTTCCCATCCTAGACGTAAGGGCCTTCAATATCTCAAAAGGAAGAAATTCAAGATGATTTCCCTGGGCATCTTAATTCCCTTTCTGCAAAAAGGGGACTGGCTTTGTTCTATTGATCTATAGGATGCCTATGCTCACATCGAGATCTTCCCCAGTCACAGGAAGTATTTTAGATTCATGGTGGGAAACCTAAACTTCAGTATCGCGTTCTGCCTTTTGGGATGGTATCTACTTCGCATGTCTTCACAAAATGCTTAGCCGTGGTAGCAGCACACCTGTGCAAGATAGGGGTACATGTGTTTACCTATCTCAGTGATTAGCTGATCAAGAACACGTCTCAGGCAGGAGCCAAGGACTCCATTTGCATGACCATCTAGCTGTTGGGAGTTACTAGGGTTCACTATTAACTATCCCAAGTTGCATCTCCATCTGCCACCACAATTGGAGTTTATTGGAACTCTGCTAGATACAACTCAGGCCAAGGACTTGCCTCCACAACAACAGGCTGTCACTCTGATAGCCATTGTTGCAGAAATCCAAGAGAGCAGATAATAGCTTGGCACATGTTGAGGCTATTGGGCCACATGACCACAGCTGTTCATGTTACCCCCATGGCACGCCCTTTTTTGTGTCACGGCCAGTGGAATTTACAATCCCAGTAGTGGCAAACCACTCAATCTTTGGGATTGCATTTGAGCCACTCCGCTGCTCTGGGTCTCTGTCCTGGTGGCAGGACAATTCCAATTTGGTGCGGGGGTTTCCTATCCAAATTCTTCCAGTACAATTTGTCCTAACCATAGATGCATACTGTTGTGAGCGCGGGGTGTGGTCACTTGCTCGACAGAGAGTGAGCCCTTGAACCACGGCATGACCTCAGGGTGGAGCTCCAAGGTACGCACTGTGGGAGGCAAGCATAATCAGGCATGGGCCTGAGCTTGGAACATAACTTGGAACTTGGAACATAGCTGGGAACTTGGAACTCAGCCCTCTGCTCAACCTGCATACACAGAGTGAGACCCAGAAATGCAATACTTTTCTCTAGGGTAGCCCTTCGGCCACGCGATAGCCCTTCTGGACCTGCTGCTTGGGAACAGCTTGTGCATCAGGACATGCAATGTCATGGAACTTGGACGAAGACTCTTGGAACCTGGAAAAAGACTCTGGAGACTTGGAACTTGGGACAGAGACACTGGAGACTTGGAACTTGGGACAGAGACCCTGGAGACTTGAAATTTGGGCGGATGTTCAGGAAAGAGTTCAGCTTCCCAGGACACTGCACCTCAGCATGCCCTACACAGCCCCCCCCCCCCCCCCACACTCCTGGGCGCCGGTTGCAGACCTTGCTGTCCCGCTGTGTGCCCTACACAATCTGCCACAGGTTGGTCGCGGATCATATGGGGAGTGGGATAGGCTCAGGACTGTAACTTGGAGGAGGACAGGAGTCAGGACATCACTTGGCATGAGAACACGGAGATCCACTGGCTGGACAAGCTCCAAGAGCCCAGAACTAGGAACATGACTAGGAACTCGAGACTTGACTTGGAAATTGGAACTCTAAAAACAAGGATGGACTCCGAGGACTTGATTCAGTGAAGACAGACTTGAAAACAGTTCCTGTGCCAGGAAGCACCCTACACAGCCCCCCGTAAGCTGGCCACAGACCACGATGCTGGCACGCCTGGAGGAAGATGAGGGAGAATCAAGAAGGCTGACCTTGGAATGAAGACCGGACATCAGGAACTTGATTGAAGATTCAGATGAGGCAGAGTTTCAGAAGACTTGGATGAAGAACTGATGAGAGACCAGGAACATGGAACAGGTAACATGAAGGAGTTCCAACGAGGAAGAAGGAGACCAGGAACTTGGAACAGGAGCATGAGGGTTAGGAACATCCAATGAGGAACATGAAGACCATCAAGACATGGAGATGACCACAGAAGACCTTGCCAGATGAACAGACCATAGATGACCATGAAGATCCACTGAGAAGGCCGTGAGGAACTGGCAGAGAGCCCTTTTATATGGCTACAGACAGAACGAGGTGATGACATCAAGGAGGGCCACAGGGCTTTTCCCACTGCGGGCCCTTTAAATTAACAGGAGAGGTATGCGCGTGAGCTTAGAGGAGCCGGCATTGGGCAGCCTCCCAGCTGCATAGAGAAGGCAGAGTCGTATGTGGTGTCCCAGCCGCAAGAAGATGGGAACAGCAGCAGCTAGGCAATGGCACTGGCACTCCAGCTGCAAAGAGGCGTCAACGACGATGGCAGCCTCCCACTGCGTGGCAAAAGGAGTCAGCAGCCTTGCAAAGTGAAGGAGAGTGTTGGCGGCCTCTCAGGCCGCACCGGGATCAGCGTCGGCAGCATCCATGCCGTGCTGGGAGGTGAGTGAGGCTGCTCGTGGTTGGAGCCCGCAAGTGGCGAGCGCAACAGTACCCCCTCCTCAAGCCTCTTTTCTTCAGCTGTAGAGAAGATGAAGGTGTATCTTCTATACCAGAATGGGGAATTGAGGGTCCAAACACAGGATCTAAAGATGCTTGGTTTCAGGAATTGAAGCAAGGAACCATTTGGAACAGGACTGGTTTGAATCTAGTGGGCCATGTCAAGGCTCATTGTGCCCAAGCCATGGCAGCATCAGTGGCCCACTTGCGTTCAGTCCTCATGGAGGAGATTGCAAGGCTGTGATGCGGAGTTCAGTCCATCCATTCATTCATATCGCATCACTGATTGGGTAAGGATAGCCAATGCAACAGCAGATTTAGCCAGTCTGTCCTCTGGAGCTTGTTTGAGGTGTAGAACTCAACTCTCTCCCCGCCTAGGGCCCAATTCTTTTGTTCAAGCTGCTCCCCCTTTAGGATATATACAATACAAAAAAAGGCTTGTTGCCAACAAAAACGTTGTGCCTATTGACACTGGTTTTGTAATTCCTTTTTTTGTTGGTGGGCTGCCTGTAGCTAGGGATTCACCCATGAGTGAAGACTGCCATCCTGCTTGTCTTTGGAGAAAGCAGAGTTGCTTACCTGTAACAGGTGTTCTTTGAGGACATCAGTCCTCGAGACTTTCCCACTTCCCCGTGGAGTTGGGTTTCCATTATATTGTTTGTTTGTTATTGCTGTTGTATTAGACTGAAAGGACCTCTTGTGGCCACGTGGTATAATGTATGTGTGGGCATGTTCAGTGAGGCTCAGTCAGAGTTCTAGACACTTTGACATGCCAGGTGCCATCGTATGATGTCACCCATGTGTAAGGACTGACATCCTGCTGTTCTTGGAGGACACCTGTTAAAAGTACAATTCTACTTTACTAGTTCTAACCTGTTGCACTTGCCTCCCTCTTCCACCTTTACTGTGTTCATTTAGAAGATTAGCGCATAATGTATGAGGACAAAGTGGTGCGCAAATGAAAAGTCCTCAGTTTTTGCACTTTCATAATTCTGAGCTCGCAATTGAGTATCTGTAAAAGTTTGCTGTTTTTAGAACATAAATAATATATATTCTGATACTAATAGGGTTTGGGAAGGCATCAAATGCAAGCACAGTTTTATAGTTTAAATGTTGCTAATTTTTAATAAGGATTTTCTTGTCTGGTAAAAAAATTAAAAAGATATAAAGGATAATCCTATTAATGGGGTGAGCATTTTATCATTTATATAAGACCAAGTTAAAATGTCATATTTACAATACTTAGAATTGAAATTTAATAAAAGCATCTAGAAATGCACTGACAATGTATTGCCATGGAGTTGACAATTCATCATTTTGGAGGGTAGTTTTTGAATCCTCTTGGGCCTACTAGCACATTTTACAGCAAGTGCACAGGAATTTCCAAATGAAATTCCTGCACATTGTCTGCTTGTGCCACCCTCCCCCTCCTGCTCCCAGCCCTGTTCATTCACTTTCCCTCCCCATATCACTAGCAATGCACTAGTGATGGCTGTACAGTCCAATGGAGCAACAAAAAACCAGGAGAAATGGATTGGTGTGTATCAGAGACTTTATTCTGGCATATGCAAGCCCGACTCTGGCCGAGACAATAGCAGCTGCATTCCTTCAAATCCATGCTGCAGCTGTCCCTTTGAGTTTCTCGGTGGACAGAATATTTATCCCAGGACAAGCAGGATGCTAGTCCTCACATATGGGTGACGTCACTTACAGAGCCCGAACGCGGGAAAAACTTCTGTCAAAGTTTCTATAAACTTTTGACTGGCTGCCTGAGGCTACTGAGCATGCCCGGCATGCCATGATATTCCCTGCCACAGGGGTCTCACTCCAGTCTTCGTTTTTCCGCGTGCCCATTAGCACTGCGGTCGTCGGAGCCCTGTGAGTCTCCTCACAAACATACTAAAAAAGTTAGTTAAAACTTAGTTTTTTTCCCACATCGGGTCTCATTCCTTTTTGACACCGGCCGGTGACAAAATTTTCTCAGACTTCTCATTTTTGGCGATTCTTTTTCTCAGACTTCCCATCGACGGCCGTCGGTTTTTCTCAGCATGGCCTCCGGTTTCAAGAAGTGTTCTTGTAACCGGACCATGTCCGTTACAGATCCGCATACCGAATGTGTGATCTGCCTGGGAGAGAAACATGAAATTTCCTCATGTTCTCAGTGCCAACAAATGACCCCAAAGGGTCGAAAACTAAGAAGGGAGAAGATGGCTCAAGTTTTTCAACTTCAAATATTACCATCGCCATCGACTTCGACCAAGTCTTCGCCTACAGGGGTAACTAAAAAGCTTTTATTAAAGAAAAAGCATGTCGAGGGTTCAGGAGACGCACCGTCGCCGACACCGTCATCAGCATCGGTCAGGTCAGTGTTAAAAACTAAACATAAACACAAGCACCATCGATCGTCGATACCACCATCGACGGAACCGTTAGCGAAACGGCCTAAAGTCATCTGAACTTCAACCTCGATGCCTGCGTTACCCTCGACGTCAACATCGCCTACACCAGATTTCACATCTATGGTTCAAAAATTAGTCCTAGACGCACTGCAGAAGCAACTTCCATCGCCGATGCCGGTGGACACACCGATGCCGACGGGACCGCCGATGCTGACGTTGTCGTCTATACCGGCGGGATCGCCGATGACGTCATCGATGCCGATGGGACCATCGATCCCGACGACGTCGATGCCGGCGGGACTGCCGATGCCAACTTCCTCGTTGATGACAGCAGAACCGCCAATATCGTCTATACTACCTATACTGCAACCATCGTCGATGCATACCACCTCCTCGATGCCACCATCGACGTCTGTCACTGCCAGAATACCAATTTCAGAGTTCTCATTCCTCCCTACTTCAACGACAATGATGTCATTGATGTCAAGATCACTACCTCTGTACACCACTGCTCCTACTATACCATACCTTCCTAAAAAGGCATTTCACAGTAAGAGATCATCATTGGCAACAAAAGGACCAATCTCTGAAGATAGATCCTTCCAGGATATTATTACTAAAAGGTATACGGACTTACTATCTTCGTTACCAACTGCACCAGAAGATGTACCGCCAGAACATTCTTCATCAGATGATCCTGACCCTCTGGAATACATACTCAAAAGGCAACACCACCTCATCAACCAATTCAATATGGTTCATGGTCTGACACGGATTCCGAACCATCATCAGAGGATTTTATGTCAGATCCCTCTCCGCCACCTGCAACAAAGCAGTCACCACTGGAAGATTTCACATTTCAATCATTTGTACAAGAAATGGCAGATAATATTCCCTTTCAATTGCATACGGAACAAAATAATAGGCAACAAACATTAGAAGTGCTTCAATTTGTTGATCCACCTAAGCACACTCTTGCCATACCTGTCCACGACATTTTGTTACAACTACAACAACGTCTGTGGGAACACCCTTGTTCAGTCCCTACAATAAACAAGCGCATAGAATCTACATATTTGGTACAACCTTCCTCAGCATACCAAAAACACAACTACCACACCACTCGGTGGTTGTTGAATCGGCCCAAAAGAAATCTCGCCAAACACGAAGTACGAGCAGCATATGACAGCTATGACACCACTTCACGAGTGGCTGCATCTGGCATTGCTGCAAGATGCTGGGCCTGGCTTAAAGCATCCAATTTAAGACCAGAAGTACAGGACAAGCTGGTTGATCTTGCCTGCCTGGGGGATAACCTGTTTGGTTCAAAAGTCCAGGATGCTGTTTCCCAACTAAGGGAACATACAGAGACACTGCGGCAGTTATCCACGCTGCCACATGACCCTTCTCCACATTCTACCAGACGACCATCACGAAGGGACACCAGAAGGCCCTTCTTCAGACAGCAAAAATACTCTCCTCCATCGTCTAGACCGAGACCTCCTAGATCTCAGCAAAGACCTCAACAGCGACAACAAAGAGCTCCAAGACCAGCACCAGCCCCTCAAACTGGACCTGCCACTGGTTTTTGAGATTACGACCAGAGAACAGAGCCCACATGCCAACCCTTACCCAACATTACCAGTAGGAGGCAGACTACAAAAATTTTACATCAATTGGAAATCGATAACGTCGGACCAATGGGTCCTGTCTATCATTCACAAAGGATACCATCTCAATTTCAATTCAATCCCTCCGGAATTTCCACCAAACCTTCTCATCTCACCGAGAATCACATTCTTCACCTTCAAAGAGAATTATCCACCCTTCTGAGCACCAGGGCAGTCGAGAAAGTACCCTGGGCCCAGCAGGGCAGAGGATTCTACTCCCGTTATTTCCTCATTCCAAAGAAAACCGGAGGCCTCCGTCCTATACTGGACCTCAGAAATCTCAACAAATTTCTAAAAAGAGAAAAATTCAGAATGGTATCCTTAGGCATACTGCTCCCACTCCTTCACCAAGGAGATTGGCTTTGTTCTCTGGACCTTCAAGATGCTTATGCTCATATTCCAATTTTTCCCCCACATCGCAAGTATCTGCGCTTCATGGTGGGAAATCAACACTTCCAATACAGAGTTCTACCATTCGGTCTTGCCTCTGCTCCCAGAGTATTCACAAAATGTCTGGCAGTCATAGCAGCACACTTGCACAAACAAGGTGTTCATGTCTTCCCATATATAGACGATTGGCTCATAAGAAGTCAGTCACAACAAGGAGCTCTAACTTCCCGAAATCACACGATTTCTGTGCTTCACAACATGGGTTTTCTCATCAACTATCCAAAATCCCATCTAATTCCTTCTCATCTTCTCCAGTTCATAGGAGCAGAGTTAAACACTATCATTGCAAAAGCCTTTCTACCGGACGATCGAGCAGAAACGCTGTCCCTCTTGGCAAAGTCGTTACATTCAAGGAATCAAGTAACGGCTCACCAAGTTCTAACCTTGTTAGGCCACATGGCTTCCACAGTTCATGTTACCCCTATGGCACGACTCGCCATGAGAATAATCCAATGGACATTAAAATCACAATGGATTCAAGCCATTCAACCTTTGCACTCTCCTATCCAAATCACACAACAACTTTGTTCATCTCTCCTTTGATGGTTGAACAAGGACAATTTACGCAAGGGACAGGACTTCCAGCAACCAGTCCCACAGATAACGTTAACTACAGATGCATCCACCTTGGGTTGGGGAGCTCATATAGACAATCTCCAAACTCAAGGGACATGGACAAAACTCGAAGCAACGTTTCAAATCAATTTTCTAGAACTTCAAGCTATACGTTATGCGCTACATGCATTCAAAGACTGCCTTTCACACAAGACTGTTCTGATCCAAACGGACAACACAGTAGCCATATGGTACATCAACAAACAGGGAGGTACGGGCTCGTATCTCCTTTGTCAAGAAGCAGCACAGATTTGGGGATGGGCCCTGAACCACTCAATGTTCCTCCAGGCCACCTATCTTGCTGGCATACAAAATGTAGTGGCGGATCGACTCAGTCGTCAATTCCAACCACACGAGTGGTCCCTGGATCCCTCAATAGCGACCAGGATATTTCAACGTTGGGGGTCAACCAACGATAGACCTGTTTGCGTCACATCTGAATCACAAAGTGACCAATTTCTGTTCTCTACACAAACAGAAGAACCAGCCAGCCAAGGACGCCTTTGCTCGCCCTTGGAACTCAGGCCTACTATACGTGTATCCTCCGATACCACTTATAACCAAAACTCTAGTGAAATTACAACAAGACAAAGGGTCCATGATACTCATAGCCCCGTATTGGCCTCGACAAGTATGGTTTCCCACACTTCTAGACCTCTCAGTCAGGGATCCCATTCGTCTGGGAGTAGCTCCCACTCTCATAACTCAAGATCAGGGTCGGTTGCGCCATCCCAACCTCCAATCCCTAGCCCTGACAGCATGGATGTTGAAAGCTTGATCTTACAACCACTCAATCTTTCATCCAATATAGCTCAAGTGCTTATAGCTTCACGTAAACCTTCCACACAAAAGAACTATTCTTCTAAATGGAAGAGGTTCACTTTGTGGTGCAGGCAAAACACTATTGATCCTTTCACCTGCCCCATTACTTCTCTTCTAAACTATTTATACCATCTTTCAGAATCTGGTCTCCAGACTTCATCTGTAAGAGTTCACTTAAGTGCAATCTCTGCTTACCATAACAAAATTGGAGATGCACCAATATCTACACAACCTCTTATCACCAGGTTCATGAGAGGTTTAACTCAACTTAAACCACCAATTCGGCCTCCAGTCACAGCATGGGACCTGAACTTGGTCTTAACAAGACTCATGCGTTCCCCTTTCGAACCCATAGATTCTTGTGATCTTAAATTTCTCACATGGAAAACTATTTTCCTCATAGCCATTACATCAGCTAGAAGGGTTAGTGAGCTACAAGCACTGGTCACATATGAACCTTACACTAAGTTTCTACATGACAGAGTGGTTCTCCGAACACATCCAAAATTCCTTCCCAAGGTAGTTACGGAATTTCACTTAAACCAATCCATAGTTTTACCCACATTCTTCCCAAGACCTCATTCTCATCAAGGAGAACGAGCCTTACACACCTTGGACTGCAAACGTGCATTGTCTTTCTACATAAACCGCACAGCAGTCCATAGGAAATCTAAACAACTTTTTGTTTCTTATGATCCAAACAAACCAGGGAAGGCAGTGGGTAAGCAGACTTTAACTGGCTAGCAGATTGCATACAGTTTTGTTATGACAAGCAGGCCTTCCTCTCCAAGGGCGAGTAACGGCACATGCAGTCCGAGCAATGTCAACATCAGTAGCATGCTATCGTTCAGTGCCAATTCTTGACATTTGTAAAGCAGCAACATGGAGTTCTCTTCACACCTTTGCAGCTCATTACTGCCTAGATAAAGAAGGACGACAAGATTCAGCCTATGGACAATCTGTCTT
This sequence comes from Rhinatrema bivittatum, assembly GCF_901001135.1. NCBI lineage: Eukaryota > Metazoa > Chordata > Amphibia > Gymnophiona > Rhinatrematidae > Rhinatrema > Rhinatrema bivittatum. Next base: position 369,603,408 of record NC_042617.1, read on the forward strand.
GAAGAACTTGTTTCCAGTTTAAACCCAACTCCTTCTACAACCAATCTGCTGTGATCTTCGGCTGATTCATTTCAACAACAATACTTCACTGTTGACTCAATCACAAATGACTCAGCCTCTAGCTTGCTAATCACCCATATGTGAGGACTAGCATCCTGCTTGTCCTGGGATAAAGCAAAATTGCTTACCTTGTAATAGGTGTTATCCCAGGACAGCAGGATGTAGTCCTCACGAAACCCACCCGCCACCCCGCGGGGTTGGGTCCGATACGTTTTATTATTTTATTTTTGCTAAAGCTTATTGCTACATACGAGACTGGAGTGAGACCCCTGTGGCAGGGAATATCATGGCATGCCGGGCATGCTCAGTAGCCTCAGGCAGCCAGTCAAAAGTTTATAGAAACTTTGACAGAAGTTTTTCCCGCGTTCGGGCTCAGTCAGTGACATCACCCATATGTGAGGACTACATCCTGCTGTCCTGGGATAACACCTATTACAAGGTAAGCAATTTTGCTTTACTGACATACTCTTTCCATCAGACGAAATAATCACTATGAACCGAATCACATATGATGGAGTAATACTGATCTATCTATAATCAAACAGTTCATTTGTACTGCCAATACTCTGTCCATACACCTTCATAGGCAGAGTGGGAGTAACACCCACATACAGCTGATTCGCATATACACATAGCCCCTGAGGCAGCTCTCCACAAAGAGCAAAACTCAGCCAGAGTCGGGCTTGCATTATGTCAGAATAAAATCTCTTTGATACACACACATCCATTTCTCCTGTTTTTTGGTCGCTATATAGCCAACTTGGATCGGCTTCCGGTCTGTTTTTTGGGTCCAGTCCAATGGAGTACTTACAGTAGTTAGCATTTCACTGTCTGGCAGCACACAATTTCATATTTACACCTGCTTCATTCCTTTTCTTTCTTTCAAATTGTATTCTCCATGGAGGTTTAGAATTGATATGGCAAATATAATGGATTGAAGTGAGTCTCAATGAGTTGCTTAGAAAAGAAAGCAAAAATATTTGTGCTGAAAATACTGCAGCTTAGCAAAGACTTATTACTATGAAAAACTTATTTCCTGTTTATGCCTGCTGCTGCTGCTGCCACCTTGCTTAGCTAGCTGTGGCCTCCCTCTATCTTAGCTTGGCCTAGCACAAGCTGCATGTGCTACTGAGCATGGAGGCTAAAATACTGTATTGGCCCCCAATATAAAAGAAGCTGTCATATTTTGGCCAAGAGGGTAATTTTTCTGTTGCTAGCATTTGCAATCATAGTATATTCCTCCAAAATACTAATTTTATTTTAATGGATGCCTCTGTTATAATTTGTGGAAATGATTTGAACTGTGTTCGGTTACTTACCTCTCCTTGATCAGCTTTATAGCAATACTTTCGCTGTACTATATAGCAGGTTTCATAAACCTTTATGGATTTGCTCTCTCATACACTAATAAATCTACCTAAAAGCCCAGGTGTTACATGTTTAGCTTTTAAAAATAATTTTTGCTTGTATTGTATTTATAACTTTCCCAGTCTCACGCATGTGCATTAGAAAGTTTCCTTCTCAAAAATCACCAGTTAGCCAAATAAGTCTCAAGAACTGCTACTTATCTGACTATGTTGAAGATACATGCCACATATCTTTTAGATATGCAAACATGTTGGGTAGATTTAAACATAATCTATATAGTATGTGCAGATTTGCATGCATGATATAAAATAAATGTGCATGCATGCACATGTCCATATATAACTGTGTATATGGATATCTGCACACTTTTTTTTTAAAGTTATCCTTTAAGAGGGTAACATTCAAATAACTCCATGCAGCTGCTTATATGCACGTATATACCATGCAGAGATCTACAATCGTATTTTATAAACCAATCAGTATCAGATAATGTTCATATTATAAAATATGCATATCTCTACCCTGTAACACATGAATGTATGTATGCTTACAGACGAATACATACAGTGCATGGAAAGCAAGTATTTCAGCGCATTGAACACGTGTACATTTCCTATCAATTTAAAATATATATACATGTATATTTTATGCCCAAAAAGTAGGATTTACTCACATAAAACCTGATTTGTGTGGAAGTCAGTATATTTTAAATCATGTGCACATAATTGAAATTACCAGTTTTCCCAGTTCCTTCACCAGTTCGGCCAGTCCTTCTCCAAGTCATTGAGACCTTCCTGGTTCTTCATCCTGAACTCCCCCCCCCCCCCCCCAGTTCACCCAGACCTCCTACCCAGCCAGTATTACACAATAGACAAGTCTGATATCAATTACGCAAGATAACTAGCAAGTGTAAAATTACTCAATTAAATTGTTAAATGTACGTGCGTAAGTGCCGTAAATACTCGTGAATAAGTCGATCTTATGTATAAGTCATGGGTAGTTTTTGGGCCCCAAAATCAAGAATTATCTGTCAAGAGTAACTAGGGGGCTTATAAAATGGTGAAAACATATTAAGAAACAAAACTATAACTTAAGAAAACTGCTTTTATTTATTTTCTAAAAGCAGAATAAAGTGTCTCATAAGAAACATCATTTAACAACTTAAGAAAATCTTTTATTTACTGGTACCAGTAGTTATTAAATGAAGAATAAAGTGCCTCATTCAAATCCTTCCAAACATAGAAATGATGGCAGAAAAAGTCTGATGGTACATCCAGTGTGCCCAGCAGGCTTCCCATGGTAGTATCTGCCACGCCGTGCAGGATATCCCCATGTATCAGTTAGTTTTGCTTGACGTAATTTGCTTATGGACGTGACCGTAGAGCAGTCCTGTGTTTTTGGAAGCAGTCCAAGTCCGAATCTTCATTGTCTGAATAAATTGTGGAACTATTCTTTGGTGATGCCATCAGCGTAAATGCTGTCTTCGCTGTCTCCTTCTGTTGAATCATCATCCGATGCTGATTCGTCTTTGACTTCATAGATGGCATCGTCTTCTGATCCATCCATAGCATTGCTAATGCTGCAGTTCAGGAATGACTTCTTGACCATTTCTGGTGGAATTGACTCCCAGGTATCCTTTACCCATTTTGCTACCAAATCAATGTCTGGTTTCATCAGGTTACCTCCTTTCGTTAACTTTGCTTGACCAGTACTCATCCATTGTTGCCACATATGCCGCAATTGGTCCTTTAAAGACTTGTTGAGTCAGACATCTTACGGCTGGAGCATTGATGTCAGACCTCCTGGAATCACTGCTAATGTGATCGCCATTTTCTTTGCATCATGCTTCACATCTTCTGTTATAAGTGTATAGAACATATCCCACACCAATAGTAACTGTCGTTTCCTTGCCCCGTGCTTGGTTGCCTACCCCACACATCACACAGCCACCATTTCATTCCTTCCTCATCCAGCCTTTAGGATGAACTTGAATAGTTTCACCTGCTGGAATTTTTAGATTCCTTGGCATCATTTTCCTCTTGAATATTACCACCGGATGCAGTTTTGTGCCATCTGCCAGGCAAGCCAGGACCACCATGAAATGGGTCTTTTCATGACCAGTTGTTTTTATAAGTACAGTCTTCTCACCAACACCAGATACAGATACATAAGGATTTCATCCATATTACCAATGTTATTCATATCAAAATGATTCTTTATTCTCTGCTGAATAATGAATTTGTGGAACGAAGAGATCTTTTCATCAAGCTCTTTAGGCAGTTTCTGTGAAATCTTTGTGTACTGATGAAGGCACAATCCATATTGGTTCATGAACCGTGAACACCAACCAGACGATGCTGTGAATTCTTTCAGACCTTCAGTCGCTGAATATTTTTCTTCTTTTGCCATTTGAAGGGCACGGATCCTAATGCTCAAACGAGTCACAGTGTAGCCATTCTGTCTGCATTCCATTACCCAGTCATTCAAATCCTTTTCCATTCCTTCAAAAGGTGCAATTTTGAAACGTAAGGCTTTGTTTTACTTTGGCATTCTAGCAGCTTGTCCTCTCTTTCTCCAGTCTCTGACGAGTTTTTCACTGTCAAATTCTCTTGCAGCTACACAATTATTGGTCTCCTTTGCACGTTCAATAACCTTCAGTTTTAGCAATGCGGCGTAAGATGCTCTTTTTCTTCTCAGAGCTCATTTTTCTGAGGGTAAGAAGTCATTATTCTAATGACTATCCCTGCTATCTGAATCCTTCCCTCCCTCCCCCATGGCTACCCCTCCTGATTGAATCCTTCCCTCCCTCCCTCCTCCATGGCTGCCCCTCCTGTTTGAATCCTTCCCCCCTCCTGATCCCTTAACTCACTCCCTTATATTAGAGTTGCCAACTGCCTGGTTTTGGATCATACAGCCATGTTTTCAGCTGTGCTGTACAGTGTCCGGTCAGAAGTACTGACCAGAAACTGAAAATCCGATTTTTGCAAGAGGCTGCTCTTTCCTACAGCTTCTTGGTTATAGGGAAAGACAGAGCCAAGAACTGAGCTGTCTTCCTGCTTGCTTCCTTTCCTGTATTGTGATTGGATGGGATGGGTAGAGGAGACGGGGAACAGCAAAGCCCTCAGTTCCCAGGGACTCCACAGGTCTCTGCAGCAATGCCCTTTGGGTCCCTCTCCCTCCTTCACTGAGTCCAGAGAAGGGGCTGCAGCGAGCCAGCCGAGGGATACAGGAAGAAAAGCGGGGAAGAAACAGAGTCACAGGGGGAGGAAAGGGGAGAGACAGAGCAGACACAGAGAAAAGGGGAGATAAAGAAGACAGACAAATTGGGGGAGCAAGGGAGGAAAGAGACACAGAGGAGGGGCTTAGAAGGAAGAAAGGTCACAGGGAAGGGGAGAGGTTAGGGTGGCAACTGACTGGTTTTGAACCAGACAGCCCAGTTTTAAAGCTTGCTTGTCGGTAACCAGACACTGTAAAGCCCAGTCAAGCAATCCCAGTGTTATCGAGGGGGAAGGCTGGGCATCTCAAGAACCAATCATCTGTGCCCCAGCTGTAGCACCAATCAGCTAACTTAAATACGGCCTGGCGATGCAGCCGCGGAATTGAAAATAAAGAAGCATGTTTTCCCTGCCCTCACCGTGTGCTTCTCGTGCCGACTCTGCTGCTGCTGCTGTAATTGCTGCTCTGCGAGCTGGCTCCCATATTGTCCCTCTTCCTCCAAGTCCAGTCCTCCGCTCCTGCGCTCTTCCCTTGCTGCAACTCGGGCAGGGCTGTTGCTGCCGGTGCCAAATGCTGATTTGTGCAACCATGATAGGCAGAGGAGGTTAATGCAGCTGGTGATTGTCTCTGTCCACTGCTGATTATGATGGAAAGATGCAGAAGGGCCTGCAGAACCTCTTCACCTTCTGCCCTGACGGCAAGGTACGCACGCTGCTGCCAGAGTCCTCTGGGCCTACACAGATTTTGAGACCAACTCCACCTTTGACAGTGGTTGTCGCTGCACTGTCTACGGCTCCACTGTATACCTCAGCCTGCTGCTATTGTCTTCTCTAGTTCAATCTTCTTCCTATCGGGTAAAAATTTGCCCTGTGAGCTGCAGCTGCTGCTATTTTTTATTTTGTTTTGGAGGAGGGGGGATAATATTTCTACAGGGTCTGATTCTGTTCTGCATACTTAGTGATTCAGTCTTGGTTTTGCCCCATTAAAATCATAAGAACATGCCATACTGGATCAGACCAAGGATCCATCAAGCCCAGCATCCTGTTTCCAACAGTGGCCAATCCAGGCTACAAGTACCTGGCAAGTACTCAAAAACTAAGTCTATTCCATGTTACTGTTGCTAGTAATAGCAGTGGCTATTTTCTAAGTCAACTTGATTAATTGCCGTTAATGGACTTCTCCTCCAAGAACTTATTCAATCCTTTTTTAAACACAGCTACACTAACTACACTAACCACATCCTCTGGCAACAAATTCCAGAGTTTAATTGTGCGTTGAGTGAAAAAGAACTTTCTCTGATTAGTTTTAAATGTGCCACATGCTAACTGCATGGAGTGCCCCCTAGTCCTTCTAGTATCCGAAAGAGTAAATAACCGATTCTCATTTACCAGTTCTAGACCTCTCATGATTTTAAACACCTCTATCATATCCCCCCTCGTGCATAGATTTGTACTTCTTAGGGAAATCAGTGACACGATCCAACTACAAAATCTTGCATGCAATGGAACCAAACCAGAACTGGATCAGCCTGTTTAGTCAACCTGGAGTCAGTTGGCAACCCTAAATCTGCTGCATCCCATGCTCCTCTTGCCTCTCCAGAATCTCCCCATTTCAGTTTTTAGGATGGTGCCCTAAGTACTCTGGAGGGGTTGGCTGGCAATAGGGGGATGGGGCTCTGGTAAGACCTTGGATGACATTAGTGGGCCAGAGCCTGTGGCCGCATAGGAGTCCAGGAGACTTGATGCCAAGCCCCCTGACTGATACATTGATACCCTCCATCCCCCGGAACTGACACAGTGCACCTTGGACAGTTGTCTGCCCCTTCCAACAGCCTTTACTGTCCACCTCTTTCTGCCCAACATCTCAATGGTCCCCTCTTCTACAACTGTCGCCCAGCATTTACTTTATCCCTCCTCCTGCCAAAGGAAAACATTATACTACCCCAATTATTTCAGAACCCCCCCCCCCCCCAAGCTGAATGAATACAGTTGCACCCTTGAGCAACTGATGCCTCCCATGCAACTCATATATGTGCACAGAAACAACATATCCTTCATCTTGCCCATCTGGAGCAAGTCATCCTCCCCATCTGGAGGCCCCGTCAGCCTGAGTATGTCAATCAGTCAGTCAGCCTGAAAGTGTGTGTGTGTGTGTGTCAGCATACATGTAAAGGAGAGACTGTGTGAGGGTCACTGTGTGTGTGTGAGCATTCCCGCCCCTTAATTTGGCCTTGAATGATCATGTGTGTTAGAGAGTGTGGGTGCGTGTATATGAGAGAAAGAGGAAACAGTGTACACCCTCCACCCCAACTAATGTATGATAATTGAATTATTTGATTTGATTTTATATTTCCCCTTTCAGCCACTTCAAAGTGGATTTCCTTCTCAGAAAGACTGGAAAAAATTTCCCAGGTATGGGGAGTGGGGGATTATGTGTAATCATTATTAGTTTTAATTACTGGGTGTTAATTGATATGTCTGCTGTTTTGAAGTATGTTATTAGTGTTTAGGAATGTTTAAGAAATGAGTTTTTAATTATTGGATTTTCTATTTATCACCTGTTTTGAAATATTCTTTTGATTAGTATGATTTTACTATTATGATTGATGTTTTATTTTTCTTTATTTTATGGTTTGATGTTTTATGAGGGATGGTGATGTTTCTGTTTTTCCATTGTTGCACTGTGGTTTCCAGTTCAGTTTTCTCAGCACAATTTCTATTTATACTTCATGGTCTCTTTGTATTTGATGAAGGTCTGTTTGTGTTCTGCATGTGTGATCAAGATGAGGTATTTATTCTGCTAGCATGTAGTTTAGTTTTGTTATGGCTCAGGTCCTGGCTAAATGCAGGGAATAAAACGTTTGGATTGGCGCAGGACTGCAGGGCAAGGCTAGGCCAGTCTTCTGCCCAACCAGCCCCATCCCCCACAAGTTGAACCCTTGGGTTCTGGGGGGCCAGCAGGTCTCTGCAGTTGCAGGCCATCATGGTGAGTCTGGAGCAAGGCTTGGACAAGCTGGTAAGGTTTGGAGCAAGGCTTGGACAGGAACAGAGTGCAGGCAAGGACTGGAACTGGAGCTTGACTAAGACAGGACAGGGCAAGAAAAGGACAACACAGAATATGGAACATAAAGGCCTAAACGCAACATTAGGCAGGGAGGGACCTAAGGGGCAAGACAAGGCCACAGAGCAAGATAAGGCCTAGATAGACCATAGGTCAGAGGAAGGCCTAGAAAGGTCGCAAGGCAGGGAAAGGAGCAAAAAAAGGACCTTTGTCCATAAGGCATGGCAAGGAGCGAGAAGGCCCAGAGGCCACAAGGCAAAATAAGGATAGGCCTGGGTAGGCTGCAAGGCAACAGTGGTTAGGGCAGAATGCCAAGGGTGACTCGATGCGAAAGCGAGGAGTGTTCGGCAAGACTGGATTATGTAGGGCTGAGGCTTGTGTGTGGTACAGGCAAGGAAGAGGAGCTTGGCAAGGCTGGAGACATGGTTTGCTGAAGACTCCTGGTGGCTAGGAGATGGCATCATAGGCTGAGCTCAGTGAGCTGTGAGGGAACTGACAGGTACTGTACAGAATGGCTCAGAGGAGACCTCTGCTGGCGGGGAGGCATCATAGTCAGGGTATGATGAGACTGACGGCCCAAGCCCAGGAGATCGCTCCCGGACCCCCGCTGGACCACCAGGGACTTTTGGCAGGTCTTGGGGGAGTCAGGAGGGTAGGGGGGGGGTTTGTTAGATTTTTAGGTTTTTTTTTATATTCGCTCCATAAGACGCACATGCATTTTCCCCCCACTTTTGGGGGGGAAAAGTGCGTCTTATGGAGCGAAAAATAAAGTTTTTATATTTGGGAAGAACACTAAATGAGAAAGTTTAGTTTGGGCTCTAATATGAGTCTCTGGCTGCTTGCACAAAATGTTTTTTGGTGTGTATGTGTATTAAACACATTTAAAAGATTTTGTTATGATTTAAAGGGTTTTTCTCTCATTTTAAAGGTATTTCAGAGATTTATAAATACAACTGTATTTGTTATAGTTTGTACCTATATTGTATCCATGTGATGTCCTTATGTTCACCTTACTGTGCTTTTATCTATTTGGAAAAGCATGAAATAAATGATGATGATGATTATGACAGTATCGATGGTATCATGGGCCGGTTTCCATATGAGAATATTATATCATTTGTTATTAAATCTATAGAAGTTTATTTCTTTAATTAGTTGCATTTGTAACTCGCTTATTGCAAAGCACCCTAAGCAATGAGCAACAAAGTAAATGACAAAATCATTAGAAAATAGTAAAATAGATGATAAAAATATGAAATCAAATACAAAAAAATACAAAAATAAACATGCAATAGAACAAAACAGCAAAATATAAGTTGCCGAGAAGATACAATAGAGTTTAAGCTGTTCAAAGAAGTAATTTGTTTTGGTGAGCTTAGAGACAATTTAGAGAGAAAGATCTTTGAGAAAAGAAATTGATATTTATTGTGATGGATGCGAGTTTGCCTAGGTAGAGACCATGATATTAAGACTCTCTCAGCTCAAGGTATATATTTTTATCTTTATTTTGATATTGCACATTTATTTTGTTTTTAAGATGCATATACAATGCTACAAGTTTTAAAAGGTAAATAATTGAAATTGTTATACATTTTAAAAATCTGTAGTGCTAAGGTGACTGTTATAATGCCCATTAATAATAATTACACATTCATATATTTTTAGCCTAATTTGCAAAGGAAAAGAGAAGGTCTTTGAGATTGCTCTGTGTGTGTGCATATATATATATATATATATATATATATGTGTGTGTGTGTGTGTGTGTCTCCCCTAATAATCTTTCTGTTTGATGTCCTACCGCACTAGATTTTAAGGACATGAGGAGGAGAGGTGAGCATTAGTATTCTGTTAGAAGTGTATGTTTTCGGATCCACCCATATGTGTAGTGCACAGACGCACACATAGTTGTGTCCGAAAAAGTAGGCTCCTTTAGTTTTGGGTGGAAATTCTTGTTTAGAGTTTTGTTGGGTCACTGTACGTTTTGTAGTAAAAGTCTACCTTGACTAAGCATTTTACTACAAATACAAAATAGGAAACCCTGTTAGTAATATAACTTATGATAGCCAAAATTGCAATTATTATTTAAAAAATTTATTTCTTGGTTTGTCATTGAACTGAGCATGCAGTGTACTTGAAAATGTCAAGACCAGCACCATGTTGCATGTTTCTTCTGCTTGTTATTTTCACTGAAAGCTGATAATGAACTATGAGGCTACTGAATTTGAATTGGCAAGAAGCCAGTCCAAATCCCTCAAGAGACTTTGTGCCTTATTCAGTGAAGATGTTTTCTCATAGGCCTAGAAAAGGTCAGTTTTGAATAAGGGTCTTAGTGTCCCTGTGAAGGTTACTAGAGTATATTTCTTCCTAAATTTTGATGAATTGGGAAAACTCATTCTTTGTTTATGACCAAGAGATAAAAGTGGGTGTAATGCTTTTTTTTTTTTTTACAAATTAAATTGCGAGTTGACTCATTCCAAGTATACACCCACTTCCCAAATCAAGATTCATTATTTCTTTATATTGTAGACAACTTGAACTTAACACAAAGTTTATTAAACCAAAGCACTTGGAAATGATGAGCCATTAAAAACACACTTAGCTCATTATAATTGTCACTGAGATTTTGATGTAGATAGTTCAGATCTCAACTTCTGGAAACTTTTATGACTGATTTAATTGCTTACATTTAGACAGCAAGTACATGTTTGTCAAATATAGCTATGCAATTATTGGCATGTAAAATGATCTTAACTCACAGTGTAGTTTACTTTCAAGTTTGTTTATAAAAAAAAGAGGGGTTAATTGTTTCCATATTCTTTTAAGCGTGTAAATTTGTAATATTGCAGGTAACTTGTAGCAGCTACGTGTATAAGTTACACGTGTGTTTCCAAACCAGTATGCCCTGACTGACCTGCAGGTGTGCCGTGAGAACAGCCGGGAATGAAAAGAGGAGGTGCCGGAAGTCTTGCATTTTTCTCCCGTCCTAGCCTGCAGGATGTCCTCTTGCCAGCAGAGAGTGTCAGAAAGCAGCACCTATCTGCTACTCATGCTGCTTCTCCCTCTGCTAGCTCTCTTACAAGACCTGCTGGCCTTGTGCTGTCACTATTGCAGAGGCAAGCTGGCAGAGGAGGAAGCAGCTGCAGTTAGTAAGTGCTGCTCAGACTAGTGCTAACTCAGGGGAGTGGAGGGAGGGAAAGATGAATGTGCCATAGGGTGTGGGGGAGAGAGAAGGTGAAGATGGCAGGGAGGGGAGGGAATGTAATGAAGACAGTGGGTGGGGAAGATGGAAGAAGATGATAAGGGCTAGACTGGAGCTGGGAGGGAACGGGGAAAGCCATCGGGGCTCCCCTAAGGCTCGGCGCACGCAAGGTGCACACTTGTGCCCCGACCCTAGATTTTATAACATGCGCCCGGCAGCGTGCGCATGTTATAAAATCGGGTGTACATTTGTGCGCGCTGGGTAGCGCACACAAATGTACCCTGCGCGTGTAGGATTAAAAATCTGCCCCAATTTGTTTGTGTTAATTTACCTGCATACTTTTAACATCAAATGTATGTGTGTAAATTCCAACTCCTGCCGCCTCCCCCGCCCCCCCAAAACACACACACATAAAACTATGCTTAAAATCAGGTTATGCCCATACTTTTATGCACGCAAGCTGTGGACAATTTTATAATGAGCCGTTTGTGCAAAAACCCATGTTTTACACCAGGGGTGCGCTAACAGGGGGGCCGCAAATGAGCTTCCAGGGGGGCACAAATGTTGTACTGCAGGGGAAGGTGCATGCGGCCGCCGGTGGACCCGATCCCAACAGTAGCTGAAAAACAGACAGAGGCCATGCAGCCAGTGAACCTCAACCCTCTGGCAGCTGAGCAGAGGACGACACCCTATTTGTGCAGGTTTGCATATTTAGAACTTGTGAGTGTAGCACTTTCTCTGTGCTGAGCTCACAATGCACGAGATCAGCATGAAGGAAGTGCTAGTCCAGCCAATTTTTAGTATCACAGGGCCTGCACAATGAGCTTCAGAATGAGCTTCAGTGACAGAAGCAGCAGTTAGCGATCGGCTCCTCCCCAACAACTATGCAGCAGTGGTGACAGCGGCAACAGGAATGAGAGAGGCTCCAAGCCTGCTGCAAAACAGAGAGAAGTCCTGCCTTCAATGTGTGCATGTGTACAAATGGAAGCTTGTGTGTGTGTGTGTATGAGAGAGAGAGAGAATGCGTGCCTGCCTGGGGGTCTGTGTGTGTGTGTGTGTGAGTGAGAGAATGGGTGCCTGCTTGGGGTTTGGTCTGTGTGTGTGTCTGTATGAGAATGAATGGGGGTCTATGTGGGTGAGAGCCTAAGTGTGTATGAGGGAATCTGGGGGAACAAGAACTTTTGTGTGCGTGGGAGGGGGAGAGACTTAGAACCTATGTATAAGAGTGTATGGGTATCTATGAGAGCATGTATGTATGTGTGAGAGAGAATGAACATGTGAGTGTGTGTGAGAAAGCGAGAGAGAATAAAGTTTGGGTGTCCTCCTAGCTCCCTAATCCTTGACAATCTCAGGGTGACTGGAAATCAAATTTCCATGTATGGACAGCAGAGGCTTTTTTTTTTAATCCTCATTAAATTTTAATTAATTTTGGGGTGTTATTTGATATGTGTGCTGTTTTGAAATATGTTATTGGTGCTTGGGAAATTTAAAAAAAAATTGTATATGACTTTAATAATGTTTTATTTGTCAGTAGTTTTGAAATATTCTTTTATTAGTATGATTCTGCTATTATAATTGATGCATTATGTTTCTTGATTTTATTGTTTTATGAGGAATGGTGTTCTGTCATTGTTACACTGTAGACAGAGTCTGATTTCTTGGAATTTCAATTTCAATTTTTGTCTGCACATTGTCTGGTTCTAATTTGTAATCCTTTATTCTATATTTGGTAAGGATCTGTCTCTGCTCTGGGCATGAGTCCAAGGGGAGAGATTTTGCTAGTGTCTGTGTAGGGATCTTTAGCAATCCGGTTTGTTTCATTTCCTCAGTAGATGATGTATTTGTATTCTGGGACCCAGTGTAATATTTATAGTGCTGCTTTTTCACAGGTAGGGTTCTTGTTTGAGTTCTTAGTGTTACTACTGTTACATTATGCTAAGTTTCCAGTATAGATTTTGAATATTTTTTTTACAGTGTGTCTGACAGTAGAAGGAGTTTGTGCTGCTGTTACTGTGAGAGGTGTCTGTCTGGATGTGGTGTGGTACTTGCCTGTCTATGTGTTTATGAAATTTTGAGCTTCTGGCTGGCAGCGTGATTGCCTGCTGTTTGGTAAACGGTTCAACAGCATATATATGCTCATATAAATATATAATATATATATGATGTAACCCAATTTTGTTGGATGGGGAGCCCAACAAATTGGTGGCATTAGATTTCGATTTCAAATTTTAAATTTCTTAGATCTCACTCGTTTTGATTCATGCAAAGTAGTGTTTAATTTATAATGCAATTTAGTATTCTTATTGTTCACTACCTCGGAGAATGGCTAGTTTAAGAAAAAGTATTGTACCCATTTGAGAATGGGTACAAAGGTCATGAGTACAAAGTATGTGTGGTCTTTCTCGTAATATAAACAGTTTGAACATTTACCCCATAATGAAGCTGTTCAAGGTAGACCTGTTCCGAGTTGCCTCATTTTCCTATGCATGAGCCCAATTATCTATTTTTGGACACACAGTCACTCAGGTGATATAAAAAACTCCTTTCCACACTTCAATCTCTGTACCTCCTCTTTTGCATATTCTATGGATGCATTTTAATTTTGGCTCCTTTTCTCAATTCCATAAGGATATGAAAAAAATAAAATATAAAACAAGTATATCAAATTTAAGTTACCTATTTCTTTTCTTTACTTATAGTAAGAGCATTTGGCATCTTAACATTCAAGCACATCATAAAACAGTACTCTCTTCTTAATCATTCAGATTTCAAACTAGACAGACTATGGAGAGTAATGATTAGTACCCTCATAATCCCAGAAATGAAAGTGAAACAATAATATAGATCCTAAATATGCAAAAGTCCTAACATTTCTATTCTTAAAAACTTCTTCCCTAATACTTTTTCTTAAACTAGCCATTCTCCGAGGTAGTGAACAATAAGAATACTAAATTGCATTATAAATTACATACTACTTTGCATGAATCAAAACGAGTGAGATCTAAGAAATTTAAAATTTGAAATCGAAATCTAATGCCACCTTTTTTGGTGCCAGTCACCATCTCTTCTGATTTAAAAATTTCTGTACCTTCTAAATGAGAAAGTATTACTTACCTGATAATTTCCTTTTCTTTAGGACAGTCAGATGAATCCAGAAAAAGTGGGTTACACACATCTACCAGCAGATGGAGATGGAGCAAACTGACATCATTTGATTAAGCAGATAACCATTTCAATGCTCAGCCAATAGGCAACAATGAGCTCAGACAAGAATGTATTAACACTAGTCTAGGGACCGTGCACATACTTACCAGTAATCCCTGTAACACATAGTCAAGAAGGAGGACCATAACATAACCATTTGGTAGCCAAGGGAGGGATGCTGGATTCATCTAACTGTCCTAAAGAAAAGAAAATTATCAGATAAGTAGTAATTTCTCATTTCTTAGCAATGAATCCAGAATAAGTGGGATGTACCCAAGCTACTCCCGAATAGGTTGGGAGGCTGCCCACGGAAAAGTCAAAACCACATTTGCAAAAGCTACGTCCTCCCGGGCTTGCATATCCAGACGATAATTCCTGGAAAAAGTGTGTAAATGAGGACCATGTCGCAGCTCAGCAAATGTTGATAGGAGATGACAATTTCACTTTTGCCCATGACACTACTTGAGTTCTAGTGGAATGAGCCCTGACCTGCAAGGTCTCCCTGCACAAATCCTGATCCCTATAATTGAATCCCTTGCGAAAACACTTAAGTTCTGGGACATCTGCCTCCAAGCTATCAACCTCCTCCTCACCAGCCTAAACGTGGTACTTAACTCTGCCAAGACGGTACTCCTCCTCATATCTCCTGACTACAGCGATATCCTTTAGCTGACCCACCCCAACACCCTGGTCATCCAAGCAAGAGATCTTGGAGTAATAATTGACAACCATCTGAATCTAAAGAAGTTCATCAATCACACAACCAAGGACTGCTTCTACAAACTAATTACAAGAACATTTTTCAAAAGCATGTGAGCAGGTGAAAAGTTCATGAGTACTTTTTGACCTGCAAATTTTGCATCAACTCTCAAAGAGAAAGTATGCATGTACTCTCCCTTTGAAAACTGCCCAAGGAAAGAGTACCCACAGAAATTTGCACTTCCTTTTTCTGTGGATACTTTTTCCAACAAAAATACACAGTTTTGAAAATCCAAACCTATGTGCATTGCTTTCTCCAAGGACAAGCAGGATGGCAGTCCTCACGCATCATCGGATGGAGCCTGGCCCGGAACTTTGATCTCAAAGATTCTAGAAGTTTCAAACATGCTCTACTGAGCATGTGCAGATGTAGTTAACACCCCGGCCCCCCAAGCAGAGTTTGTTGGTCTCTTTTTTTTCCACGAAGCTGCGTGGTCACAGGATTCGTGTAGACATGGCATTCAACTTTGCTCGCTCACAATTTGTGTTATGATTTTTTTCTGGAGCTGCAGCTGTTTTCTTTTTCTTTCCTTAGGGTAGTTTTTAGTTTTTATTTTAATTTTTCTTTTCCTTTCAGCTTTTGGACCGTAGTTTCTTTCTGGATGGCTCTCTGGCCCCAGCTGGCTTTTTGGTAGACTTGTGACACCAAAGGAAACCTTGTGGGCTTTGCCTTGGTGGGTTCTCTTTGCCTTTTCCTGTAACCAAGAGGATCTAGGACTACTATCATTGTCAAAACCCTGACTGTAATATTTTCCATGAGGCAAAGTATCCTCCTTGCTGGAATTTGCATCACCCCCCTGCCTTAGGCACCTCTAATATGCATCGGGGTTTTGTGTCTGTCTGTTCTATGGTTCTTTTAAGTAAGGAGTCCCATTTTTGTGACTGCTGATTCACCTTGTATTTAGAGATACCAGAGTTGCTTACCAGTAATAGATGTTCTTTGACAGAGGAATCACAGCCACACACTCCCACCCTCTTCCCCTTCTGCAGTTGAGCTTTCTTAAGGGTCAGGATAATAAGATAGAAATAAAAGATCTGTAGTAAAATTTTAGAACACATTTTGCAACTCCTGAGCTAAAAACTAACTTTACTTTGAGAACGCTGGTACTGAATAGTATCCATGCTGCATATGACTCCTATGGCATACCTCTATATGAGACAAGTCCAATGCACTTTCAAGTTTCAGTAGTATTAAGCCTTGAAGAGACTTAAGGATTGCATCTGTATTTTGCAAGTGCTCGAAGAATCCCAGTCTTGGTGGATCTACCATTCCAGTTTGACAAAGGGGTTACCCTTCCAAATTTTTATGTAGAACCCAATTCTTTTCTTGCCTAGACCCATTTTTGGGTTGGCTGCTTCACTGGCAAAAAGTAGATAGATGGTACTTTCAGCACTGTGGGGTTCCCCGCATTATCTTATTCAGGCAGCCTAGAGCTTAGGAATCACCCATTTGTGTGGACTGCCATCCTTCTTGTCCTCCAAGAAAGCAGAGTTGCTTACCTGTAACAGGTGTTCTCCAAGGACATCAGGATGTCAGTGCTTATGAAACCCACCCACCTTCCCTGGGAACTGTTTTCTCCATGTACTAGTTATATCATGGACTGAGGAACTCTGCCTAGGGGGCAGTTTGATAACTACAGCTGCATGTGCTGCTCAGTAGGGCATGTTTGAAAACTCTAGAATTTTTTAGATCAAAGTTCCAGGCTGGGCGCCATCCAATTTTGTCACCCATGCGTAAAGATTACAGCCTGCTGACCTCGGAGAACACCTGCTACAGGTAAGCAACTCTGCTTTTCCCCCTGGCCTAGCCTGCCCTCGGAATACCTGCTCTACAATACAAGTAAAAGTACGCACATTTTGGAGCTATATGCTTACTTTTACCTATATGCAGGGTGGGCAGTTTTCAAAAGCCCTTTTACCCCCATAAAAGGGCTTTTGAAAATTGCCCTCAGTATTGCTAAGGAAATTTTCATCCTTTTTAAGGAAAATCATTTTGAGCAACTAATCACAATCTGAGTCTACAGCAAAAGTTACTAATAAATTGGCCTTTTTTAGCAGCAGACAGTATTGAAGGAGAAGACTATAAATTAGAATTCAGCTGTAAATCTCCAGGTGAGGAAACAGGAGATGGTGGTACAGTATCTATTTTTACATCAAAAACCTTAATAAGCTTTTAAAATAAGTGGCTTGGAACCTAAAGATGGCAGTAAAACCTTTTTCACTCTCTTTTCTCAAACAAATCCACACCAGGCTGGATATGACTTTGGGGAAAATTTAAAAACTGAAATTCCCTAGTCTCAGAAAGGTTCTCCTACCTGCCTACCTAGTTAACATTATCTTTATGACAGTAATTAAAGCCTGTTGGTTAACAATGATTTTCTCAGTAGCTTCCAGTCTTTCAAATGAATCCTTCAAATATTCTTTATTTTCTCTGAAGACAAAGGGAATCATCAATCATATAGATGAAATATATATATTTCAATTATTGAGGGTTGTCTTCCCAAAATAATAATAAAAAAAGAGAATTCAAGCCAATACAAAAAAAGTTTGGTATCCTGTTTAAAAACTTGTTTGTTCTCGCTTCCCCTTTTTATTTTGTGGAAGACAACTTTTAGGTAGGGTGTCCCATTTTTGTGACTGCTGACTCACATTGTATTTGGAGATAGCAAAGTTGCTTACCAGTAACAGTTCTTTGATGACAGAGGATTCACCAGCCACACACTCCTCCCCTCCTCCCCTTCTTGAGTTGAGCTTTCTTAGGGGTTAGGATAATAAGATAGAATAAAAAATCTGTGATAAATTTTAGCGCACATTTTTCAACTACTGAGCTAAAAACTAGTTTTACTTTGAGAACACTGGCCCGGAATAGTATCCATGCTGCATGTGACTCCTATGGCAATCTCTATATGAGGCAAGTCCAATGCACTTTAAGTTTCAGTAGAATTGAGCCTTGAAGAGTCTTCAGGATTGCATTTGTATTTTGAAAGTACTCAAAGAATCCCAGTCTTGGTGGATTTACCATTCCAGTTTGACAAAGGGATTACCCTTCCAAATTTTTCCTCACCAAATTGTTTTAATTACATTTGAAGATCCCACAGTCCCTAATCCCAGGAAAAAAAAACTTCACACAAATCTTCTAGAGTAAAGGGCAGTTCTGAATACTCTAAAGGTTTTCAAAAAACAGGTAGTTAACAAAATTGTCATAGTTCAGAGAGAAAGTCACGTAATTGTTCTGTCTGAAAGCACAGGTAAGAAAGGCTCTTACATCCTGTGCCAGGAAGCAGTCATGGTATGGGAACTGGGTCATCACTCATGGGTGGATCTGAAGGCCACATGTGTGGCAGGAAAACCTCTTGTTATATAGGCTAAGTCATTATCTGATCTCCCATGAATGATACCAGGACATGATAAAGTCTTCCTGCAGTGGAGCACTGAGGTGGATATGTTTGTAACAGTCCTGTGCAGAGAGATTCTAGTCTTGCTCCAGGATGAGATCAGAAGGCAGGCTAACTGCAGATGCTTTCTCCATTTTTGGGAAAGAAAGTTTTCTGTTTGAATATTCTCCAATACCGCTAGTTGCAAAAATTTGATAAATCTGAAAAGACTGGGAAACTATGATACCTATGGATCCTTCTTGGCCAAGATAGATTTGTTTCAGATTTTGTGGGAACCATCCTTCAGGAACCCAGTCAATTGTAATCGTGTATGTGGAAAATGCATAAGATCAGGAGACCCTAGTTGGTTCTCCATCCATGGGACCAGTATGGGCTGGGTGTCCAGGAAAGATATGGATTCAGGTAGGACTGTTTTTGCTGTATTTGAGCTGAACCCCCTTCAGTAGGATTCCCAGTTAGCTGCTGGGTGAGTTTTATGCAATTAAAACTACCAGTTGCCTGAACAAAAGGACACCTACCTACAGAGAAATACACATGTACCAGCAGTCAGATGTAACTTCAACATTATGGACAAATTGACTTTTATTTAATTATTGCCAAATCAGTAAACTTTATTTTAATACCCAGAGCCTAATCGTGTCTGACTTGTCCCAGCATCTCACCTCTTGTTATGCAGCTGCAAGCTACACACAGTGAAAGCAAGACTCTATGGACTGGGCCATAAGCGAGAGCTTCCTCCTATAAAAAAAATCCAACATGGAGTAGAGTCGAGCATTGGAGTTAATTGCTACCTGGATCAGTCCTGAAGAAAACAAATATGTTTGTGTGCTCGTGGGACTTAAATCGCTCCAGTATGGGTTACATGGAGAACCAGAGATCGTTGTTCATTCCAACACCCAGACCCTAGTCTTCACAGCCTAGATGTTGTGGTAGACATAGGCGCCAGCACTGTGTGTGCTTGAGCATTCCCAATATTGCCTTTTGCATTACTGTAGATTGGGAGCTGAGAGCTTTAGGCTGCAGGGCTGTGGGGGAGAACAGTAAGGAAATGCTTCTGCCTCTCTGCTCTCGCATCCCCAAGCTGGCTGTGGAATGTCTGATCAATGGGCTGCAGGGGACCAGAGAGCAACAGCAGAGGAATAAGTCAGAAAGGCTTTCTGAGGTGAAGTGGAGATGGGGAGAGCTGCTGAAAGAGGGACTAGAAAAAGAGGGACAGAGTAGCTATACGGAGAATGAGATGGCTAGGAGATGGTTAAAAGGGGATACTGCCTAGGAGAGGAGGGTCTGATAAGAGGGGATATGGGCTATGAGAAGAAAGTAGCAGACATGGGAAAAGGAGATACAAGCTGGGAGAGAGAACATGGGCTATGATAAGAAGAGGAGCAGGAGTGAGTGGTTAGATGAAGGGCACTTAAGAGGAAAAGAAAGGTGAAGTGGACTTGGAAAGGATATGTGTGGACAGGACAGGAGGATAATAGGGGGTAAACCAAGAGAATGGTTGAGAAGAACGAAAATCATGGTAGAGAGAAAAGGAATTGAAGGGGTGAGGAGAGGGATGGAAGTAAAAAGCTGGGGTGACACTAGGTGACAGAGGATAATGAGCTGTGGAGAAACACCCAGTGGATAGAAAGATATATACATAGAGGAAAAGTAAATGATAAAGAAATGAGAGGACAAGAAAATAAACTTTTAAAAGAAAAAAGGAATGAGGAGGCAGGAGGGAAACTAAGAAAAGCCAAGAACAAGCAGCGACAGAGGATAGATTCAAATTACAAACACAAATGAGTGCATTTTCAAAGAGGCTTTATGTGGAAAATTAGCACACATGCACAAAGGTAGCCTGTACTTGAATACTTGCTATTTTAAAAACATTGAAAGTACATAGTTTTGTTTTCATGTGCATATTTACCTGCACAAAAAGGGGCAGTCTAGTAGCATTCCAGAACCGGCCAAGTGGTATACATTCAGATTTCTATTTTGTAAGAGATTTATACAAATACATTAGGCAACTTATTTGCACAATTTTACACCTAATTAACTAACTAACACAATTGATATCAGACTTGGTCAGGATGAAGTACTAGGAGGGTCTTGGTAAATTGGAGACAGACTGGGTAAACTGGGGGCAGTATTGACAAACTGGTGATTTCAAGTACATGCATATTTTAAAATGTACCTACTTAGTATAAATCGTGGTTTTACACAAGTACTATTTTTTTGCATGTAAAATATATACATGTATTTTTATAAAATAGATAGTAAAATTGTGCACTTTCAATGTGTTACAAATATTTGTGCATACTGAAACATATGTACATACCAGACGTGCAGATTTTAAAATACCATGTGAGACCATATATGTAAATATATCAATCCACGCAAAGATCTTGAAAGTTATCCTTAAAGGATGGAAAATGTTTTAGTCAAAGTGTATTTCTGTGCTAGCTGGGCAGGGTGAAGTGGGAGTGGGAAAATGTGGTATCTGCCATTTTCTTCCAGCCCTGCAGCAGGGTAAGTGAGGTATTGTACGGGAAGGATGGGAAAGGGGAAGAATGTTGTGATTGCATACCCTAACATAGACTCAGAATTTCTCTTAAAAATTGACAGTGGTCAGGGCTTGAATTGAGGGGGAATTGAAGAGACCATTGTTCCGTTTGTTCACAAAAATAAATAAAGCATTCCCCTGTAACATGCCACAGGAGATGGCAGTTATATCTGGGGGTTTCTGAACTGATTGTAGGAAGTACCACATGCACCTGTGGCACCAGAGCTGGGGAGAAACTGACCACTGAGCTGCTAGGATTCATGGCATGCAGGTGGTAGTGTCTCATGTGGGCTCTGCAGGCATAGGACTTGTCTCTGGCCTGGAATCTGTGAGTGCTGGGAGAAATTCTGCGGGAGGTGGGAAGGAAGGAGCAGTTCTAGAAAAAAAAAGTTTCTGGACTCAGGGAATGCACAGCAGAGGAGAGATCCAAGCTTGTGGAGAAGTGGGAATCACACACTGAAAGGTAAGCTGAGCCTTCCAATGAAGGGTGGGTGCACCAAGCTTGCAGAGCAGGACAATCAGCTAAGGAGGACTGAAAAGGACTCTGCTAGGGAGTGGAGGAATTGGAAGAGAAACTGGGAGGGGGAACAGAGGAGGACAGGTAGGTAGAAAGTGGGGAGTAATGTGGGATGTTGTGAGTAGAGCTGGAAGGGGGTATTAAACCCCCTGCCCCCAAATACAGAATTCAAAGTATATCCTTGCAGGAGGGGGAGAATTAAGAGTACAGAGGGAGTAAGAAAGGGAGGGGTAAAAAAGGAAAAAACGGGAAGAGAAGTGTGAGATAGTGCCCTAGTGTTCCCCTATTTACCTGTGCAGGACCAGGCCTAGATGCCTGGTCCACCTTAAATCCCCTAAGGAGAGTATGCTCTGTGGGCGGGATCCTGCAGGACAGGGAGAACTCAAAGAGCATGACCAGAGACTGAGGAATAAAGGTCTGAGCCTAGCTAGGATCAGCAGACCATGCCCAGGTCTCCAGGAGGAAAGCAGCTCCTGTAGAATATTGCTGTCCAGCCACTGAGCTGTAACAAAATTGTGAGTATTGTGTGAAGCTGCAAGAAGCTGTGTGTATTGAGAGTATATTATTCTGAGGTCTAACAGTCTACTATTGTTGTGTTTGCTTGAAGCTGAAAAAATATAGATAGAAGTGCTTTTAACAGGCTGGAGTCAGATTAACTTTGTGGCTTCAGGCCTGAGGGATCACTGCTTGGTCCCACAAGGAAGAAGAGGAGATTAGGAAAATGAGATAAAAAGGGATTAAGAGAGAGAGTGGTGGTGACAGGTGAGGTTGGAGGAACACACAATGGTATGGTTGGGGAGGGAATGGAGAAGGAGGGAGGAGTCAGGTAGGAATAAGCTGGAGTTGGATAGAAGAATGACTGATGGGACTTTGTCTTCCTAGCTTTTGTTTAGCCACATGAATCTTCCCTTTGTCCATTACTTCCTCCTCTGTGGAAATTTAAATGCAGGCTAGACAGTCACACTTTCAACTCACTGTGTTGGTTTTTTTTCTTTTTTGCTAGGGGAGCTGTAATTTGTGTTGAGTTCAGCATCTTCAATCATTTTCAAAAGTTGCCTTCTGTAGTGGTGAATGTATTTCAATCTTCTGGTCTCAAGACCTTATGGCTTTTAGAAAGGCATGCATTAAGAAGTCTTATTTCAAATGGAGGAGGTTTGCCATCTGGTCTGAGGGTAGGGCCCTAGATCTCTTCTCCTGTCTCACAGAAAAACTGCTTAAATTCCTTTTATATTTCTGAATTTGCCTTGGATCCAGCTCTGTTAGGATACACCTCTGTGTAATTGGCACTTAACACCAACATGTAGAAGGAAACCCTATTTCTGTTCATGCTTTAGTTGTCAGATTCATGTGGGCTTGCTTCAGATGAACTCTCCCATTAATCCTTAAATTTCCTGCTGTGTCAAGGATTCTAACCTAGCAGATGAAAGCTCCTTTTGAGCTTCTGAATGCTTGTGAGCTCAAGTACCTGATCTAAATGGTCAGGTTTTGGTAACAGTCATTCAGTTTGCAGAATTAGTGGGCTTCAGGCACTAGTAACTTGTATCCGCCTTACACTAGATTTCATCATAGCAGAGTGGTACTCCAGAAACATCCCACGTTTCTGCCTAAGATAGTATCATGTCTTTATCTTAGTCAGTTATTCTACCAACATTCGTCTCTAGACCACATGCCAATAAGGGTGAAGAAACTGTCCATACTTTGCATTGTAAGAGAGCAGATGCCCTCTATTTGGAACAGATTTAAATTCACAGCAAGTCCACCCATCTATTTGTTTGTTTGAGCACAATAAATATGGCAGTACAGTGACAAAATGCATAGTTTCTAGTTGGGAAGCAGTCTGCATATTCTTTTATTGTAGACAGGCAGGATTTATCTTAGTTGGGCATGTTAAGGCCCACCATGTGTTAGGGTTATGAAAACAACTGTTAACAATCTAGCAGTGGTATTTTGAGGGAGACCAATGCCCCCAGGTACAGAGCCGTATGGGGGCACTGATGGCCGACATGGGGAGGACACCCATGCAGCTACCAGTGGATCTCATCCCCCTGGTGGCTGAAAAATAGGGAGAGACCCATGCAGTACAACCACTGGTGAACCTCATGCCACCGGCGGTTGAGCAGAGAAAGGCACTCTTCTGGACAACTTTACCAACCCCGCAGTATTAAAAACTCATGAGAGTAGCACTTTCTCTATGCTGATCTCGCAATGCACGAGATCAGCACGATGGAAGTACTAGCCCCGTGAA
Source organism: Rhinatrema bivittatum (assembly GCF_901001135.1). Taxonomy (NCBI): domain Eukaryota; kingdom Metazoa; phylum Chordata; class Amphibia; order Gymnophiona; family Rhinatrematidae; genus Rhinatrema; species Rhinatrema bivittatum. The sequence goes on from NC_042617.1 coordinate 369,626,976, forward strand.
TTTTAACACCACAGGGCCTGCACAGATGAGACAGTAGAATGGGCTTTAGTAACAATTATCGGCTCCTCCCATATAGGCACATGGCAATGACAGCAAGCAGCAGCAGCAAAGGAGTGAGAGAGGCTGCGAAGCTGCCAGCAAACAAAAGAGAGGAGGCTTGCCTTTAGTGTCTATATATGTATGAATGGGAGCGTGTGTGTGTCTGAGTGACTTGGTGCTTGCCTGGGGCTCTGTGTGTTAGAAATTGGGTGCCTGTTTGGGGATTTGAGTGTGTGTGAGAATGAATGGAAGCCAGACTAGGCAGAGGGGGAAGTGGTGTGAGAATGAACAGGTACCTGCTTTGGAGGGAGGAGCCGGGTAAGAATGAATGGGAGCCTGCCTGAGGGTCTATGTGCATGTGTGAAAGAATAAATGGGAGCCTGCCTGGGGGCCTGTGTGTATGTGTGTGATAACGAATGGGTGCCTGCCTGGGGGGAGGGGAGCGATGTGAGAATGAATAGGAGCCTGCCTAGGAGTCTGTGTGTGTGTGTGGGTGGGGGGGGGACGGGGACTGAATGGGAGCCTGCCTGGGAATTTGTGTGTGTGAGAGAATGAAGGGAGCCTGCCTGGAGGTCTGTGTGTGAGGGGGAGAATGAATGGGAGCTTGCCTGAGTGGGGGTGTCAGAGCCAGTAAGAGTAAGTGCATGTGTCTTTGTGTGTATGAGAGTGAGAGCTGGTGTATGTATGAGGGGGGAATCTTGCTGAAGAAAGAGCTTGTGTGGTGGAGAGGTTCTGAGAGCCTGTGTAAGAGAGTGTGTGTGTGTCTGTGAGAGAGAGAGGTTGTGGATGTATATGAGAGCATGTATGTGTCAGTGTGAGAGAGAGAGAGAATGAACATGTAAATGTGTATGAGAGAGAGGATAAAGTTTGTGTGCCCCCCTCTAATCCTTAACAATCTCAGGGTGATTGGAAATCAAGAGTTCCCAGATATGGACAGCATGGGCTATTTTTCTCCTTATTAGTTTTAATTATTGAGTGTTATTTGATGTTTTCTGTTTTGAAATATTTTATTGATGCTTGGGAAATTAAAAAACATGTTACTTAATTGATGTTATTCCATTCATTAGTAGATTTGAAATATTATTTTATTAGTATGGTTTTACTATTATAATTGTTTCTATATTTTGTTTGTTTTATGAGAAATGGTGGTGATTCTGTTTTCATTCAAAAACAAAAAAAGTTTCAAAAGAAATACCTCATCCAAAATATATATTTTTTATTTTTAAAGAATGCTATTAGAAATTGATATGTGCTTTAATAATGTAATTTACTGACTTTCGCCCACAATGGGCCTCAAACAGTTGTCCGACACCAGCACAGTTGTTGCCTCATGTATCGATCCTCAGATTTAAAAAAAATAAAATTATATGCAAAAATTTCCTAATAAAAAAAAGCTATCGTAAATTGTACTAGCTCATCACCAGGGCCTGGCATCCTTCTTTGTACCCTGGTATCATGCACCAAACTTGCAAGCCACTTCCTGGAAGCACATGAATAGCCTTTTGCATACTGGAGAACAATCTGGGCCGATGAAAAAGAAGTCATCCAGGTAGTGGACTATGCTTTCAGCCTCTTCACTGCGAGCCACCACCCAATGCAACTGAACATCTCGAGAAAGGGGCACAGAATGGAACAGTCCATTGGCATGCATCTATCGAAGTAGAAGGAACCTTTGAACTTGAAACCCAGGAAAGGGAAACAATTTGGGTGGGCTGACATCGAGGCAGACTCCCATTCATTCCCCCCCCCCCCCAAACAAACACACAGACCCCTAGGCAGGCTCCCATTCATTCTCATACACACATACACATGAGGGAGCCCCTGCCATGCTTCCTCAAGATGATCAGGGCACTATCAAAGGAATCGCAAGCTACTGAGCAATCATCCCGATGGACGAAGTTGTTAACCAAGAAATCCGCAGGGCAAGACAGGTTTTATTTATTTATTTATAATGTTTTATTTTGCCTATAGTAACTCGGTCATGCTTGGCAGATTACAGTCTAAAACATAAAACAAAGAAATACATTAAAACAGAACCAACAAATGATTGAAATAACCATTATAGATATTATAGGTCTGCTACCTACTTCATAAACTGCTGAAAAGCTTCCTTAAACAATAGTGTTTTCAACACCTTGTGAAAAACACAAAACCATATAGAGATCGAATTTCTTCCAGAAAATCTGTTATGAATGAGAGGTGTTTGGGTGGATCCTTGGGTACTGTGGCAGATGACCATGGAAGCAGCAGAGTAGCATAGACAGGAACGGAACATATCCGGAATCAAGTCTTTGCTAACTCAATGAGCTAGCAAAAATAGTAGATGTTATATACCCGGATGTGTGACGTCAGTAAGGGGGAACACCCCCCGAGGTTCACACCAAGGGTTGCATAAAGACGTGGGTGGCACGCGCACCCTAGTAGGTACTTGGGAGGAGCATGGCGGGAGGCAGCACCATAGCTGTTCTGGGGATGCCAGAGAGGTCGGCTTGTAGACACGGCGGTAGCCATCTTTCCTAGGAAAGCAGGAGGAGCTGTGAATAAGGTGAAGCAAACGGGGCAAAGCCATCTAGCACCGACGGACACAACAATACCCACCTTCAAAGGGTGTCCACGCTGTTTCCTACCAGGTTTTGGTTTTTGAGGATGCAATCTATGGAAGTCGTGTAGCATCTCTTTATCCAGTATATTGGCCAATGGAGTCCAAGAATTTTCTTCAGGTCCATAGCCTTCCCAAGATAGAAGATATTCCCATACTCTGCCTCTTTTTCTCACATCAAGAATAGTGTCTACTTTATATTCAATGTCTTCTTCTGCATCTATTGGTGTAGCTTCTGATGTCTTGTTGGAGAACTCACTAAGGATCAATGGCTTCAACAGTGAGTCGTGGAATGCGTTGTGGATTCTCAATGTAGATGGTAGCTTCAGACTATAAGTGAGATTGCCTAGTCGTCGGAAAATAGGAAATGGTCCAACGAAGCGAGGAGCGAAGCAAGCTGAAGGTAGTTTAAGTCTCAAGTGCTTAGTGGATAGCCAGACTTTATCACCAGGCTGAAACTCTGGAGCCTTGCAGTGGTGAGCATCATATCCTTTTTTTGCTTGAAATCCTGCTTTAAGAAGCATCTCTTTTGTCTGAGTCCATAGTTGTTGAATATCTTTGGCAGTAGATTGAGCTGCCGCGGACGACACTGATAATGGAAGTGGCAGTCGTAGTCGTCCGTAAACCACTTCGAATGGTGTTGATCCAGTGGATGTTGATGGATGAGAATTGATGGCAAATTCTGCCCAGGGCAACAGTTCACTCCAATCATTCTAGCGAGTGTTCACGTAGGCACGAATGAACTGCTTGAGTGTCCTGTCTATTTATTTATTTATTTATTTATTTGTTTTTATATACCGGTGTTTGATTTATATATCACATCTGTTTACAAATACATTATGACAGGTACATATCACATCGGTTTACAAATAAATTATGACAGGTACAGTAGATGATTATAGAGATGTCATAGGAAGTAATAGTCGCAACATGGGTAGAGGAACAGGGCCATAACGATATACTGTTCATTCTCTCTGTTTGCCCGTTGGATTAATATTCTGTTCATTCTCTCTGTTTGCCTATTGGACTGTGGATGGTAAGCTGAGATGAAGTCGAGAGAAATATCAAACTTCTTGCATAGTGCCTTCCAGAACTTTGCTGTGAATTGGGTTCCTCGATCGGACACTATGTGCTTAGGCATGCCGTGGAGGCGGAAGATGTGTGAGATGAAGAGCTTGGCGAGCTCCATAGCTGTGGGTAAACCAGGGAGAGCCACGAAGTGAGCCATCTTTGAGAACCGATCTACAGTTACCCAAATCGTGTTGTTTCCTCCTGAGAGTGGTAAGTCCACCACAAAGTCTGTGACAATGTGTGTCCATGGCTCGTCTGATACTGGTAAGGGTTGAACTAGACCCCCAAGGCCAAATGGGTGGCGTCTTCTGTCTGGCACAATTTGCACAGGAAGCAACGTAGGAGAATGTGTCTTCCTTCATGGTGGGCCACCAGTAAAACTTTTGTAGTTTAGACAGTTCTGTGTTGACCAGGGTGTCCAGCCAGTTTAGAGTCGTGAGCCCATGCTAACAGATTTTTTCTGAGGTTCTTGGCTACGATGGTTTTACCTTCAGGTACTGAGTGAGTAGCTGCCAGAATGACTCTTTTCTGGTCAATGATGTGTTGTGGTTCCTCTGAGATATCCTCAGAGAAGAATGAGCAAGATAAGGCATCTGCTCTGATGTTTTTATCTCCAGGGCGATATTTCAGCACAAAGTCGAATCTGTTGAAAAATATAGACGATCTCTCTTGCCTATGGTTTAGGCGCTGTGCGTGGCAGAGGTACTCCAAATTCTTATGGTCTGTAAAGACTGTGACTTGATGTTGTGCTCCTTCGAGCCAAGGGCACCACTCCTCAAATGCCATCTTTATAGCCAGGAGTTCTTTATCTTCTATTCCGGGCATCAGCATCGTCTTCCTCTGTGCCGGAGAAAGACAAGACTGAGCACCGAGGAAAGCACCGGCACCAACACGATTCCACACCCGGTGCCGGCACCAACACTGCATCAGCTTCGATGGCTATCGAGCCATTTGCGAAGAGGACACGGGTAGCGGAGCCTCCAACCTCCTCTCCTCCCGAGACACCAAGACGATCCCCACCGATATCGGTGCCGGGTACTGAGTCCCCACAGATACCTGTGGCGGTGCCAGTAGCGCCTAGCCTGCCTCCCCCTGCAGCTGTGTTACCTACACCAGCTTCCAGGGAGGAGCTGGACATACTTGTCCAAAAGGCAGTCCTCTATGCCCTCCGGAACCTTCAACCATCGACGCCGACCCCCATACCGACACCAGAGCCATTGATCTTCACACCATTGCTCGACCGCCTGGATACACTCATCGGTGCTCTTCCGACCCAGCCTGGGCCATCGGCACCAAGATGACCTACTGAGTCTCCGAAACCCCTGATACCTATTCCGGGGTCCTCTGAAGACAAAGGCACGGACTCCAGTCCTCTTCCAGCTCTGCTTCCACCGATGCCGGAACTGGTTCCTGGTCCATTGGGGCTCTCAGGATCGAGGCGCCCACGATTACCCTCAATGCCATCGATGCCACCTCACTCCATCGGTGCCCCCGCATCCTCCATTGAGACCATCGAGGTATCCGCTGATGCCAACACATCCTGGAGTACCAGGTTTTTTCTCTCCCTCGGGATCTCAGCCTGAGACCCAGTATAAGCCATGGGAGGATGTTGACACTGACACTTCTACAGAGGATATACTCTCGGAGCCATCTCCTCCGTAAGAAAGGAGACGCTGTCCTCTAGACCTCTCCTTTGCTAATTTTATAAAGGAAATGTCAGACCATCCCCTTTGACTTAGTCACTGAGGAGGACACACAAGACATTGGAAGTCCTTCAATTTGTAGATGCCTCTAAAGAAATAATGGCCATTCCAGTCCATGAAGTGCTCTTGGATCTGCAACATCGCCCATGGGAACATCCTTGCACTGTCCAACCAGTTAATAGAAAGACAGATGCAACTTATTTAGTCCAGCACACTCCAGGGTTTCAGAAGCCACAGCTACCTGACCCGTCAGTGGTAGTGGAATCTGCGCAGAAGAAGGCCAAGAGGCTGCGCCCCCATTCTTCTGCTCCCCCTGGAAAGGACCAAAAATTCTTGGATGGTTTGGGCCGAAAGGTCTTTCAAGGTTCTATGCTAGTGTTGCACATAGCTGCCTATCAATTATACATGACACAATACCAGAGGAACCTGAAGAAACAGGTCCAATTCATAGCGGACTTTCTGCCTCAACAACAGCAAGAAAACCTCACTGCCATTTTCCAGAAAGGCCTCGAGGCAGGAAAACATGAGGTCAGAACTGCATATGATTCCTTCGAGACAGAGTCTCGCTTATCAGCAACAGGAATCAGTGCCAGAAGATGGGCCTGGCTTAAAGCATCTGACTTGCGAACAGAAGTTCAAGACAAGCTTGCTGATCTCCCCTGCACTGGAGGTAATCTCTTTGGTGACAAGATTCAGGACGCAGTAGCTCAGTTAAAAGATCACCATGAGACCCTGCGTGAGCTCTCCATAGTCTCCATGGAACCTCATTCTTCGGCTCGTAAAACCACCAGAAGGGATGCCAGAAGACCCTTTTATTGCTCACGCAAGTACTACCCACCTACATCTCGCGTGAGACCAGCCAGACCACCACAAAGGGGAAAGCCACATCAGACCAAGCCGTCCAGATCTCAGCCAGCCCCACAAACAGGCCCAGCCTCTGGATTTTGAAACTTATCCAGAGAACAGCAGCCACTCTCTAAATCCAAGACCAGACTTGCCGGTAGGAGGTCGGCTATACCACTTTATAACCAACTGGCACAGCATTACTACAGACTAATGGGTTATATCCATCATAACCCAAGGATACCATCTAAACTTTCTCAAGGTAACCCCGGATTCACCACCCAATCCACTGTGGATGCGAAAAGATCACAAAGCCCTTCCTGAGTCTGAACTGTCCAACCTACTGAGCGCCAGGGCCGTGGAAACCGTTCCCTGGGCACAGCAGGGCAGAGGATTATCCTCCCGCTATTTTCTCATTCCAAAGAAATCAGGCGGCCTCCGCCCCATCCTAGACCAAAATCTCAACAAAGTTCTACAGAAAGGAAAATTCAGGATGGTGTCCCTGGGCACCATGCTTCCCCTTCTGCAAAAAGGAGATTTACTGTGTTTTCTGGATCTTCAAGACGCTTATGCGCACATTCCAGTATCCGCACTTCATCGCAAATACCTGCACTTTATAGTGGGACATCAACATTTTCAGTATCGGGTTCTGCCTTTCGGACTCGCCTCGGCACCCTGTGTATTTACAAAGTGTCTAGCAGTGGCTGCAGCATATTTATGCAAACACAGCATACATGTGTTTCCTTACCTGGACGACTGGCTAATCAAGGGCCAATCCAAACAAGGAACTCTCAACACTCTCTAATACACTCATTGGGGTTTCTCATCAATTACCAGAAATCCCACCTGATTCCATCTCACCTCCTGACTTTCATCGGAGCAGATTTGGACACCACAGTCGCAAAGGCCTTCCTGCCCAATGACCGCGTAGACACACACTCTCCAAGCTAGCTATATCTCTGCGCACAAAAGAAACAGCCTCAGCCCATCAATTCATGTTGCTGGGCCACATGGCTTCCACAGTCCACATCACTTCTATGGCCAGGCTGGCCATGAGGATAACTCAATGGACTTTGAAATCTCAGTGGCTCCAAGCCATTCAACCTCTTTCATTCCAGATCCATATAACCCTCCAGCTGCGTCTATCACTTCTCTTGACAAACAAAGCCAACTTGCTGACAGGTCTACCCTGCCAGCAACCAGTTCCTCAAGTGACCTTAACTACAGACGCATCCAACTTGGGTTGGGGAGCTCATGTGAACAACCTTCAAACTCAAGGGACTTGGACACAACTCGAAGCACAATTTCAAATCAACTTCCTAGAGCTTCGAGCCATACGCTATGCTCTCTTTACATTCAAAGACTGCCTTTCACACAAGACTGTTCTACAGACAGCCAACACAGTTGCAGTGTGGTACTTGAACAAAAAGGGAGGCACAGGCTCTTATCTCCTCTGCCAAGAAGCGGCGCAGATCTGGGCCTGGGCCCTTGCACACTCCATGCATCTCAGGGCCACTTATTTGGCAGGCTTACAGAATGTAATAGCAGATCGTCTCAGTCGATGGCTCCATCTCGAGTGGTCATTGGATCCTGTGGTAACAAACAAAATCTTCCAAAGCTGGGGTCAATCAACAATGTTTATTTATTTAATTAAAAGTGTTTGTATACCGCATTTACAATTGAAAATTAATCAAAACGGTTCACAAAATTAAAACATACATAATCTGTGTAAAACAATAAAAGTTATAAAACATAAGACTAAAAACAGTAATGACACAAACACAACTCTGCTACAAAATTAATACAAAATGTGCCAATAGGTGAGAAGGTCAGGATGGGAGCAACAGCAATTATTAAGAACCAATATAAAGTGGTCGGATTCTGCTCCCTGCACAAGCAGCACAACAAATTAGCCATGGACGCCTTTGCTCGCCCCTGGAACACAGGCCTCCTATACGCGTACCCCCCCCCCCCCCCCCCCCCCCCCCCCCCCCCCCGATACCGCTGATAGCCAAAACTCTTGTGAAACTACAACAGGGCAAAGGGTCAATGATACTCATAGCCCCGTATTGGCCTGAACAAGTATGGTTTCCCATGCTTCTCGACCTCTTGATCCGCGAACCCATTCGCCTGGGCACAGTGCCCAATCTCATAACTCAGAACCAAAGCATGTTATGCCACCCGAACCTTCAGACCCTATCCCTCACAGCCTGGATGTTGAAAGCTTGATCTTCCAACCACTCAACCTTTCTCAAGTGCTTGTAGCTTCACGAAAGCCTTCCACACGAAAATCCTATCGTTCTGAGTGGAATAGATTTACCACATGGTGCACGCAAAAAGGTATTGACCCCTTTTCCTGCCCCACTCCATCTCTGTTAAATTATCTCTGGCACCTTTCAGACTCTGGTCTCCAGACTTCCTAGATATGAGTACACCTTAGTGTATTCAGCGTACCACAAGGGAATAGGGGATGCCCCAATATCAGTGCAACCCCTAGTGAGTCAGTTTATGAGGGGCCTGTTACAACTTAAGCCCTCTCTATGGCCACCAGTTACAGAATAGGACCTAAACGTAGTACTTACAAAGCTTATGAGCTCCCTGTTTGAGCCTTTGCTTTCCTGCGATACTAAATTTCTTACATGGAAAGTTCTTTTCCTAGTAGTCATTACATCTGCTCGAAGGGTTAGTGAGTTACAAGCACTTGTCACGTACTCACCCTATAAAGGTTCCTACATGACTGAGTGGTCCTCCGTACTCATCCTAAATTCCTTCCCAAGGTGGTGACGGGCTTTCACCTGAATCAATCTATAGTTTTGCCCACCTTTTTCCCAAGGCCTCACTGTCACCAGGGCGAGAGAGTTTTACACACCTTGGATTGTAAACGTGCACTCGCATTTTACCTAGACTGCAAGGCAGTCCATAGGAAATCCACCCAACTCTTTGTTACTTTTGACAAAAACAAACCAGGAGTTGCAGTGGACAAACAAACTCTCTCCAACTGGCTAGCAGACTGAATCGAATTCTGCTATGAAAAAGCATGTCTTCCCCTCCAGGGACGAGTGAAGGTGCACTCTGTAAGAGCCATGGTAACCTCAGTAGCACACTATCGTTCAGTACCAATTGCTGAGATTTGTAAAGCTGCAACATGGAGCTCTCTTCACACATTTGCAGCACATTACTGCCTAGACAAGGAAGGACGTCAAGACTCTGCCTTTGGCCAATCCGTCCTAAAAAACTTATTTCCAGTATAATTCCAACTCCTTCCACATCCATTTGCTGTGATTTTCAGGCTGCCTCATTTTTCCCAACAGTACACCAGTTGTGGTGCTTGTTGCACAAGTTGGATGCTGTTGGTCCAATTAAATATGAGTCAGCCTGTAGCTTGCTAATCACCCACGTGTGAGGACTACCAATCTGCTTGTCCTGGGAGTAAGCAGAGTTGCTTACCTGTATCAGGTGTTCTCCCAAGACAGTAGGATGTAGTCCTCACAAAACCCACCCGCCACCCCGCGGAGTTAGGTCCGAAATTGTTTTATTTTATTTTTTGCTCGCAGCTTTTGCTACAAATGAGACTGAAGGGAGACCCCTGTGGCTACAGACATTGTGCCATGCTGGGCATGCTGGACTGGCACAGTCAAAAGTTCTAGAAACTTTGACGGAGAAGTTTTCCGTGATAGGGCTCCGTCTGCTGACGTCACCCACATGTGAGGACTACATTCTGCTGTCCTGGGAGAACACCTGTTACAGGTAAGCAACTCTGCTGTCCGAGGGGCAAGACCATTCTCACCAAGACCAGGGCTCTTGAGCAAGGTTCCACCATAGCACTGTGGAGGATAGATCCCCTTTTCCGGCAAGGAATGCCATAGTGATACCCGATGGAATCATAGTGCCACGGGCCATTCCTCCAATACTCGCATAATGCCCCCTGGTGTAATACTCTTGACACTCCTGTGAGTGTCTGCTCCATCCTATGAGCTTGCATTCTTGAACCCACTTGCATTTGCCTGATAAATAAGAACGAAGTGTTTTTCATAATATTTTCTATTTTTTACTAGTTTTTAGTGCCAGCCCAGAAACACTGGAAACTTAACTCCATCTCTGACTCTGTAGTTAACTTTCCAACACTAAGAAAATTCTGACTTAGCCAACACACCTTTCTGCATCGGGGAGTAATACTTAATGCTTTTACTTGTATGGGATTTCCATGCCAGGGCACTAAGCAGCCCACCCAAACGCTCATTTTGTGAGCATAAAACTCCTTTCTGCAACAGTAGTAAAGTTTACGCTCACAAAATGAGCTTTCTAATACAGGCAAAGCTATGTATTGGTCAGAACGTACCTTTCTGCGTCAGCCTGAGAGTTTGCAGCATAGTGAAATGGTAATGATGTGCTCAGTTCAGTAGACTTTACAATGCCCTCTACTTTTAGTATTTACTAAAGCATATTATGTAGTATGCATCTCCCTTTAAATGGGACATATATTTTATTTAAATATAGCTCAGAGCAGCCCATGGTTTTGGCTTGGGTAGAAATACGAACCACAAGTTCTGCCTTGGTTCAATTCAAAATTTACTATGCAAGATCCTGGTTGAAGAATGCTTGAATTTCTCACCCCCTTTTGCCCATCCCTATTTTTATGAAGAATATTATATTATGTTTCTATATTCTGCATATGTAAAAGGAAAATAACTTGTAGAATATGCAGTAACCAAAAATGTAGATCCTATGATGAATAAAGTTTTTACTATATTCTTGTTTTGTTGCTTTCAAACTGAATAAATACAGTTCAATAAACTATATATCAATACAACATTGGTTAAAATACTTGCATGCATTATTTGGAATTATTGTTTTGAGGTTTATTAACACACTTTCAAAAACAATAGGTTTCACTGGTCAAAATTTTTCTTTTCAATTATAACCACATATATAGCAATGCAAATATGATGTTTGTAGGACCTACACTCCATGGGTTTGTATTTCAATCAAACTCAATCTGGTAATGGTCCATTTACTTTTTTAAATTGTTGAGTCCTTTTTTAAAGTATATTTTTATGTTTCAAAATTTTTCTTAAAACTAAACCAACTGAAACTGGCTCGCTGACCCCACGTAACAATATCTCATCGGAAAAATGGAGCAAATAGATAGGTATTCCTTTATAGTTCTTTATAACACAGTCTCATATCACTAGTCATGAAACACACTGCAGAGTAATATTCCTCTAATATAGCAAACAGTCCCACTTCAAAGTCATACTCATCTGATGCAGCAAACAGTCCCGACACGATCGTGTTTCGACCACTCGATCCTGCCTCAGGGGAAGATGCTCATCAAAAGGTTGCACTCCATGTCCCGTAGCGATTCCAGTCAAACTCTGTTCATTCTCCAGGCATCTGTGGTTAATTCAACAGTACCTTCTCTTCGCGTCTTCCCCTGAGGCAGGATCGAGTGGTCCGAAACACGAACGTGTCAGGACTGTTTGCTGCATCAGATGAGTATGACTTTGAAGTGGGACTGTTTGCTATATTAGAGGAATATTACTCTGCAGTGTGACCTGCAGGCAGGGTATACCGGACTGGTTCCTTCTGGAATGAAGCGGTAGTGGCCCGAGGCACAGGATACACCATAGAGGATCCCACAACTAGACTTGATAGTAGAAATCCTGTAGAATTAAGTACTCACAGGAGGTAGTTCCAGCAGAGGTCCAGGGAAGCAGGAGCGATAGAAGTCCAAGGTGGAAAGGCCCTCTGAGTAGCAGATAGCCAGAGACGAAGTAGGGCCCTGAGGAGCGGGTATCCAGAATGTCTCATGCCAAACGCAGAATCTGGAACTGGACGTCCAAGGATGGAGCAGAATTTAGCAACGAGGGAACTCCTTGCTAACTCGTAGAGGCAAAGGGCCAGCCAGCTTAAGTACAAGAGATGAGTGATGTCATCCAGAGGAGACACCCACGAGGTTCCCGCCATGACGTGTACAAAGGTGACCCATGCAAGCGGGCTAAGTAATTCCTGGAACAAGATGGTGGTCGACAGTGCCCACGCCATCCCGGGAATGCTAGGCTGGTCGGCGGTGGCTGTCTGAGGCCGCCATTCTTCCAAAGGATGACAATGCAGCAAAGAAAGAGATGAGCATTAGTGGTCACAGCCGTCTGCGACCGGGTGTAACAGTAAAAGATTTTTCCTTTGCAAATCATTTTTCAGATTGCCCTATTTTTTCATAAACAAATTTTTGTCTTACTATACAGTTGTGTGCTTATCTTGGATTCGTTAAAAACTGCTTGGGCTAAGACAAGTACCACAGTAGTTCACTGCATTTTATTTGCAATTCAAAAGCAAAATGAAAATATAAAAGAAAACAATATTGGAAGTTGTTTAACTTGAGACAAATGATTTTAAGAGAGAGCGAATATAGACACTCAGAAATATAGGTGTTTTGCTCATATTTTAATTTCCCATTCATTTTTTAGAATAACTTGGGGGAGGTTCAAGAGGTGGATTTCTGTTTGTGATCTTTAACTTTGTATCTAATGACACAAAAAATTGAATGGAACAATTCATAATTAACATATACAAAATATTTTATTCTATTCTTCAAAACAAATGTTCTATTTACTTTAACTTATAAATACATGCAAATAAATCTTAAATAATTATGAATAAATACCAACTATGCAATATCATTCTAACAAAGTAGGTAAAGATCACATAAAAAGGGCCCATCAGAACATAACACAATCACACATCCACACAATCATCATACATACATAATTAAAAAAAAACTATATAGTAATTCCACCCTCAAATATTCCCAAAATATTCATCAGTTTGATCAAAAACACTCAATTTTATATACATGAAAACTGTGCTAATAAGAATACGCATAGAAGCACCATTAACTTCTCTTTGGGTAACTTAGGGATATTCTGTCAGTGATATAAGGTTTTTAGTGCTACAGCAGATAACATTGAAATATGGAGGTAACATGGATCGTTTCCTTCTTCGACAGGAACAAAAATAGATATTTGAATTGGGGTCTCTAAGTCCTGCAGGTTTAAATAGTAAGATAGAGTAGGGGTGTTCCTTCAAGAATTCTGAATAACCATTGTGCTTGGTGATTGGTGCTTTATGTCTGACTTATTGGTGGATTTGAAGCTCCCTTTGGGAGTATTTAAGATCAGCTGATATGGACGTTGTTGATTCTCAGAAAGAATAAGGCGTGACTAAGATGTGAACATATTGAAGAGCTCTCAAGTAAGTGTTTTTGTTTTCTGTAGGTTTTGCAATTTTTCTCGTTATAACATGGGGTGTATTTGTGAGCAAAAGCTGGATTATTTTTAGCCTTTTGTTTGTTTTATGGTCTTAATGGTGATATTTTGTTTTTAGTAAAAACACTATAGAGAGCGATAAATGTTGGACATATAATTCATAATTGGTGGGTAGTTAATCTACACCCTTCTGGATGACTTTTTGAAGATTCATCACCCTCTGTTTAGATGAATTTTTCCAACATTATTACAACAACATTCTGATGGTATTTTGGGAAATAAATGCTTCCACTGAAGTGACTCTTTGTGAATACCAGCTTAATTGTTGAAGATAAATTCTTTTGTCTTTGAGAAGGAATCACTGTTGAAAACTACATATTAGAAAGGCCATCATTGTGAGAAGACCTTTGGAGTTTTGAACTTTAAAAAATAACAATGTATTCTTATGATCTCAGTTTTCATGTATATAAGATTGAGGGTTTTTGATCAAATTGATGAATATTTGGAGAATATTTGAAGGGATGACAGTATAGGTTTTTTTTATAATGTATGTATGATGGCATGTGTGGATGTGTGATTGTATTATTTTGATGGCCCTGTGTAGTGTTTACTTTTTATGTGATCTTTAAATACTATGTTACTATGCTATTGAGTAGTTGGTATTTGTGATTATTTAGATTTAATTTGAATGTATTTATAAGTTAAATTAAATAGAAAAACTTTTGTGAACAATAAAATATTTTGTATATGTTATTTATGAATTGTTACATACACTTTTTTGTCATTAAATATTTTCTTTATATGTATGAATACCTTTTATTTTTTGTTTTTTTAATGTTTCAACTTCTGTTCACTTAAAGATTTATTGAAACATACAGTTAGACCAGGGTACCTAGCATTTTGCACACAACTGGATATGTATTGTTTTTCCATTAATGTATAATACTAATAATTTTGATTTTTAGTTGAGCTAGAAAATGAAATTGTGTGTCAAAAATAATTATGTGATATGATACAGCTGCTGGGATTTGCAATTCAGGTTTCCAGCTGACTGACTAAACCATGAGAATCTGTTTGCAATTAAACAGAAAAAAAAGTTCCAAAATATCAAAATATTCTCTTCTGCTTCATCTTCTCAGTCAAATCTGCATTACTTTTAACTAACATTCTTGGGACAATATTCAGAGAGACAGGAGACTGCAAAGTAGAAAGTACCCTTGGAGTTTCCCTTTTAAAATTCAGTATTGTGGGGGACTGTGGGTACAATACCTACAGACTTCATACTTGCATTACAGCAAATGGTTAGTGAAAAATGAAATCTCCATGTATGCGTTCCCATTCCTGCCCCCTGACCCACCCCTTCCTGTTGCTGGTAAAAATATTGCATGTACTTTTACCTGCCATTTTTGGGAACCCCCATCTAACCACAGGAATCCATTTCAAAGTGGTTAGGGACTGTGGGTACAATACCTACAGACTTCATACTTGCATTACAGCAAATGGTTAGTGAAAAATGAAATCTCCATGTATGCTTTCCCATTCCTGCCCCCTGACCCACCCCTTCCTGTTGCTGGTAAAAATATTGCATGTACTTTTACCTGCCATTTTTGGGAACCCCCATCTAACCACAGGAATCCATTTCAAAGTGGTTAGGTATGTTTAAAAATTGCCCTCCTAAGGAGTGCAGGGTTTGGCATCAAGCAAAAAAAAAAGTTGAACTTTCCAAGAGCTTTAGTTTTCTCATGACAAACTGCTTTTTTATATTTTTTTGCTTCAAGATATTTAGCAAAGAGTTACAGGATTTGATAACTCATTTTGGCTTTTTCCCAGCTTGACAGCATAGCTTGGAACATCACCTCACTTAATATGTTGAACTTTTCATAACAGTTAAAGGAGGTTATTGTAGAAGGTATGAGGGGAGAGGCAAAGCAAATCATTTATCTGAGTTAGCCTAAGAGCCCATTCATACTATCTACTACTATCTGGTCACAAAGGCCCTCTGTGTTTGGCCTAGAAGAAATTCCTGTTACTTCTGATCTGCAATATAGCTCCGCCACGCCTCAAAGACTTCTTCCTTCACTATCACCGAACACACAGATCTAGGTTGACAATCTTCCCAGTGTATTATCTGGAAGTGGTCCCACTACTACTCTAATGTGAGGGAAATCCCTGCTGATCATGGGAGCATACCATACTTTAAACTGTGCTGAAAATCTGTTGTGTCTTCTGCGTACAGGAGTGAGAAAAAACAGAAATGGCTGTCCATGCATGTTGACTTCATGCCCCTTATAACACAACTAGCCCCCTAGAAACTTGTTTCCTCTCCCAACCCATTATTTGATTTTTGCAAGTTGGAAGTGGACTACTTTGAGAGATTTCTTAGGCAATCGTGAGCTTGCTCTTGCATCCCTGCCACCCTTCCTCTCCACACAAAGAAAGAACTGGTTATGGTTAACAGATATTTATTTATTTTTATTTATTTATAACTTTTCTATACCGAAGTTCAAATAACAGAGTTAATTACAGATATGCAGTGGTCCCCCCTTCACTTTTCCCACAGAAGTCTGAAATGTCCTCTAGTATTGCTTTTTTCCCCCGAAGTTCCTCCTAGTTTGTTGTGTTTAGATTTGTAATTCTAGAATATAATATAGTAACATGGCAAATGACAGCAGATAAAGAATACATGGTCCATCCAGTCTGCCCAGCATTGCTTATGGTAGTAACTTCTGCCTCAATGCAGGTTACCTCCATGCCTTCTATTAAGGATAGTAACTGCCACTCTATGCAGGTTACCCCTATGTAGAAATATTACACCTACATTGATATAGGTTATCCTGTCTTTTCATTACCATCCTCTAGAGATTCACAGTGTTTATCCCATGCCTTTTTGTATTTAAATACCATTCCCATTCTCACAACCTCTTTTGGGAGGGAATTCCAGGCATCCACTAACCCTCTCTGTGAGGAAATATTTCTGATGGTGGTTCTCAGTCCCCCCCGTCCCCGTCCCCCCCCCCCCCCCCCCCCCCTGGTATTTCATATTGTGACCCTTTAGTTCCACAATTTCCTTTCTAATAGAAAATATTTGATGATTGTGCATCATTGAAACCTGAAGATCTGTATCATATCTCCCCTGCACCTCTTCTCCTCTAGGGTATACATTTTAAGATCCTTCAGCCTCTCCTCTTAGGTCTTTCCATATAGATTCTGCATCATTTTAGTTACCTTTCTTTAGACCGCTTCTGTCCTGTTTTTATCCTTTTTGAGATACGGATTCCAGAACATAACACAATACTCTAGGTGAGACCTCACCAAAGACCTGTCAAGGGCATTATTATCTCCTTTTTCCTGCTGGTTATTCCTCTCATTATGCGGCCCAGCCTCTTTTTGGCTGTAGCTGCTGCCCTGTTTCATTGTTTGTTGCCTTCAGATCTCCAGACACTATCATTCCAAGACCCTTTCATGGTCCATGCACATTAGCATTTCACCCCCCTTCACATATAGGTCTTTTGGATTAATGCACTCCAAATATATGACTGCACTTCTTGGCATTAAATCCCAGCTGCCAAACCTTTGACCACTCTTCAAGTGTTTTTCAATCAGTCTTCATTCTCTCCACAACTTCTGGTGTGTCCACTCTGTTGCAGATTTGAGTATCATTTGCAGAAAGATACTTTTACTTCTAACCCCTCTGCAATGTCACTCACCAAGATATTGAACAGAATTGGTCCCAAAACTGATCCTCCATTTATCATTTTTTTCTCTTCAGAGTAGGTTCCATGTACCATTACATGTTTTCTCCTGTCTGTCAACTAATTTGTAATCTATTCCATCACCTTGGCACCTACTCCTAGGATTCTCATTTTATTCATTAGGGTCCTGTACAAGCCTATCAAAAACCTTGCTGAAATCAAAGTAAACCACATTGATTGCTCTTACTTGCATCTAATTCTCTAGTTACCTAATAAAAAAAATCTGTCAGATTTCTTTGACAGGACCTTCCTCTGAGGAAGCCATGTTGCCTTAGGACCATCAACCCACCAGATTGTAGATAGTTCATTATCCTTTCCTTCAGCAAAGTCTCCATTAAGGCTAAGAGGCCTGTAGTTCCCAGCCTCCTCTCTGCTGCTGCTCTTGTGAAGCAGGATCACAACTACTCTTTGCCAATCTTTTGGCACCATTCCTATTTCCAGGGATCTGTTGAACAGGTCATTCAGCAGACCCACCAACACATCTCTCAGCTCCCTTAGTATCCTGGGATGTACATCATCTAGCCCCATAGCATTGTCTACTTTGTTTTTCTAGCATTTCCCATTCATTCTCTTCCTTAAATGGGGTTGCATTTATCCCATTCTCATACATGCTCTTGTCAACCAGCAACAGTACTTCTCCAGGGTCTTCTTTAGTGAACTCCAAACTGAAGTATTTAATATTTCTGCTATTTTTTCATTTTCTCCACACATTGCTACTTGTTTCCTTTCAATTTTACAATGCCACTTCTGGCCTTCCTCCTTTCCCTGATATTTCTGAAAAATGTTTTGTCACCTTACTTGACCTGTTTGGCGATCCTTTCTTCTGTTTGACGTTTTACTTTTCTAATTTCTTTTCTTGTTTCCTGGAGCTTCACCAGATAGTCTTCCCACTTTTTGGGATCCCTTCCGTTTCCTGAATGCTGATCTTTTTGCCTTTATTATTTTATCCACCTCCTTTGAGAAACAGGTCAATTTATTTTTGTTTGTTTACTTTTCTTACATAAAGATGTATTGCCTTTGCAATACCTCCTTTTATTTGATCCACTATTGTTCCACTTCATCTAACTTATTCCAATCTTCTAGCTCCTCCTCAAGCTATGTCCCTATTTTACCATAGTCTGTAGTTTTGAAATTCAAAACTTGGATCTTTGTGTGTCTTCCTTTCCTCTTGGCTGCTATATTGAACCAAACTGCCTGATGATCACTGGTGCTCAGGCAAGCACCTACCTGGACATTAAAGATGACATCCCCATTTGTGAGTACTAGGTTAAGTATCACTCCTCCCCTAATGGGTTCCATCGCCATTTGTTTGAGCATAGCCCTTTGTATGGCATCTAATATATCTCTACTTCTTGCAGATTCTGCAGCAGGGATTCTCCATTCCACATTTTGTAGATTGAAATCTCCAACAGTTAACACTTCTCCCTTCCTACCTACCTTATGGATATCTTAAGCCATATTATTATCAAATTCTTCTGCCTGGTTGGGAAGACTGTAAACCACGCTGATGTAAATGAAAATGTCATCCTTTGTAAAGAAAATCCACAGAGCTGCTTCCTTTCTCCCTGCCCCCTGCATTTTAGAAGCTCAGATATTGGTTTTGACGTAAAGAGCTATTCCCCCCCTCCCCCATTTCCATCTTCTCTATCCTCACAAATCTGCTTAACTATTTTGAAGGGGTTAATAAACATGTAGATAAAGGTGAACTGGTAGATGTAGTGTATTTGGATTTTCAGAAGGCATTTGACAAAGTTCCTCATGAGAGACTTCTAGGAAAAGTAAAAAGTCATGGGATGGGTGGCGATGTCCTTTCATGGATTACAAACTGGTTAAAAGACAGGAAACAGAGAGTAGGATTAAATGGACAATTTTCTCAGTGGAGGGGAGTGGGCAGTGGAGTGCTCAGGGATCTGTACTTGGACACGTGCTTTTCAATATATTTATAAATGATCTGGAAAGGAATACGACGAGTAAGGTAATGAAATTTGCAGATGATAATACATTTTTCAGAGTAGTTAAATCACAAGTGAATTGTGATAAATTGCAGGAAGACCTTCTGAGACTGGAAAATTTGGCATCCAAATGGAAGATGAAATTTAATGTGGACAAGTGCAAGGTGATGCATAAAGGGAAAAATAACCCTTGCTATAGTTACACAATGTTAGGTTCCATATTAGGAGCTATCACCCAGGAAAGAGATCTAGGCGTCATAGTGGATAATACATTGAAATTGTTGGTTTAGTGTACTGCAACAGTCAAAAAAGCAAACAATGTTGGGAATTATTAGAAAGGGAATGGTGAATAAAACGGAAAATGTCTAATGCCTCTGTATCGCTCTATGGTGAGACCGCATCTTGAATACTGTGTACAGTTCTGGTTGCTGCATCTCAAAAAAGATATTGTTGCGATGGAGAAGGTACAGAGAAGAGTGACCAAAATGATAAAGGGATGGAACAGCTCCCCTATGAGGAAAGACTAAATAGGTTAGGACTGTTCAGCTTGGAGAAGAGACGGCTGAGGGAGGATATGATAGAGGTGTTTAAAATTATGAGAGGTCTAGAACGGGTAAATGTGAATCAGTTATTTACTCTTTCAGATAATAGAAGGACTAAGGGGCACTCCATGAAGTTAGCATGTAACACATTTAAAACTAATCGGAGAAAGTTCTTTTTCACTCAACACACAATTAAACTCTGGAATTTGTTGCCAGGGGATGTGGTTAGTGCAGTTAGTGTAGCTGAGTTTAAAAAAGGATTGGATAAGTCCTTGGAGGAGAAGTCCATTACCTGCTATTAATTAAGTTGACTTAGAAAATAGCCACTGCTATTACTAGCATCAGTAGCATGGGATAAACTTAGTGTTTGGGTACTTGCCAGGTTCTTATAGCCTAGATTGGCCACTGTTGGACACAAGATTCTGGGCTGGATGGGACCATTGGTTTGACCCAGTATGGCATGTTCTTATTATAGCCCAGTATAGCAATATTCCATTCATTAGATTCACTGAACCATGTTTCGTAATAGCCACAATATCCAAGTCTGTCTATACCATTAAGGTTTACAGATCTGGAATTTTATTGCCCAAACTATGAGCATTTGTGCTCATAGCTTTCCAGCTTTTCTCATTCTGCTTGCTGTTCTTTCTGGGTACCTTTTCTGCTATATTGAGCTGATTTTTGTTCTTTTCTTCACCCACATCCTGTTTTTGTTGGGGTGACATTGCAACTCCGTCTGCCACCCCCATCCTCTAATTTAAATACCTTATTAGATATGATTAGAATTTCTCATTTAAGATCCTTGTACATGCCATGGACAGATGTAAGCCATCTTTACCTGTTAGCTCTGTGGACCTTTGAGCCGGCACAAGCACTGGAATCACCACCAAGGGACGGCCCTCAGAGGTCCTTATTCTTGGGAGGCAGTTCAGGTCCAGGAGACCCAACAGGAGCTTCACCAATACCAACTCGCGCTCCCCTCAGGTTGAGCCCTTGGGTACCGGGGCCAGCAGAACTTAGGCGGGGGGGGTCTCCTGGCGAAGAGAAGTCCAACAGGAGAGGCAGCATCAGGAAGTCTGGGTCGAGGCTGGCGGAGGACAGGAGTACCATGGACAGTCTGGAAGTCAGGGCAGGCGGCGAGCAGGCAGCATGAGGAACCAGGCCAGAGGTCAGGGCAGGCAGTGGACTCACAGGAACCAGGAAATGAGCCGAAGGTCAGGATGGGCAGCAGATACACAGAAACCAGGAAACCAAGCTGAAGTTGAGACTGAGAAGAAAATGCAAGAAACAGGGGACCAGGAACTGGAGCAGCGGAACCTTGGGTACAGAACAGGCAGGAACTGGAACGTAGCAACAACGCACTCTACGAGCAGGACCCGTTGCCAGGGCAAAGAACGCTGAACTGAGCTGGGCTTAAATAGCCCAGCATCTGACATCATCTTCGGGGGCTGGGCCGATATTTCCCGCAGTGGCCTCTTTAAGATGCGGCAGATGCCGCGCGCGCGCCTAGGAAGGCATGCACAGAGGGCCAGTCGTATCAGTACCGTGTGGGAGGCCCGCCGCGGCTAGGAACAGGACCAGGCTGCCCCGTGCCACCAGAGAACGACCCCGGCATCTGTGCCTGCCAGAGCAGGTAAGGAGGACCTGGCTGCGGCCGGGATTCCCAACATTACCATATAGCCTGTGATGGAGTGTACGGACAACTCCCTCATTCTACCTTAAGGAGCCCAGTTCAGGTTTCTAATCCAGTCTTTAAAGCAGAACGCCACAAAAGATTCTGGATGAAGGGAGGTTGCCTTCACCCTACCATAAGAGCCCAGGCCTAGAAAGCTTGAGGAGGCCCCAGGGAGCTGTTAGGACTTTCCATTATATTTGTACTGAGTAGCTTTACCTGACAATTGTACCTGATGCAAGGTGAGCCATTATTTTGTTTCTGTAAGTGTGAAGCACTGTAAATAAATACTTGCACCAGAACTGGAATAATCAAGTCTCATTGTATTCCTGGACTATTCCCGAGGCTGCAGCAGGCCCTAATACGCTACATAGCCTTTTACTGTTCCTTATATGGCCCCAGCCCCCAATATATCCAAAACCACCTTCCTTACACCAGGTTTTGAGCCATGTATTTAAACTGTCTATTTGTCTTAGCCTTTTCTTCCCTTTCCCATGAACAGGAACACTAAATTATGAGGACATTTTCCAAAGGGATTTGCCTGGGTAACTAAGCTGTTACCTGAGTAAATTCCCTGGGCTGAAATTGCTGTCCCCTCAGTGTCTACAAGGGGTGGATCAGGACAGGCAAAGTATGAGCAGGGTTTTCATTTTGAAATCCTTTCATGTGCTTTGTACCTGCAGTAAAGCAGGTGCAATATATAATCATATATTTTAGCGAAAGACTCATACATTGATTAAGGTGTCGGAAAGAAGGATATACGAGGGAGAGGTAACAGGGATGAGGTAGAACTTTTAACACAGGGTGCAGGAGGGATATAAAGTGGCGGGTAGCGAGAAGATATACCAAATATATATATTTGGACTGGGTTGGAAAGTAAAGAGGTATTGAGTTCTTTAGTTAGGTTCATGATTAGTCCATGAAGGAGCAAGTAGTGATATCAGAAAAGCTTAAGTTAGGTTGTAGGCATATTGAAATAACCATTTTGAAATAACTCTGCATGACGTTTCTCTTTGGAAATGATCTTGTGGGCATTTTCAAAAATATCCCTCCCTAATGTTTTTAAGGTATTTTTTTATTCTCACAGGACAAGCAGGATGGTAGTCCTCACATATGGGTGACATCACAGGATGGAGCCCAATCACAGAACACTTTCGTCAAAGTTTCTAGAACTTTGACTGGCACCTACTGGGCATGCCCAGCATGGCACTAAACCTGCAGCTAGCAGGGGTCCCTTTTCTGTCTTTTTTCCACGCAGCAGTAGCCAGGCGGGTTAAGGAGCTCCACAGACATTCCTGTCAGGAATTTTCCTCACGGAATTACTAAAAACTTTCATACCCCATAGGGGTCCCTCCTTCGAATTTTTGACTCCACGGTACTCCGGTAAGTTTTTTACCCAGTTTCAATCGATTCCCGTCGAGTTTGGCCCTCGCGGCCTACTGGCCATCGACCGTACCGCGGCTAAAATTTTCAAAGGCCATGGCGTCGGGGTTCCGTCGGTGCCCGGACTGTACTTGTACCATGTCCATTACAGACTTGCATAAAGTCTGTGTAATGTCTCGGGTACGAGCATGATGTCCTGACTTGCACCGAATGTGCCTTAATGACACCAAAAGATGCAAGGCCAGAATGGAGAAAATGGAACTTCTCTTCCGTTCTCAAACTCCGACGTCGTCCATTGCATCGACATCGTCTGAACCGGCACCGTCCACTTCGCGCCAGTATCGGCCACCAGCCAGTGACCGTCCGGCGTCGACGACTTCTCAGCCTTCAACTACCTCAACTCCCCCTCAGGACCGAGGGGATCATAGAGAGAAACATCGGGATCGACACCGCAAGTCTCGGACCATCGAGAAAGGAAAATCTTCGACCTTGCCATCATCCGAGCCGCCATCAAAGAAACCCCGTCCACTAAAGGCACCGACCCTTTCTGCGACCGGGTCACCAAGGCAACTCTCACCCGGACGGGTATCGGGAGCTGTGACTCTGCCTTTAACAGTGGTCCCTCCGATGTTGCGTCCGTCGCTGCTCGACGCCCCCACTCAGCTCTCTCTACCTCTGTGGCGACTCCCTCTGGGTCTGATGGACGTTTGCTGCCGCGGCGTCTCCATGCTGTCTCCCTCCGGTGTTCCCGGACAGGCACGACGCTGCGGATCCGCCATGTTCCTGATGATGTAGGGCTTGCGCTCCCATTGATGAACCAGCAAGGGTGCGAACCTCAGGGGCATCCCCCGAGATGACATCATCCGCTTCCAATATAAAAGGTCTCAGTATTCGCTAACGATTTGAGTTAGCAAGGATTGATTGCGGGGATTCATCTGGACCCGCTTCTCTCTACACTACTCTGCCTCCTCGGACTTACCAGGGGTACCCACTCCTTGGGGGCCTCGCTCTCTTTTCTTTATTTCAGATTGCAGATAGAAACCGGTACTCGCTCCTCGAGGGCCCATGTTCCTAAACACTCTGAAAATTCTCTACTGTCTAGAAGCTATCGCATGTACAGACATTTGTGAGTTACTGTTTCAGATTGCATATAGGAACCAGTACTCGCTCCTTGAGGGCCCTTGTTCCTGAATACACTGAAGATTCTCTACTGCCTGGAAGTCATTACAGATACAGACAATTGTGAGTTACCATCACTCTCTCAGAGCTTTCCCTGGAACCAGGCACTCGCTCCTCGAGGGCCTAACCCTTTCCAGCTACTGAGCTTCCTCAAGACCTTATGTGAGTTATCATCTAAATACTGGCTATGTATACAGCATACCCTGTCTACTCACTATCTATAGTTTCTGTACAGCTCAGCAACCCTGGGATCGTGGTTCCCAGTACCTGAGGGACTTCAGCCCTGCCGGGCATATCAGCTCACTACTGCCACCTCTGGTGGTTCTACTAACCTGTCTAATAAAAGAATTATCTGTGGCTGTCTCCATACCCAAGCCTAGCCAGTGATCCCTCTCGGGATATCCTCCTGGGAGCACTGTCATCTGCCATCGGCCCAAGGATCCACCATTCTACATTCTACTACAGCTGAGTGCCCTCTCCAAGCACTCCGCTGGTAACAAATTGTTATCTACTCCCTCTACAGGAGCTGAGCATATCAGATGGCTACTCCCTAGCAGATCCATTACAGATTGCTTACTTCGCCCACGGAGCATAGCAGTTTGCTAACTCCTCCTTCACAGGAGACGTATTCAAGTGATTGCTAACTCCTCCCCTCTGGAGGAGCAGTTCATAACAGATTGCTACTCCCATCTGCTTGCTCCATCCATCAGCATAGCAGATCACAACAGGTTGCTAACTCCTCCCCTCTGGAGTAGCGATTCATAACATCCGGCTATGCCTCTCCCTCTTTCTTCCCTTCTGGAGCCGGGGCTGCTTGCTCCAGGTCTCCTTGAAGAACTGGATTGGATAGTTCAGGAGGCCATCGATAAGGTGATGCACAGACTTCAAGTTCCTCCGCCACCGAAACCGGTGCCGATTGTGGAACCGACCACCGATCCAATTCCGGCAGCACTGGCACCGCTGTTCTCGAAGATGGAAGCGCTTATAGCCGCTTTTCCACCGATGGATCCTGGGTCACCGATGGCTCCGGTACCTTCCCCGCTTACCCTGTCATCGGGAGGGGAAACACCGTTCTGCATTCCTCCAACGGGAGTTCTTCCGATGCCTCAACCATCTATGCCAATGCGCCCATCAGCGCCACCGATCCATCCATTGATACCCTCGATGCCTTTATCGGTGCCCCCAGCACTTCCCTCGATGCCTTCGGAACCTAGACCGGGACCTTCAGGAATACCATCGTCCCGTCCTTCTCAGGCTCCTAGAGGGGCAGGTCCTGATCCCTATGACACCTGGACCGACGATTCTTCTCAATGCACCAATGACTTGCCATCGCCGCTTTCTCCTACTGAAAGCAGGAAGCGTTTTCCTCCAGAGGACCTATCCTTCATAAATTTTGTGAAGGAAATGTCTGAATTGGTTCCCTTCCAATTGCAGACTGAAGAAGATGGCAGGCATCAAATGATGGAGCTGTTACAAATCCTGGATGCTCCCAAGGAAATAACCTCCATCCCTATTCACCAGGTTCTTTTGGATCTCCTCAAAAAGAACTGGGAACACCCTGGTTCTGTTGCTCCAGTCAACAGAAAAGCTGATACCACTTATTTGGTCCAGTCAGCCCCAGGATTCCAGAAACCTCAGCTGGCACCAATCTGTGGTGGTAGAATCTGCCCAAAAAAGATCAAAACCCCACTCTTCCTTTCCCCCAGGTAAGGAACAGAAATTCCTGGATGCCATTGGCCAGCGTGTCTTCCAAGGATCGATTCTTATCTCTCGGATCACCTCCTACCAGCTATATATGACCCAATACAATAGGATCTTATTCAAGCAGATACAGGACTTTGCAGAGACCCTGCCTCAGAAATTCCAAGAACAACTTCTAACCCTAGTACACAAGGGTTTTGAAGGCAGGGAAGCATGAAATAAGATCATCTTATGATATCTTTGACACCGCTTCCAGGTTATCTGCAACTGCTATTTCAGCAAGAAGATGGGCCTGGCTTAAGTCTTCGGACTTGCGCCCTGAAGTACAAGACAGATTATCTGATCTGCTCTGCATAGGAGACTATCTGTTTGGGGAACAGATTCAGCGGACGGTGGCGGAACTCAAGGACCATCATGAGACCCTTCGCCAGCTCTCTCTGATGCCCTCTGAGTATTCCTCCAAACAGCCTTGCCGGAAAGATACTAAAAAGTCATTCTTCCATCCGAAGAAGTCCTATCCACCACAGTCTAGGACTCGTTCCACAAGACCTTTCCAAAAGGCTCAGTCTCGTCAACTTCGTAAACAAAAGCCGCAAGCAGCTCCTCAGCCAGGCCCTGCTTCCGGTTTTTGACTCCTGCATAGAGAGCAGCAGCCGGTTTCCACTGCCTCACATACCAGTGGGAGATCGATTATGCCATTTCAACAATAGGTGGCACACAATCACCTCAGACCAGTGGGTCCTTACCATAATCTCTCAAGGTTATCGCCTGAACTTTCTCTCCATTCCACCGGACTCCCCACCTCTACCGGCGTGGAGAACATCCGACTACTCACTACTCCTGGAGCAGGAGGTCTCCTTCCTCCTCCAGTCCAGAGCAATAGAACCAGTACCTTACTCTCAGCAAGGCCTAGGATTCTATTCCCGGTACTTTCTAATCCCCAAAAACTCGGGAGGCGTTCATCCAATTCTGGACCTATGTGCCCTCAACAAGTACCTCCAACAAGAAAAGTTCAAGATGGTAACCTTGGGTTCCCTCCTTCCTCTTCTGCAAAGAGGAGACTGGCTCTGCTCTCTCGATCTCCAAGATGCGTACACACACATTGCGATAAACCCATCTCATCACAGGTTCCTGAGATTTCTAGTAGGCCCCAAGCACTATCAATACTGAGTGCTCCCATTCGGCCTGGTATCTGCACCACGAGTCTTCACCAAGTGCCTCGCAGTAGTAGCAGCCTTCCTCAGGACTCAAGGTGTTCACGTCTACCCCTATCTAGGCGATTGGTTGATCAGGGCTCCCACTCAGCAAGCTGCTCTGTTGTCCCTACGTCTTACTTTACACACTCTGATTTCACTAGGATTTCTCGTCAACTACGCAAAATCCTGCTTAGTCCCATCTCAAACTTTATCATTCATAGGGGCAGTCTTGGACACCTTGCAGGCAAAGGCATTTCTGCCTCGACAGCGAGATCTCACTCTCATCTCCCTCTCACACCAGCTACAGTCTCAGCAACGCACGACTGCACGCCACTTCCTCATCCTACTGGGACACATGGCGTCCTCAGTACAGGTTACCCCAATGACCCGCTTGGCCATGAGAGTCATGCAGTGGACTCTAAGGTCACAATGGACTCGGTCCATCCAACCTCTATCAACCACTGTCCACATCACAGACTCACTCCGTCATTCTCTAGCCTGGTGGAAAAATCAGATCAATCTCCTCCAAGGCCTGCCCTTCCAGGCTCCAGACCCTCAAATAATTCTCACCACCAATGCTTCCAACCTTAGCTGGGGAGCCCATGTGGCCAATTTGCAAACACAAGGGACTTGGTCTCCAGAGGAAGCCAAACACCAAATCAATTTCCTGGAGCTTCGAGCAATCAGATATGCTCTCAGGGTATTTCAGGATCGCCTTTCCAATCAAGTCATCCTGATTTAGACGGACAACCAGGTGGCCATGTGGTACATCAACAAACAGGGAGGGACGGGCTCCTTCCTACTGGGTCAGGAAGCTGCGCAGATATGGGCGGGGGCCCACTTGATGTACCTCAGGGCCACCTATTTGCCGGGAGTGGACAATGTGTTGGCTGTCAACCTAAGTCGTGCTTTCCATCCGCACGAGTGGTCCCTCAACCCCTCAGTTTCGGACGCAATATTCCAACGTTGGGGTCATCCTCGCATAGACCTCTTTGCGTCACCTCAAAACCGCAAGGTAGAGAACTTTTGCTCTCTCACTCGCAGCCAACACTCACAGCCAAGAAATGCATTCTCCCTCTCGTGGGCAACCTGTCTCCTATATGCATTCTCTCCACTTCCACTTCTCTCGAAGACTCTCGTGAAGTTACGTCAGGATAAAGGATGCATGATCCTGATAGCACCTCACTGGCCTCGCAAAGTGTGGTACCCAATACTTCAGGATCTCTCTATTCGCAAGCACATTCCCTTTGGAATGGACCCGCTTCTGATCACTCAGAACGGCAGGTGCCTACACCACCCCAATCTTCAAGCTTTGTCCCTGACGGCCTGGATGTTGAAAGGTTAATTCTTCATTCACTTAACCTTTTGGAACCAGATTCCCGTGTCCTGATTGCTTCACGGAAGCCTTCCATGAGAAAGTCTTACCTATTCAAATGGAACAGGTTTAAGTCATGGTGTTCTTCTCAATCCCTTGATCCCTTTACCTGTTCCACCATGAAGCTTCTAGACTATCTCTGGCACTTGTCGGAATCAGGTCTAAAAACTTCCTCCATCAGAATGCATGTCAGTGCAGTGGCCGCCTTCCATAAAGGTGTCGGGGATGTTCCTATTTCAGTACAACCCTTCGTAAAACGTTTTCTGAAAGGCTTGCTTCACCACAAGCCTCCACTACGTCCTCCGGCCCCTTCTTGGGACCTCAATCTGGTTTTGGGTCGACTCATGAAAACACTATTCGAGCCTCTCCAATCCTGTGATCATCGCTATCTCACATGGAAAGTGATTTTCTTTTGGCAATCACATCTGCTCGCAGAGTTAGTGAGTTACAGGCCCTAGTTACCTATCCGCCTTACACTAAATTTCTGCAGGACCGGGCAGTACTCCGCACTCACCCTAAGTTCTTACCTAAGGTAGTATCGGAGTGTCACATTAATCAAGCCATTATACTACCTACCTTCTTTCCCAGGCCTCACTCCAATCCAGGAGAACAGGCTCTGCATAACCTTGACTGCAAGCGGGCTCTAGCCTTCTATCTAGACCGTACAGCTGCCCACTGGAAAAGCACTCAATTGTTTGTCTCTTTCCATTCCATCAAATTGGGGCAGCCTGTGGGTAAGCAGACTCTCTCCTCCTGGTTAGCTGACTGTATATCCTTTTGCTATCAGCAAGCAGGTATTCTGCTTCAAGACCATGTTAAAGCACACTCTGTGAGGGCCATGGTGACTTCAGTAGCGCACCTACACTCGGTGCCGCTTCCTTACATTTGCAGGGCTGCTACCTGGAGTTCTCTCCATACGTTTACAGCCCATTATTGCTTAGACAAGATTCTATCTTCAGCCAGTCTGTCTTGCAAAACCTTTTTACAACTTGATGTACCAACACCCTTCCGCCTTCCCGTTAGGGTTCAGGATGCCCTCTGCTAAATTCCACCCCAGTCCTTGTGCCTATTGCACATCTTGGGTACGTTTGGTGCATTTCTCGGACATCTTCAGCTCGTTACTCACCCATATGTGAGGACTACCATCCTGCTTGTCCTGTGAGAAAGCAAATGTTGCTTACCTGTAACAGGTGTTCTCACAGGACAGCAGGATGTTAGTCCTCACGAAACCCGCCCGCCGCCCCACGGTGTTGAGTTCGTTACGTTTTCTTGTTTTATTTTTCGGCACTTCCTGTAGCTTTAAACAAGACTGAAGAGGGACCCCTGCTGGCTGCAGGTTTAGTGCCATGCTGGGCATGCCCAGTAGGTGCCAGTCAAAGTTCTAGAAACTTTGACAAAAGTGTTCCATGATTGGGCTCCATCCTGTGATGTCACCCATATGTGAGGACTAACATCCTGCTGTCCTGTGAGAACACCTGTTACAGGTAAGCAACATTTGCTAATTATTCTCCCATTAATGTTTGTGCATGCATTTTGACTGTCCTGTCTAACAGTTCGGTTTTAAAACAAGCCTCAGGGTTTGGGGTTTTTTTTCAACTTTGTCTTATATTTCATGTTCTTTCCAATTCTCTATTTTCACATTTCAGATAATCCAAGTTATCACACTGTTCATCACACTGTAACTAAGGGTGTTCACATCCTCTATTTTTCAAACTGTGACAAGCAAAACATGTTACCTTCCTGATTGGCAGTCTCATTGCTGATAAGATGTGACTTCTGGATAATCACATTAATGAAGGTCATGCAACAGAAGTGATTTTTATTGTTAGTGTAGTGGCAACCATAGAGAAATTCCTGTTTCATTCCATGTCCTACAGAATCTCACATTCCAGAAAATAATTGTTGCCTCACATAATACTTATACATAATACTCCTGTAGTTCAGGAGATAGAATCAAGCTAATGCTAGTTACTTGATAAAGAAATAAAAGCCTGAGGCCCTAAATTAGAAATTAAAATATATGATACAATATTTTATAGGATTTTCTCCATAAACATACAATGATATAAATCACTTAAATAACAGGTCACCTTCAAATATGAATTTGATTATAACATTAGTTTTAAACAGTGGTTCCTTCTAGTGACATAACCATTAAGTTGTTAAAATGTCTTTACCATCGATAAACAGGCTGACATCTGGCAGCACCATATGGATTTGTTTCTCCAAGTTAGAGCTTTGAGCTCTACTGAACATGTGCGGGAGTTCAAATGCGGGGTTTGCCTTGGGAGCCTCTTCAGTCCGTTTTAGACCAAGTACAGCCTGAACATGTACTCAGTCTTTCCATATATTTTTTTTCCAGAATCCTTTAAAACCATTTTTTTATTCAGTTTCTTCACTTTTAGTTGACTTTCTGTTCTACAGCACCTACAACAGGACTTTTCAGTGCTACAAAAAGAAAAAATTAAACAACTTGTGCCTCCTCAGAATGGCCATGGAAGTTCTTCTGTGGTAAGATGAAGTCCCTCATGCTATATTATCCTTGCTTTGCCTCGATCTGACTGTGGACCTTTCCCTGTTCTTAAAACTCCAGGGTGCCACATATAGAGGAATTGCATAAGTCTCTTTGAAGCAGCAGTAGATCATCCTCTCGCAGTGCAGCATCATCTGCCTCATCAGCAGGAGGTCCTCCTCATCTCCCCCAGCAGCCTAAATCAAAGTCATAGGACTAAGTGTTTACAATCATCTTCCATTGAGCCAGCGTCTGCATTGAAGAAATGTCAGTCATCATTGGCACAGTCAGCAAAAGGAACTGCCGTGCACACAATGCATACCACAGCAATGATTTGCACGGCATGCCGCTTCATACACTTGCTGCAAGCTGCACCGATGGAGCCACTCGATGCAAGCTGTGCTGATGCATGTGACACACAGTGCACCAATGCCCTCGACACAAAGTGCATTGTTGCCCTCGATGCAAAGGAAGCACTGAGGTACTTGATGCACAGGGGAGCACCAAGGCACTCTTATCTACATCGTCCTATTACCACAGGCTGATAGCAGACAGCTTCTGATTACAGACTGCAGCTCCAGTATACTTCATACTGTCACTTCCCAAAAATATGGGAGAAACCTCCTATTGAGGTGCAGGAACATATCCTTGTCATGGGAGAGGATGCTTCATCACTTTTGCCAGTTCAGAGGGTATGTCAGTCACTCAAGCAGACTGCAGGTCTATTGCAAAATTTCTTTGTCTCATCATTTAAAGAGACAGAAAGATTAATCCAACCGCTCTTCTTCAGCATTTCGGCAGAGATTCCTTAAACCAGAATCCCAATATCATCCATCGTGGTGAACACTTCCTCAGATATGGGGTTCTTGATATTCAATGGCAGCAGAGTCAAGCTGTTCAGATGTGGTTGACCAGGGTTTTTCCCCTCTAAAGCAACTGAAAAAGCTACTTGGTTCGTGTTCGTCATCATTAGAGTCATGGGTTAGTAAATCATTTTCAGAAGAGGGTTCTACAAATAGACCTCCTAACCCATTTCTGGATAAGCCTGACATCGCACAGGGCACACCTGTCAAATTCAAAATTCATGGAACAGGGGGGGAAAGGCTTGAGGCCTGATTTTCAAAAGCATTTACATGCTTAGAACTGGGTTTTCATGCGTACATACACTTTTTCCTGTGTTAAGTGGCTTTCTAAGAATTGCCACAAAATATGCTATTGAATTGTTCATACGTTTCGTTCACATTAAGTGCAATTAACATGGGCAAATGGCTTTCGAAACTTACTATGATAACATGTTATATTTGCATAATCCTTTGAACATAAATGTGTTAGCAACAAACAAAACCCTGCATAGAAAACGTCGGGTCCTTCAGATATTGGATGCCCCATCAAAACCAGTGGCTCTTCTAGTTTGTAACATTCTGAACTGTTTGCAGATGAGGATGTGGAAACACCTATCTCTGGTGTTCCTACAGCTACAAAACTATATGCAGAGTTCAAACTCACCAGGGTTTGGAGTCATCCAACTGCCACATCAGTCAGTCATTTTTGGGTCTGCTGCTGGACATTCTTAGCAATGTTTCCAGCCTGTATCTCTACTGATTTCATATCCTCACAACCGAATTCAAATCTGAAGGTTTTTCTGCAATCTGCAGAAGGAGGATCTTATTAACCATAATCGCTTTTGAAGGCAGAAGAGTGCATTTGTTACCACTTCCGTTCTGTCTACAAACTTTTCAACTTTTTCACGCATCATCTTCAATTGAAGTTTAGGTGTATGATGTGACTTAGCCCAAATAGAATCCAATATGAGGTTGCATGAAGTCTCTGGACCTGCCTGGTCTCTGAGACATATTTAAGAAACAGAATGTAGTGGTCCAACCCTATTGTGGATCCCTGAGCACCTTCTACACTTACTAATGGTTTTACTTTCATAGGAGTCCATTCCAGCCTTTTCAGCAATACCACCTACTGCCTGTTCCGGCCCAACATTGGCAACTACCTCCAGCATCACCCTGGCAGCATGAGCGCTATCAGCCTAAGGCTATTCAGTAGCCCCGACAAATGCCCAGGCCCAGTTTTTCAGCCGTCCGAACACTATTCTGGAGGGGAACATGGGTGCCAAATAACCTAGGACCTCTAGGTCTACCAAATCATGGATACCATTTGTATTTCTCCCAACTACTATACCCTCCACATTTTTTGAATCTTGATCCATATATAACTATCTTGGCGCATTTTCACTGAGAAGTACAATTATTTCCTCACCAGAAACTATAGAACCAGTCTATGCATCCTGCTATGAACGAGGTTTCTACTCCCCATATTTCCTAATCCCCAAGAAATCAGGATTATTAAGGCCCATTCTGGAACCATCATAATGAGAAATGCTCCAGCCATCATGTGCTGGGAAATCAATAGTTTATTTATGAGCATTATCACCATGTAATCCAGTGGGAGCACTGAGAGGAAAGGATCACCTTGCTGGTAGCTGAAGAGAATCAGTAAGCACTGCTTGGGGAAATTTTAGAACTTAAAAGTTTTGTGGAGAAGTAAACTATTGGGAAAGCCGATAGTTGCTCAGCAGTGCATGGTTTGGAGGGAGGTATCTTTGAAGGATACTAATGAAGCATTAGAGTTAGGGAATCCCAACAGAGAGGTTCCCATAATAAGAAAAGTAGTTCATGTGCCTATAGGTAAAGAATTACCTGAGCTAAAAGATTCCAATTTATCCCTATCAACTGAAAAGGAGAATGTTAATATATCAAAAAACACACTTTGGAATGTTTGTTTACTAATGCCAGAAGTCTAAGAAGTAAGATGGGAGAGTTAAGAGTGTAGAGTAGTGAATGATGACATAGACTTAATTGGCATCTGAGAGACATGGTAGAAGGAGGAAAACCAATGGGATAGTGCTATACCAGGGTACAAATTAAATCGCAATGATAGAGAGGAACAATTTGGTTGCAGAGAGGTGCTTTATGTCTGGATGGCATAGAGTCCAACAGGATAAAGATCCTGCAAGAGACTAAATGGACAATTAAATCTTTATGGGTAGAAATCTCTTGTGTGTTGGAGAAGAATATAGCGATAGGAGTATGCTACCATCCACCTGGCCAAAATGATGAGACGGACAGTGAAATAAGAGAAATTATGGAAGCTAACCAAATTAATAGTGCAGTAATAATGGGAGATTTCAGTTTCATCAATATTGACTGGATAAGTGTAACATCAGGACATGGTGTAGAGAGAAAGTTTCTGGAGAGAATAAATCACATCTTTATGGAGCAATTGTTCAGGATTCGACAAGAGAGGAGCAATTTTAGATCTAATTCTCAGTAGAGTGCAGGATTTAGCGAGAGAGGTATTGGTAGTGGGGCCTCTTGGCAATAGTGATCATTACATAATCCAATTAAAATTGACTGGAAGGGGGGCAGTAAGTAAATCTACAGCTCTAGCACTAAACTTTTAAAAGGGAAACTTTTGATAAAATGAGAAAAATAGAAAAAACTGAAAGGTGCAGCTACAAAGGTTAAGAAGGTGCAACAGACTTGGACACTGTTTAAAAAAACAAAAAAAAACCATTTTAGAAGTGTATTCCAGATGTATTCCATGGATTAAGAAAGGTGGAAGGAAGGCCAAAAGATCTTTCTTCAAAAGTTGGAATAAGAATCCATCAGAAGAAAGTAGATTAAAGCATAAGCATGGCAAGTTAAATGTAAGACATTGATAAGACAGGCTAAGAGAGAATTTGAAAAGAAGTTGGCCATAGAGGCAAAAACTCATAATAAAAACATTTTAAAATATAGCAGAAAGCCTGCCAGGGAATTGGTTGGAAAATTAGATGATCAAGGAGTTAAAAGGGGCAATTAGGGAAGATAAGTCCATCGCAGAAAGACTAAATTAATTCATTGCTTTGGAGTTTACTGAAGAGGATATTGGGGAGATACCCATTCCAGAGACGTTTTCAAGGATGAACTAAACCAAATCATGATGAACCTGGAAGATATAGTAGGCCAGATCGAGAAACTAAAGAGTAGTAAATCACTTCAACCAAATGGTGTACACCCCAGGGTTCTGAAAGAACTCAAAAATTAAATGGCAGACCTATTAGAATTAATTTGTAACCTATCATTAAAATCATCCTTTGTACCTGAAGACTGGAAGGTGGCCAATATAACCCTGATATTTAAAAAGGGCTCCAAGGGGTGATCCAGGAAACTATAGAGCGGTGAGCCTGAATTCAGTGCCAGGAAAAATCGTGGAAGCTGTTATAAAGAATAAAATCAAATAAATAAACATTTAGATAAACATGGTTTAATGCTACATAGCCAGCATGGATTTACCCAAGAGAAGTTTTGCCTCACAAATCTCCTACTGTTTTTTGAAGGGGTGACTAAACATGTTGACAAAGGTGAACCGGTGGATGTGTATTTGGATTTTCAGAAGGTGTCCGAAAAAGTCCCTCATGAGAGGCTTCTAAGAAAACTAAAAAGTCACGGGATAGGAGGCGATGTTCCTTTGTGGATTGCAAACTGGTTAGAAGACAGGAAACAGAGAGTAGGATTAAATGGTCTGTTTTCACAGTGGTGTGCCTCAGGGATCTGTACTTGGACCAGTGTTTTTTAATATATTTATAAATAATCTGGAAATCGGTATGACGAGTGAGTTGATCAAATTTGTGGATGACACATAATTATGCAGAGTAGTTAAATCTCAAGCAGAATGTGATATATTGCAGGAGGACCTTGTGAGACTGGAAGATTGGGATTCCAAATGGCAGATGAATTTAATGTGGACAAGTGTAAGGTGATGCATATAGGGAAAAATAACCCTTGCTGTAATTTCACAATGTTAGCTTCCGTCTTATTTATTTATTTTATTTATTTAGGGCTTTTTTATACCGACACTCATGATACCAATCATATCGATTCGGTTTACCAATAAGCAGCGGTGCAATAACATTAACATCAATGTGAACAATAGGCGAAGAGAGAAAAAGTGAATGAAAGTTACAATAAAACAGGGGCACTTGAACTGGGAGGAGGAAAAGCCAGAGTCATAGCTAACATAGAAATAAATAATATTTAGTCTCAGAAATAAATAATATCTAGACATATACTTAGGACTATAATAATCACTTGTACTCAGGACTGAATACTATCAAATATATACATGATATCCTATACTTAGGGCTGTAGAATATCAAATGTTCCTGACTAAATAGTATTAGTTCATAAAACTCAGGACTGATTAATATAACGTCAGAAGCCATGTCAGGAATGGGGAACGTCGACTGGCGGACCAAGGTGAGTTGTAGCAGTTGGGGAGGTCATAGATCAGGGAAGGCTTGTAGAAATAGCCAAGTCTTGAGTTTCTTTCTGAATGTCTGCGTGCAAGGTTCTTGTCTAAGGTCTGGGGGCATGTTATTCCAGATGGTTGGCGCTGCTGTCGAGAAGACTCGATCTTTGGTGGATGAGAGGTGTGTGAATTTGGCTGGGGGGGGTATGTAGCGTACCTTTGTATGCTTCTCTGATGGGTCTGGAAGAGAACTGTAGCGTGAGTGGGTAGTGTAAATCGATGGGTGTTCTGTTATAGATAGCTTTATGGATGATGGTGTGAGACACTTGTGTAGAATTCTGAAGTTTACTGGGAGCCAATGTAGGTTTTTCAGGATAGATGTGATGTGGTCTCTTCTATTGGAATTTGTTAAAATTCTGGCAGCGGCATTTTGTAGCATCTGAAGCGGTTTGGTGGAGGAAGCGGGAAGGCCTAGCAGAATGGAATTGCAGTAATCTAATTTGGAGAATATAAGGGCCTGGAGTACCAATCTGAAGTCTTGAAAATACAGTAGCGGTTTGAGTCTTTAGTACCTGAAGTTTGAAGAAAGCAGTCTTTGGTTGTGTTGGTGATGAACTTTCTTAGATTTAGCTGGTTATCAATTATAACTCTGAGGTCTCTTGCTTGGTTGACCAGGGTGTTGGTGTGACTTGTGTGTAGGCTATCTTTGTGGTTGAGAGATATAAGGAGCATTTCTGTCTTGGACGTGTTGAGCACAAGGTTTAAGGTAGTAAGGAGGTCGTTGATTACTTGGAGGCAGTTGTCCCAGAATTTCAGTGTTTTTGTGAAGGATTCGGTTATAGGGATCAGGATTTGGACATTGTCAGTGTAAAGATAGTGTTTGAGTTTAAGATTCATAAGCAGCTGGCAAAGGGGGAGAAGGTATAGGTTGAATAGTGTAGGAGACAGAGAGGAGCCCTGTGGAACACTTCCTGTAGTGTTGATAAGCGGAGATTCCTTGTTGTTGATCTTTACTTTGTAGCCTCTGTTCGTGAGAAAGGAATCGAACCATTTGAAAGCCGTACCTGTTATCCCGATGTCCGAAAGTCGTTTAAGGAGAGTGGAATGATTCACCATGTCGAATGCTGCCGAGATGTCGAGGAGTATTAGCAGGAAGGAGTGCCCGGAGTCCATACCCATGATGAGATGGTCTGTGAGGGAGATGAGGAGGGATTCTGTGCTTAGAGCTTTGCGAAATCCATATTGCGATGAATGGAGAATGTTGTGATCTTCCAGGTATTCTGATAATTGGGTGTTGACTATTTTTTCTATGATCTTTGCTAGAAAAGGTAGATTGGAAATAGGTCGGAAGTTGTTGGGTTCTCTAGGATCTAGATTTGCTTTCTTAAGAAGGGGTTTGAGGGTGGCAATTTTTAGGACGTCCGGGAAGATTCCTTGAGATAATGAGCAGTTTATGATGTCGGCTAGGTACTTGGAGATGCAGTCTGGCACCGATAGAAGAAGCTTGGTTGGGATTTGGTCCAGTGGGTGGTATGAAGGTTTCATTTTCTTTATAAGGGATTCGATTTCCAGGGAGGAGGTGGGTTCAAATGATTCCAGTGAGGGTCCGGAATTTGAGGGGGGGGGGGGGGCTGGAGATGTGAGTGGAGGTAGAATTGACAGGCAGGCCTGTTAGTAAGTTAGAAATTTTGTTGTGGAAAAAAATTGCCAATTCATTTGCCTTTGCTTGTGCCTGTTCGTCTGGGATGCATGGGGTAGTGGTTTTAGTGAGCTCTGATACATAGGAGAATAGAGCCTTAGGATCAAAGACGAGGTCATGTATTCTGTGACCATAGAAATCTTTTTTTGCTCGGTGAGTGGCGTTTCTGTAAATGTGTAAGGTAGATTTGTAAGCATTTAGTGTGCTCGGGCACGGGGTCTTGCGCCATTTGTTTTCTCTTTGTCTGAGGTTTCACTTAAGTTCTCTGAGTTAGTCAGAGAACCATGGTTGTTTCCTGTTAGGCGTCTGTTTGATTCTTCTGGTTGCCTGAGGGCGTACTTTGTTCGCTATTGATTCTGTGATACTAAACCATGAGCGGAGTGCCGAGTTGGGGTCGGAGACTTCTAGATTGTGGAGTTCCTTTGTTAGATGCTCGCTGAGGACTTCTGAGGAGCAGGATCTCCTGTAGTGAACTGTTGATTGAGTGGGTTGTGTTTTGGGGTTTTCCTTGCTTGTGAGGGAGATGGTAATCAGAGAGTAGTCAGACCAGGGAACTGGAGTGCATTCCGGGGGGGGTAGAAGGTGAAAAACTGGAGTTGATGAAGATCAGATCAAGAATATGCCCTGCTTTGTGGGTGGGTTTGTTGATGATTTGTGTGAAGCCCATAGCCTTGAGAGAGGTGAGGAATGCTTCACAGTTAGTAGAGAGCGGGATCGAATCGACATGGAGGTTGAAGTCCCCTAATATCAAAGCGGGGGCATCTAGGTTGATATGTTTGGCTATGATTTCAACTATGGGAGAGGCATCTGAGTCTAGAAGACCAGGTGGGGCGTATATAAGGAGGATTTGCAGATGGTCAGATTTAAACAGGCCTAGTTCTAATTTAGAGGCTGACTTAATTGGTTGGAGGGTAAGTTTAAGTTCCTTTTTGGCCGCTAGGAGCAATCCGCCGCCTCTTTTTTTTCTGTCTGGGAAGAGAGAAGATGTCATATTGATGAGTGGGTAGTTGGTTAGTCAGGGCTGCATCTGTCGGTTTAAGCCAGGTTTCTGTTATGGCGCAGATGTCTGGGTTTGCGTCAAGAAGATGATCATTTAGAATGTGTGAGTTTTTTGTGATTGATTGAGCGTTAAAAAGAGATACTGAGAATAGTGCAAGACCCAGTAGTTGGGTTAAAGGTGAGACCATGATCGGGATAAGGGATCTGGTGGTGCGTGTCCGGAGTAGTGTGAGAGATTTTTCCCTGGTAATGGTGCTGTGGTGGAGGATGGGAATCGGGTTTCCTTGAGTCATGTTCTGCTTGTGTTCAGACTAGTCCGGGCTTTGGATGAGCGTCTGTTTGTTGGAACGGAGGGGTTAGGGTGAGAATCCTGTGGGGTTGAAATTGGAGGTGTGAGGAGCTGGGTGTCCTGGTGGACTGGGCGAGGCTACGAGATGATAGAGCATCCTTGGTCTGAAGTAGACTGGATAACTGCGGGGCGTCCTTCTGCAGAGAGGGGGGGAAGGATGAATAATGGAGTTTTCGAATGCTGAAGGGTGAGCGCCTGTCTGCTAATTGAGGGAGGTGAGTGATGGGTGGGTGTCCGTCAGTCTATGTTATCTGTCAGTCTGTAGAATGAGTCCATTGAGTGCTGGTCTGTAGAGTGAGTCCGTTGAGTGTTGGTCTGTAAAGTGAGTCCGTTGTGTTGGTCTGTAAAGTGAGTCCGTTGAGTGTTCATTTGTAGAGTGAGTCTGCTGAGTGCTGGTCTGTGGAGTAAGTCCGTTGGGTGCTGGTCTGTAGAGTGTTCGTCCGTTGAATGAGTCTGCTAGGTGTTGATCTGCTGAGTGAAGGAGCAAGGATGAATGAACGCAGAATGGTTGTTTGTTGGTGAGGTATGGAGTGGCTAAGTCTGGGTGCAAGACTGTGCTGCCGGTTTGAAGAGATAGATGCCTTTCTAGGTGGAGTTCCAGTGCGCACGAAGGGGCGCACAAAGGGGCAGGCCCCTTTGTCGCGCTCCTTAGGCGTGCGACGCCTAGCGCCGTCGAGCCCCTTAAAGGGCTCCGAGCGCCTGGCTGACGTCGGCTTAGGGGGGCGGGCTTACCGCGGCATTTTCTTTTTTTTTTTCTTTTATGTTCCTGCCGGCTCGGGGATTCTGACGCGGTGTGGCCGCTCTCCCTGCCTCAGGTCCACCTCCCCTGACCCCGACGGGTCAGCGCCGGGAGGGTCGACCTGGGTTTCAGCGAGCAGGGAGAGCAGGAAGAGAAAAGGGCGCGTCTCTCACCGTCGAGCCCCTTAAAGGGCTCCAAGCACCTGGCTGACGTCGGCTTAGGGGGGCGGGCTTACCGCGGCATTTTCTTTTTTTTTTGTTTTATGTTCCTGCCTGCTCGGGGATTCCGGCGCGGTGTGGCCGCTCTCCCTGCCTCAGGTCCACCTCCCCTGACCCCGACGGGTCAGCGCGGGGAGGGCCGACCTGGGTTGCAGCGAGCAGGGAGAGCAGGAAGAGAAAAGGGTGCGTCTCTCACCGTCGAGCCCCTTAAAGGGCTCCGAGCGCCTGGCTGATGTCGGCTTAGGGGGGCGGGCTTACCGCGGCGTTTTCTTTTTTTTTGTTTTATGTTCCTGCCGGCTCGGGGATTCCGGCACGGTGTGGCCACTCTCCCTGCCTCAGGTCCACCTCCCCTGACCCCGACAGGTCAGCGCGGGGAGGGCCGACCTGGGTTGCAGCGAGCAGGGAGAGCAGGAAGAGAAAAGGGCGCGTCTCTCACCATCGAGCCCCTTAAAGGGCTCCAAGCGCCTGGCTGACTTCGGCTTAGGGGGGCGGGCTTACCGCGGAAAGAGATCTAGATGTCATAGTGAATAATACATTGAAATCGTCAGTGCAGTGTGCTATGGCGGTCAAAAAAGCAAACAATTTTAGGAATTATTAGGAAGGGAATTGTAAATAAAACGGTGCATGTCATAATGCCTCTGTATTGCTGCATGGTGAGTCCGCACCTTGAATACTGTGCAATTCTGGTCACCACATCTCACAAAGATATAGTTACACTAGAGAAAGTGCAGAGAAGGGCAACCAAAATAAGGGGCATGGAATGGCTCCCCTATGAGGAAAGGCTAAAGAGAAATAAGGCTGTTCAACTTGGAGGGGGGATATGATAGAGGTCTACAAAATCATGAGAGTTCTTGAACAGGTTAATGTAAATTGGTTATTTGCTCTCTCAGATAATAGAAGGAATAGGGGGCATGCTGTAAAGTTAGCAAGTAACTCATTTAAAACAAATCTGAGGAAATTCTTTTTCACTCTATGCACGGTTAAGCTCTTCAATTCATTGCCAGTGGATATGGTTATGGCAGTTGGTGTAATTTGGTTTAAAAAAGGTTTTGAAAAGGTCCTGGAGGAGAAATCCATAAATTGCTATTAATCAATAAAAAATAGTAGCTTGGGAGCTGTTTAATGTTTGGACTGGACTTTTTCCTCCAGCTAATGCCTCAACTGCAGATTGAACTTCCCAACCCTTTGATACATTCTTCCAGTTTGGCCACCTGAATCTCTGTAAGATTAGACTGTGACAAGGAGGTGAGGAAACTCTGAATATCGTCGAACTTCCTGAACAGGTTTCCACTTATATTTTTTTATAAACCTCCCTGAACACTGTGTCCACACTTTTTGGGTTTGTTTGAGCCCTTCCTGAAGGATCCCACACTCCCATTATAATAGCCCTACCAGCTTTCTTCCTAATCACTTGGGCCAGAAATGAACAGGTTTGTCACCTTGTTCATAAAACTTGAGCCTAGAGTGCCTTCCCTATACCTGTAACCTTGAGAGATTTCAGATCCCTTCAACATTGGTCCTGGGGCTTCAGAGTCCACTGCGAGCAGTCCTCCTTATGTTGTTTCTCTAAACTACCAATCTTCGCTAGGAGACTAAACCACATTTTGCTTTTGTAGCTTCTGCAAATGACTAGAGTATGATATTATTTTACCTCGCAAGTAGGCCTTGAAGGTCTCCCATCTTAAAAGAGGAGAATAATCTGCTTCTGGGTTGAAAGTATCAAACTTCTCTATTGCTCCCTTCAACAATTCAGGGAATCTTTTATCACCCAGGAGCAATGTATTGAGCCTCCAATTTGAGTTCTTTAGGCCCCTGCCTCCCAATTCCAAAACAACCACGCCAGGGTTATGATCTTATACAGAGGAGACCAGAATATCACGCCAAACTATTTTCAATATCAACTCCAACGAGCAGAGAAAATAGTCTATCCTGCTGTCCTCCCCAACCTCAGGTAGTCAACAGCTGTGGCTAGGCAGGGTGCCAGCACAAGTGAGGGAATTGTTCCCTGTCACAAGGGGATAATAAAAAAAAACAATAAGAGGAAAGAAAGGAAGGGGATTTGAGAACCTTCAACACCACTCAGATTAGGCTATCCACAGGGCAAGGGATTACAGGAGGCAAGTTATCTTAAAAAGTCAGGAGCTGTGATCATATATATTTAAAAAAAAAAAAAACAAAAAAAACCTGGGAGTACAGATGGCAAAGAAAGCCATTCCAATTTGAGGCATACCCATTCCAGCTTCCCCCCCACCCCAGCAAGCGGAATGATACACAGCTTCCCAAAAAATTTCTTCTTACAAACCTTCAGTTCACCCAACCATTGTAAGCAAGGCCACAGACAGCACAGTGGTCAGCAGTGGTGCACCAACGCTTGTCACAGATGCCCCATCAATCACCTCAGCTGCAGCTTGGCAGGCTTCTGATACTGCAATGCCCACTGGGTCAGACTGTCTAGCCGCTGGCGTATCACCAACAAGGAGCTGAAGACTGATGAGGCAAGGTAAAGCATCCGGGTCTCCATGGCGAGTTAAGTCTGAATCTAAGATCTAGGAGGGGCGGAAAGACAGGGGTGAGGGTCCCCAATGAGCAGGATCAATTGGCAGCACCAAAAAATCCCAGAGGCCGAGGAGGAAAAGCGCACTCTATGGGTGCAACATATGCATTTGTGATAGCAGCTACCCCCCCTTGCACCTACACTGTCACCCCCTAGAGGGAGCTCCACCACCAGATGCTAACTTGGTTCCAGAAAATGAGGTGCCTCCACTGACTGGCCAGCCAGATCCCATGCCTGTAACCCCTCGGGAGCTGAGTGCAAGTAGGTCCATGAAACCTGAGAGGTGACCAGCAACATAGGTCCCTGTCATGGGCTACCTCTCTTTCCTCCTCCAGGTTTGAGAGCAGCACCAGCAACAGACACCACTCCAGGTATAGCTACAGGATATATTCCCCTGTAGACTATTATAGACATAGGCACGGAGGGAGAGATCAAGCCTACAGCTGTGGTGTCTGGTCCCCACACTATAGGGGTCCTTATTACTCACCTGCCAGGAAACTCCCATCTCAGTGATATGGCAGGGAATTATTCCCTATATCAGGGTCATGGGAGCTACAGGAAACATAGCGCTTACTCTCCTCTCTACATGCAACATCACCATAGT
Organism: Rhinatrema bivittatum; assembly: GCF_901001135.1. Lineage (NCBI taxonomy): Eukaryota > Metazoa > Chordata > Amphibia > Gymnophiona > Rhinatrematidae > Rhinatrema > Rhinatrema bivittatum. The sequence goes on from NC_042617.1 coordinate 369,670,223, forward strand.
AGCCATCAACATGACCATAGAGCGAAGTCAAGGCATTCATCGCAAGCTACATCAGATCCACAGCCGGTACAAGCACCTGTCGACCTCCAGAGCAAAACAAGTGATAGACCCCAGTCACAAGCGCCTACCATGGACTACAGCACTACAGAAGCACCAGCAGCCTCAGTACCAGAATCTGTGGCATCAGGAACAAAGTGAATCTACTTCCCAAGCATGGGTGGTTGCTGCACAGGGGTATCTCAGGCAGAGGGACAAGCATAAGCTTGCATCAGGGGGAACTTAACTTAAAATAATAGTCAGTACAAATTGTATCTCTGGACTTCATCATGTATGAAGCAAATGGGTCTTCCGATGCAGCCAAATTTCACCATTTTATACACAAAGGAGGCCAGACTTTATGAACATTGGATGATGTCTGAGCATATATGTACAATTCATTCATTTGAGTCAATTTGACTAGAACTGTTTGACAAACTACTGTCACAAAAATGCTGTTTTGAATTTCTTTTAAATGCAACAAAAAATTTCTGTAAAAAATAATGTTTGTATTCTAGGGCTTCTGTATGCTTGTGGGTGGATGATTGAGAGACCTGGATAACTTTGCTTTGAGAGGTCTTGCCTTTTTTTTCCGGGCTTGCTGACACCCACGTTAGTAATGTCAACAGACATTACTTTTTTTTGTTATAACTGTTCACCTATCACTTGATTTCATACCCTGTCCTTTTTGTCATTTGATATCTGACAGTAGCCAAGCCAGGTTACAAGTACCTGACAGGATCCCAAGGGGTAGATAGATTCCAAGCTGCTTATCCCAAGAATAAGCAGTGGATTTCTGCAACTCTACCTTAATAATGGTTAATGGACTTTTCATCCAGGAACTTGTCCAAACCTTTTTTAAATGCACCTACACTAACAGCTTTCACCACATCCCCTGGCAATGAATTCCAGAGCTTAATTATGCGTTGAGTAAAAAAATATATTTTCTCTTATTAGTTTTAAATGTATTACCTAGTAACTTCATTTTATGTCCCCTGGTCTTTATACTTTTCAAAAGAGTAAACAACTGATTAACGTTTACTCTTTCCATTCCACTCATTATTTTATAGACTTCTATCATATCTCCCCTCAGTATCTCTTCTCCAAGCTGAAGGGTCCTAACCTCTTTAGCCTTTCTTCATAGGGGAATTGTTCCATCCCCTTTATCATCTTGGTTACCCTTCTCTGTACCTTTTCTTATTCTGCTATATCTTTCTTGAGATGTGATGATCAGAACTGCACACAATACTCAAAATGATGTCGCACCATGGAGCGATACAGAGGTATTATGATATTCTTTGTGTTATTCTCCATTCCTTTCCTAATAATCCCTATTTGCTTTCTTGGCTGCTGCTGCACACTGAGCAGAATATTTCAACATATTTTCAATGATGACACCTAGATCATTTTTTCTAAATGATGACTTCTAATGTGGAACCTTGCATTATGTAGCTATAATTTGGGTTAATCTTCCCGAAGTGTATCACTTTGCATTTGTCCACATTAAATCTCATTTGCATGCCCACTCTCCCAGCTTTGAAGTTTCCTTTTACAATTTCTCACAATCGTCTTGTGATGTAACAACTTTGAATAATTTTGTGTCATCTACAAATTTGATCACTTCACTTGTTCCCATTTCAGGTCATTTATAAATATATTAAAAAGCAGTGGTCCTAGAACAGATCCCTGGGGTCTCCATTGGGAAAATGTACCATTTAGCCCTATTCTCTGTTTTATATCTTTTAACCAGTTGGCAATCAGCAATAGGACACTGCCCCCTATCCCATGACATTTTCATTTCCTAAGAAGTCTCTCATGAGGGACTTCGTCAAATGCTTTCTGGAAATCCAGATGCACTATATCAATTGGCTCACCATTATCCACATGTTTGTTTATGCCCTCAAAAAGAAGTTGCAAATTTATGAGGCAAGTCTTCCCTTGGCTAAATCTGTGTTGGCTTTGTCTCATTAAACTATATGTGATGGAGTGCCCCTATTTTCCCCCTTAATCCTGTGTAAGACCAAGCTAGAGGCCTGGTCCATCTTAATTCCCCTTGAGAGAGAAAACTCTGTGGGCGGAGCCCAACAGGGGAGGAATAAGAACTGGGACCCAGGTGGGGATAGTCAGACCAGGCCAGGTCTCCAGGAGGAAGGCAGCTCCTGTAGAATATTACTGTCCAAATACTGAGTTGTAAAGGAAGCTGTGAGTACTGAGGGAAGCAATATTAAACTGTGAGTAATTAGAGTACACTGTTGTAATGATAAGACAGTCTACTAAGGTTTGTTTGCTGTAACTTCCCAAATAAAGATAGAAGTGCTTTTAACAGACTGGAATCAGACTAAGTGTGTGCTTCCAAGCCTGCAGGATCACTGCTCAGTCCCACACAATGCTTATCTATATGTTCAACAGTTTTGTTCTTTTTTGATAGTTTCTACCATTTTTGCCTGGTTCAAACGTCAGACTCGCTGGTCTGTAGTTCCCTGGATCACCCCTTGTTCCCTTTTTAAAAATTGGCATTACATTGGCAACCTTCCAGTCTTCAGGTTTCATAGATTGTTCTATGTTGTGTGCATAGGAATATTTTGATGTGAAGGAAGTATGTTCCTGGGGCATACTCTCTTTCTTGTTGCAAGTTGTCCCTCTTCAGGAGACTGGCACCGCAAGCAGAGATGGTTGGACAGGAGGTCCCAGTGCAGCTATGGTCCTTCGGAACTGGAAGGCATACAAAGTGCTGTGACACTCACTTGCTCCATCTACGTGGAACACCTACTTCCAGAATTATGATAAGGTGACAGCGTTCCTGTATGAGAACGGTTGGACTGGGCAGCGGGTTTCAGAGGATCTACCGAACAGCTATATAGTCCATGTAAAACAGCAAGGCTTATCCAGCAATATGGTCTGCTCACACCTGGAAGCCTTATCATTCTTTATGAAGCTTAAAGATGATTGCACAGAGGTGCAATATTTCGCTGTCAAGAGTAATACAAGGTTGGGCCAGGGAGATGTTACCCCACACGACATGCAGAGACCTCTGACACACAAGTTGTTGCTGTGACTGTGGCGTGTACTGCTCAGCATACCCATTGATGTGTTCGAGACCACATTGTTTCAAGCTGCTTTTACGCTGGTCGGATGTCAGCATCCAGAAGGGCAAGTTGTTATTACGACTGAGGCAGTCAAAGACCAATCAAACAGCACAGGGTCAGGTTGTTATGTTGACGGCAGGGTAGGGCCTGGTGACATGTTCAGCTATGGCCAAGACAAACAGTGTAGCCATATGCCCAAAAGGGAAAGATCTGCTTTTACTTCATTGGTATGGGTCCCCTTTAAGCAGGTACCAGTTTTCAGTAGTGTTTAAGAAGGCACTGACAATGGCAGGGGTACAGAACGAGGGCTTCGGTACGCATTCATTCCATATAGTGCCGCATCCTGTGCATCCACAGTCAGTCTCCCAAGAGCAGACATTCAGCGTTTGGGGCGGTGGCGATCCATGGCTTACATGTCATACATTCAGCACGATGATGTTCCCCTGCACTGGTTCTGAGTGGAGTATCCAGCAAAACCTAACCTTCTCCCTGCTCACTTACAGCCACCATGCGTTGTTTTTCCATCTAGATTATCGACCACTCTTTTATCGCACATGCCCACAGAAGGCCATTAATGGGAAATTCCGACCAGATTTGGGACTGTCGAAAAAAAATGGTTGCATCGTCAGATTGATGGATCAAGGAGGCATGTGCAGCACCATCTGTGGCATCTCCTGTGAACCTGGGAAGCTGACTCTACTCCGAAAAACCTTCTCATCATACACCTGGGTGATAATGATCTGAGGAAAAGGTCTTACTCTGCTGACCAACATTAGGGACGACTTGGACTGGATAGCCATAACATGGCTGGGCACCAGAATAAACTGGTCAGAGATTATATCTCATTGATGAATGTTGGATACTGGGTGGGGAAATTAAATTGTGAAGTCCCTAAGTCTCTCCAATGAATTGGTGGATTCTACTTGAGGCACAAATGGGTAGACGTTCACTGTTCAGACTTGTATGATCGGGATGGGATGCATATGGGCCACGACCTGTTTCTGGAAGCATTACAGAGGTTGATCAGTAATTTGGCTGCTTGAGCTGCAGCCTAACTGGGGGGACTCGTATGTTTACGCCCAACCTGTGCATGATGAGACCTCTGTGGTGGGAATGACCGAATCCAGGAGAAGAGATGTAGAGAAATCAAAAGACAATAGGGGGGCTGAGGAGATGCCAGCAAGAAAGATAGTGGCTAGGGCAAATGGCCAAAGTGGGGGAATATCAGGCCCGGGGACTGGGCCTTGACATGTCCACCAGCTGAAATGCAACTGGGAGGGGCTCTGGTGGGCCTGCTTTGTAGCAGCCTACACAGGTCTCCTCCTGAGATGGTCTTGGCATCTGTTGGATTCACAGGAGCAAGACCTCAGGAATAATCTGCATGGGTGGAGGATTAAATACAAATTTCTTTGCATCTACCTGAAGTACAAGTGCAGATAGGAACGTTAGGTCTCTGCACCACAGTTAGATTTCCTTGTTAGGCTCATTTAATAATTGGCTGCATCCATTTGCATCCAGTTCGAGTGTTATGTTGTACTTGTTTGTGGTGTTATTACTGAGTTAACTTGAGTGGGGGAAAGGGAGGGGAGAAGGAGCCATGGGTGTCCAGGCTGCTCCAGATAGAGAAAATTATAAACCTTTCTGTACATCATTGTGCCACAAGCCGATATAATTAGCAAAAGCAAAAAGCATACAAATCCCCCCATCCCATTCCTGGAATACTAGGACAGACTTCATGAACCCTAAAATAAATTAAGACGTCATCAGATTCTGCCACCCGGAAACATCAGTACTGGTTACCACACATATTCATCTTTGCCTTGTGCACCCTTAACACAAGCAGATAATACCTCCATCATTTCACTCAAGACTACAGTTTTTTCAATGTTGGAGGATTTTTGCATTTCTAATTAGTTAAATTTATTTATTTATTTTATTTAACATTTTTATATACCGAAATTCATGTAGCAATGTTACATATCAATTCGGTTTACATTATAACATTAACATGCATGTAAGAATGCAGTTACATCGAACAGGGAGATAAACTTGGAACAGGTTACTGGGGAATACATTACAACGAATACATTACAACGAAAAAATAAAGTAGTGTAAATAACTTTACATCCTACTAGAAATATTTTCTTGACAAGACTGCCTGTTTTTCCCTTATGGACTGAGTCTGATATACGGTAAATAAAAATGTAAAAATTATTGGATCTTCAGAGAGCGTCACTTCATTTATGGATTCAATAATAGCTTTCATGCTATTCCAATACTCCTGTATTATAGTGCAAAAACATAAGATATGCATTCCATGGTCCCAATTCCCGCTTCTTTTTTAAATCCCTTATTATCATGTTTATATCATATGCCCATGCAACGCAGTAGAAAATTGTTCAGTTTTAGAACAGAAAATGTTATTTTGTGAATATCAGAAGAGTAGAATTTACTGTATTTATTTCTGGTTTATTTAGATTAAGGTCTAGATCAGATTTAAATCTCAAAAGAAAGTACCTAGTATTTCCTTTACGAAAACAATATTCTTCTCTGTTATCTACTGCTTCTGTTCATATGCAATTAAAACGAAAATAAGATGTAGATGATAATGTTTGACAACTTCCTTTGCAACGCACAGTGACTGAAACAAAAATATTACTGCTGTGAAAGGGGTCTATGTAGTAAGTGCATATTAAAATTGGTGTGCGCAATAACCATGCTATATAGAAAGATCTAGACCTACAAGAAAATGTGTGCTGTGTAACTCATATGCAGATGCTTTAAATTTTAATGTACCAATGTTTGCTAAACTGGTATATGGCATGATAATCTTATTAGTCATTAGCATGCTATGTACTAAGATCCCCTGAACAGGAGCTAAATTTAACATGTACTTTTTGTATATTCAACTCCTGTCAGTGGGTTATATTAAACTGATAGCATACCAGTTCATCATGTTAGCCGTTTACTACTAGGGAAGTCTGTCCAATGTTCCCTCTAATTTTTTTGGTGGGCTATTTGTGCAAAAATAGTTCTCAGTGCAATGTAGTATACAAATTTGTGTGCAGTGTTCTTTGAAACACCATTCTATTTTCCTTTTCTTGTGTGTGTTATGTTTTCTTGTTTGCACTTGTTTCATTACCTGTATGCACATGCACAGCTTACAGAGAACATTGGCTGTGTCTCCTACTTCTCCCCCCCCCCCCCCCCCCCATCCCCACAACATACAGAGGCTCCTTTCCCAGACTCCTTCACACTGATCCTGCCACCCACCAAAAGGAACATGCCCTCCAACAATCCCAACCCAACACCTGCCTCCATCATGACCCTTGCAAAAGGCTCCATACTGAGTCAGCAGGAGGAGAGTATCCTGCCTCCTCGTAGTATGGCATCCAATGTTGATCTGGTGCTGCCTCACAGTGTCTCAAATGTAGAGACTCTGGATCAGCATTGGTCACTGGGTGAGTAAGAGGTAAGGGACAGTCTTCCTGCTGATTTGATATGGAATCTTTCACAAGGGTTCTGGGCGGTAGGATATCATTGGTGAGATGTTTCTTTTGGGAGATAAGAGGGGATCATTCGGGGATGCTTGTTTGGTGGAGATTCAGGGGTTGGAAGTGGTGATGTGGGGGAGATGCAAGAATCAGGCGGTGTTACCATGGGCTAATCGGACCTAAGTTCTAGTGCATTCTTAATACATAGGCCTCAACAAAGTCTGCTGAAAATTTACTCTGCTACATTTATTGAATTGGGCCTCTTATTTCTATGTTTGTTTTGACAAGGCTGTTTAAATTCAAAAGTCTATTATTCATACAAGTTTGTAAGTTGTGAAGTTGTTGTGTCTTCATTAGGTGCGCAAATGAAAATTAGAAATAAATCAATCTTTGAATTGCGTCTTATGAATTAGTATTAGATTCTGGTATAAAGCTCTTATTCTTTCCCATCTCACTTTAAATATAATCAGAACTTCAGGGGTTACAGTAATTAGAGGAGGAATTTCTACTGCTACACAATCATTGGCTGCTGGAGAGGAAAATTCTTTATAACTCTATCTCCCACGCAATATACTAGTTTGCCATTTCTTTATACAGAAGTGGGATTCAGCTCAGTACAAAAACAGATGGTTATCTGTCTCAGAGCTTATGCATTGGAAAGAATAATAGCAGTCTCACTTAATTGCTTAGCTGGCAGATTCTTATAGAAGTGGCAAGCTATAGTTTCAAAGTTAATCGTTTTCTCCTTGTGCCAGTTTCTCACCATCATTGAAGCCTGCTGTAAAGAAATTGGTACTTTACTGTATTTAAATATACTAAAAATAAATTATTGTGATGTCCCTCATTTAGTGTTATATCTACCTGCAAGCTTAGCATTTTTAATGTTGAACTAGTTGAGGATGCCAGAAATCTAATTAAGAATAGTGTAAATTATGCCAAGACTCTTAGACCTTTCATTGTTTATACTTACTTAAATACTTAGATTTTAAAAAGAAACCTATACCACAGCACAAAAACATTTTTATCTGTCTAAAAGTATCATGAAAATTACTGTAGCTAGAACTTTCACCCTTATCTACAATATTTTAGATTAGATAAGAAAAGAAAAACTTGAAGTACCTTATTGACTAATTTATAAACCAGCCCAAATATAAGATGACACCTTAGGTCTGAATGGTGAATGGTCCTCTGAATCTGAGCAGGGATAGGCCCCTTCTTTTGAAGTTAAGTGAATAAATGCAGAAGTAGCTGTTATTACTCTTTTACCTTAGAGGACTGGGAATTGCCAGTTCACAGCAAGGATTTTGGAGACTTTCATTACAATTCAGTAATTTTGTTTATTTGCTGAAAGCCTTCCAAAACTAACTACAGATTATGTATGTTTTAACATTGTGAACCGTTTTGATTAATTTTCAACTGTAAAAGCGGTATACAAACACTTTTAAATAAATAATAATAATGGTAAAAATAATTCTTATTAGTTAAATGTTTGTGTAATATGATAGAGTCCTTTGTTTTCAGTTTAAACCAATTTTTACCCATAAATTCCCAGATTTTCCAAAGGCGACAATCGGTTTAATACGATATTCACCCTAATTTTAGGCTGAATAAAAAACTGCTCCAGAGCTGCAGATGTGCTTCATTGCGTGTCAATGCACTTGCTGTATTTCAAGTACCATCCCTACCAGTGAAAGCACTCACCTTCCAGAGCCGACAATGTCGTGTTTCAAATCCTGCTTCCTCACCTCCTGCAAGCAGCCACAGTACCTGCTGTATGGTGCCACAAATACATTTGAAGCAATTCCTATCCACCAGAGGCACTTCCTGGCAAGCTCCTTAGCTCTGCTGAAAAGCAGAAATGCAGTGCTGCAGAGCATAGGAGCCTTAGTAAGCATGCTGCTGAAGGACAGAGGAAAAGTCTCGAACTATCACTAGTAAGGATGGATGCTATTATAGTGTGGAGAAGTCAGGAGGGAGGAGAAGGAGATTCTCAGCAGGGCTGGGGTGGAGAAAGAGAGAGAAACATGCTAGGTAGGAGATGGGGATAGAGCAGCAGTGGCATAGCCATGGGTGGGCCTGGGTGGGCAGCTGCCCATCCAATTTGGACCCAGGCCCACCCAACTGGAACCGGAAGTGGAGCGCCAGACCTGCAAGGCCGTCACGGGATCCCATCTCCGTGCGGTGAAGAGGAGGACCTAGGGCCGACGCACCATAACGTGCATTTGCACAGCACACATGGGGAAGCGATCCTGCGGCCGTATGGCCCACTGATCTTCCTATTTTGGGGGGGGAGAGAGTAGAAGCGCCACACACAGCTTCTGCTTCCTCCCCCCCCCCAAGCAGGAAGATCGGTGGGCCATATGGCCCAAAGATAGCAGGAGACCAGTGGCAGCAGGAGAGGCCAACTGATCTTCCTGCTTCGGAGGGGGAGGAAGCGGAAGCTATACGCAGGCTTGAATGTGTATGTGTGGGTGAGAATGGGAGCCTGGGTTTGTGTGTGGATGAGAATGGGAGCCTGGGTTTGTGTGTGGATGAGAATGGGAGCTTGAATATGTGGGTAAGAACAGGTGCTTGAATGTACATATGTGGGTGAGAATGGGACCTTAAATGTGTGTATGTGTGGATGAGAATGGGAGCCTGGGTTTGTGTGTGGATGAGAATGGGAGCTTGAATATGTGGGTAAGAACAGGTGCTTGAATGTACATATGTGGGTGAGAATGAGACCTTAAATGTGTGTATGTGTGGGTGAGAAGAGGAGCATCGGTTTGTGGGTGAGAATGGGAGTCTGGGTTTGAGTGTGTGGGCGAGAATATGAGCTTAAATGTGTGTATATATGGGTGAGAATGAGAGCCTGGGTTTGTGTGTGCGTGAGAATGGGAGCCTGGGTTTGTGTGTGTGGGTGAGAATGAGTGCTTGAATGTGTGTATATGTGGGTGAGAATGGGAGTCTGGGTTTGTGACTGGGTGAGAATGGGAGTTTGAATATGTGTATGTGTGGGTGAGAATGGGAGTCTCGGTTTGTGTGTGTGGGTGAGAATGGGTGCTTGAATGTGTGTGTGGGGGTGAGAATGGCTTGAATGTGTGTATGTGTGGGTGAGAATGGGAGCTTGAATATGTGTATGTGTGGGTGTGAATGGGAGCTTGAATATGTGTATGTGTGGGTGAGAATAGGAGCATCAGTTTGTGGGTGAGAGTGGGAGTCTGGGTTTGAGTGTGTGGGTGAGAATGGGTGCCTGGATGTGCGTCTGTATGTGCATAAGAATGTAAGCCTAGGGAGGGGTGAGAAAGTGAGAGCTTGTATGTGTCTGCAAGAATGTGAGTTTGTGTGTGTGTGTGGGGGAGGGCATATTAGAGTGAGAGCTTGAGTGTGTGAGGGAGTCTGTGAGAGAAAGCGTGTGTGTGTGTGTGTAAGGGAAGAAGACAATAGTACAAGAAAAACACTGAAAAGGAATTAGGAAATGAGCGACAAGGGAAAAATAAGAGAAAGAGACCAGGACCCAAAAATACAAAGATCAGACAACAAAGGTAAAAAAAAAATTATTTTGAGATGTTAGATCTTTGGGAATGTGCATTTCTTATATTTTTGTATTTTGCTCTTTCTTCAGTATTCCACTGTTCAGAGACTTTAGTTTCTCAGGCTTTCTATTTTGGTTTTATCTGCATGTTTTTGTTTCTAATTTGAGGACTCTTATTTCTATATTAGGTAATGATTGGTCTCTGTTTTGCCAGTGTGTGTGACTGACATGCAGTATTTCTGCTAGCGTGTAGTTTCTCTGTATTAGTAGTCCAGCTTGTTCTGTTATTTCCGTAGGTGATAAATTAATGTTCACACAAGCAGGATGGTAGTCCTCACATATGGGTGACATCATCAGGATGGAGCCCAATCACGGAACACTTTTGTCAAAGTTTCTAGAACTTTGACTAGCACCTACTGGGCATGCCCAGAATAACACCAACCCTGCAGCCAGCAGGGGTCCCCCTTCAGTCTTCTTTTTTCCGCGCAGCAGTAGCCACTCGGGTTAAGGAGCTCTTCAGAGATTCCTGACAGGAATTTTTCCTCACGGAACTTCATCAATATTTTCAAAAACATTTTACCCCACAGGGGTCCCCTTATCGATATCTTTGCTCCGCGGTCGAACGGTAAGTTTTTTACCTGCTTGCGGTCGATTCCCATCGAGTTTTTCCGTCGGTGCCCTGACTGTACTCGAACGATGTCCATCAATGACCCTCACACGGTCTGTGTGATGTGTTTGGGATCTGACCATGATGTCCTTACTTGCACCAAATGTGCCCAAATGACACCAAAGGGTCGCAAGGCTAGGCTGGAGAAAATGGGACTTATCTTTCGGCCAAAAACCCCGACTCCATCGATAGCTTCGACGTCATCTGAACCAGTACCGCCTACTTCTCGTCAGCACCAGGAAACTGCTGCTGCACGACCGGCTTTGACGACTCCGCTGGTGTCCTCCTCAGGAGAAAGACCGAGGAGAACATCGAGAAAAATATCGACACCGCCATCAAAAAGCTTAGGCCACCGATAAGCAAGCCCTCGGCATCGATGTCGTCTGAGCCACTGACAAAGAAGTCACCGAGGCGTTCCCCACCTGGACAGGTGCCGGGATCCACGATTCCACCTTCACCGGTGGACCCTTCGGCTACCCCAGTGCTGCCTCCTACTCCGGAACCAGGTATCCTTGCCCCAGGTTTCCATGAGGAATTGGATCAGATGATCCAAGAGGCCATCGGTAAAGCACTCCAGGGGTTCAAACCTCCATCGATGCCGATTCCTGCTCCAGCCACCGATCTGATACCCATGGCGCTTGCACCGTTATTGGGAAGAATGGATAAGTTAATCAATGCCCTTCCACTGGTGCATCCGAGGGAACAGATGGCCCCGATTCCTTCCTCACCGATACCCTTGTCATCGGATGAAGAAAAAGAATCACCTATCTCCATTCTGCCCTCCGGAATGCTACCACCGACACATCCATCGATGTCACCAATTCCATCGGTGCCTCTGATGCCTCCCTCGATGCTGTTGATGCCTCCATCAATGCCTTCGATTCCACCTTCAAGGCCATCGATGCCTAGGCCTGGACCTTCCGGAATAACACCGTTACTCCCTTCTGATGAACATATGGGAGCTGGTGATGAGCCATACAATCCCTGGACCGATGATTCGACCCAGGATACAGATGATCTGCCTTCACAGCCCTCTCCTCTTGATGAAAGGAAGTGTTCTCCTCCAGAGGACTTGTCCTTTATCAACTTTGTTAAAGAAATGTCTGAAACAGTTCCATTCCAGCTTCAGACCGAAGAGGACTCTAGGCATCAGATGTTAGAACTTCTGATGCCTAGAACTTTCTCGATGCTCCTAAGGAAATCATGTCTATCCCTATTCATGACATCCTCTTGGACCTTTTAAAGAGAAATTGGGAGCACCCTGGCTCTGTGGCACCTGTAAATCATAAGGCAGATGCCACCTATCTAATTCAGCCAGCCCCTGGCTTCCAGAGAGCTCAACTAGATCATCATTCAGTAGTTGTGGAGTCAGCCCAGAAGGCACGACTCTCCAAACCCCACTCTTCCATTCCCCCAGGAAAGGAACAGACATTTCTGGATGCGTTTGGAAGGTGAGTATTTCATGGGTCAATGCTTATCTCTCGCATTGCTTCCTATCAAATATACATGACCCAGTACAATAGGGCCCTGTTTACGAAGATTCAGGAATTTGCTGAAGCCTTACCTCTGAAATTCCAGGACCAACTTCATGCCCTAGCACAAAAGGTTCTAGATGCTGGCAAACATGAAGTACAGTCGGCATATGACATCTTCGACACTGCCTCCAGAGTTTTGGCGGCAGGAATTAGTGCGAGAAGATGGGCCTGGCTAAAGTCTTCAGACCTCAGACCAGAAGTACAGGACAGGTTAATTGACTTGCCCTGTGCTGGAGATAATCTTTTCAGAGAAAAAATTCAAGAAGCAGTGGTACAGCTGAAGGACCACCAGGAGACTCTGCTCCAGCTCTCCTTACTGCCTTCTGATCTCTCGTCCTCTTCCAAAAGATCTTTTAGGAGAGACTCCAAGAGACAATTCTACCGGCAAAGGAGATTCTGTCCCCCGGCGTCCAGGGCTCGAGCTTCTAAGCCTTACCAAAAAGGCCAATCCAAGCAACCTCGAGTACAGAAATCACAGCCAGCCCCCCAGCCAGGTCCAGCGTCTGGCTTTTGACTCCTTCCTAGAGAGCAGTACCCAGCCTCCGCTTCCGACCATTCCCGTCGGAGGCCGGTTGTGCCACTTCTCCAAACCATGGCATACAGTCACCACAGATCAGTGGGTACTCGCTGTAATAACCCAAGGTTACCACCTCAACTTTCTTTCTATTCCACCAGATTCCCCACCTCGGCTGACCTGGGGAACATCCGACCACTCATCACTCCTGGAGCAGGAGGTCTCCCTCCTCCTCCAGTCCCAAACAATAGAGCCAGTACCCCCGCTCCCAACAGGGGGAGGGGTTCTATTCCGGGTATTTCCTGATACCAAAAAAGTCAGGTGGTTTTTGCTCAGTACTGGATCTTCGCACCTTAAACAAATACCTACAAAGAGAAAAGTTCAAGATGGTGACCTTGGGTTCTCTTCTTCCCCTTCTCCAAAGGGAAGACTGGCTCTGCTCTCTAGACCTCCAGGTCGCCTACACACATATTTCAATAACTCCTCACATCGCAGATTCCTGCAGTTCCTAGTAGGCCCAAAACACTTCCAATATCGAGTGTTACCATTCGGCCTAGCATCTGCCCCACGAGTCTTCACCAAGTGCCTCGTAGTGGTAGCTGCCTTTCTCAGGAGTCAAAGTGTCCACATCTACCCCTATCTAGACAATTGGTTGATCAGGGCTTCTACTCAGCAAGCTGCACTGACGTCTCTATGTCTCACGTGCCATACCCTGATCTCCCTAGGGTTTCTCATAAACTATCCAAAATCCAGGCTAGTTCCCTCTCAAACCCTATCATTCATAGGGGCCGACTTGGACACTCTAAAAGAGAAAGCCTTCCTACCTCAGGTTCGAGCTTTCACTCTTGCTTCTCTGGCCCATCAACTGCAGTCTCGACAACACTCAACTGCACGTCACTTTCTGATCTTACTGGGTCATATGGCCTCCTCTGTGCATGTCACTCCCATGGCTCGCCTGGCCATGAGAGTAATGCAGTGGACTCTAAAATCGCAGTGGATTCAGTCTTCTCGGCCAGTGTCCACATTACCAACCAGCTCCGCTTATCGCTGGCTTGGTGGATAAACTAATCCAATCTGCTTCAAGGCTTTCCGTTTCAGGCTCCAGACCCTTAAATAACCTTGACAACAGATGCCTCCAACCTCGGCTGGGGTGCACATGTTGCAAACCTGCAAACTAAGGGCATTTGATCTCCAGAGGAAGCCAAACACAAAATCAATTTCCTGGAGCTTCGTGCAATCAGATATGCTCTCAGGACTTTTCAGGATCACCTTTCCAACCAGTTCATCCTGATTCAAACCGAAAACCAGGTGGCCATGTGGTACATCAACAAGCAAGGGGGAACGGGCTCCTACCTCCTGTGTCAGGAAGCTGCACAGAGATGGGCGGAAGCCCTTTCCCACTCGATGTACCTCAGGGCCACCTACTTGCCGGGAGTGGACAATGTGTTGGCAGACAAGCTGAGTCGCACTTTTCAACCGCATAAGTGGTCCTCAACCCCACTGTAGTGGACTCAATATTCCAACGTTCGGGTTACCCTCACATAGACGTCTTTGCGTCAATTCACAACCGCAAAGTAGGGAACTTCTGCTCTCTCACTCGCAGCCAACACCTTCAGCCAAGAGATGCTTTCTCCCTCTCGAGGGCCAGTGGTCTCCTTTATGCATACCCTCCACTTCCACTCATTTCAAAGACTCTCATGAAGTTGCGAAGGGACAAGGGACTAATGATTCTCATAGCCCCTCATTGGCCACGCCAGGTCTGGTTTCCAATTCTCCACGACCTATCAGTACACCTGCACATTCCTCTGGGGAAGGACCCGCTTCTGATCACTCAGAACAACGGCTGCTTTCGTCACCCTAACCTCCAGGCCCTCTCCCTGACTGCCTGGATGTTGAAAGGTTTTATTTTATTTATTTATTATTTTTATATACCGACATTCGATCTCAATTGAGATATCACACCAGTTTACATTCAGGTACTGTAGGTATTTCTCTATCCCCAGAAGGCTTACAATCTAAGTTTTATCCTTCAACCTCTTAACCTTTCAGAGCCAGTTTCCCGTGTCCTAGTAGCTTCACAAAAGCCTACCACAAGGCAGTCTTATTACAAATGGAACAGGTTTGTGATATCGTGTACTTCCATGTCCATCGATCCCTTCACTTGTTCCACACCGAAGTTTTTGGACTATCTTTGGCACATGTCAGAGTCAGGTCTCCAAACTTCTTCTATCAGGGTACATGTCAGTGCGGTAGCCGCCTTCCATAAAGGTGTCGGGGATGTACCTATTTCAGTACAACCCTTTATAACACGCTTTTTGAAGGACTTGCTCCATCTTAAACCTCTACTGCTCCCTCCGGCCCCTTCCTGGGACCTCAACTTGGTTTTGGGGCGGTTCATGAAACTGCCGTTTGAGCCTCTCCAATCGTGTGATCTCCGCCATCTCACCTGGAAGGTGATTTTTCTTTTGGCGATCACTACTCGCAGAGTTAGTGAGTTACAGGCCTTAGTCACCTACCCGCCTTACACTAAACTTCTGCATGATAGGGTAGTACTCCGCACTCACCCTACGTTTTTGCCTAAGGTAGTATCTGAGTTTCATATCAATCAATCCATTATACTACCCACCTTCTTTCCCAGGCCCCACTCAAACCCAGGAGAACGGGCTTTGCATACCCTTTACTGTAAATGTGCTCTAGCATTTTATCTAGACCGTACAGCTGCCCACAGGAAATGCACTCAATGTTTGTTTCCTTCGATCCCATCAAATTGGGCAAACCTGTGGGTAAAACAGACTCTCTCCTCCTGGTTAGCGGACTGTATTTCCTTTTGTTACCGACAGGCAGGCATTCCGCTTCAAGACCATGTTAAAGCACACTCTGTCAGGGCCATGGCAACATCAGTAGCGCACCTAGGCTCGGTGCCACTTGCTGACATCTGTAAGGCTGCTACCTGGAGCTCTCTCCACACCTTCGCTGCCCATTATTGTTTAGACAAGGCTGGCAGACAAGATTCCATCTTCGGCCAGACTGTGGTACGCAACGTATTTGCGAACTGAGGTACCAACATCCTTCTGCCAACCCGGTTGGGTTCAGGATGCCCTCTACCAAATTCCACCCCAGTTCTTGTGCCTGTTGCATGTCTTTGGGTACATTTGGTGCATTGCTTGGGCATCCTCAGCTCGGTACTCACCCATATGTGAGGACTACCATCCTGCTTGTCCAGTGAGAAAGCAGAGTTGCTTACCTGTAACAGGTGTTCTCACAGGTCAGTAGGATGTTAGTCCTCACGAAACCCGCCCGCCACCCCGCAGAGTTGGGTTCGTTTACGTTTTCTTATTTTATTTTTCGCATGTATTTTTTATTATAAGACGAGACTGAAGGGGACCCCTGTTGGCTGCAGAGTTGGTGCTATGCTGGGCATGCCCAGTAGGTGCCAGACAAAGTTCTAGAAACTTTGACAAAAGTGTTCCATGATTGGGCTCCATCCTGATGATGTCACCCATATGTGAGGACTAACATCCTGCTGTCCTGTGAGAACACCTGTTACAGGTAAGCAACTCTGCTTTCTAGGGCCTGGTGTAGTATTTGCATTGCTGCTTTTTCATAAGGTTACTGTTATTTGAATCCTGAGATTCAGTGCTGTGACTGTATGGCAAGGTTTTAGATGCCTCTTTCTTTGCAAGAGTTTGTGTTACTTCACAAAATAGCAGTGGAGGGTTATTTTTTGCCGAGGTGACACCAGAATGTGAAATTTTTTTTTCATGTTAGTTGTAATGTGAATTGCCCTAGCTCTGCGCTGCACCTGTTCTGATGATTAATTTTATTTTAGTGTATTTATGAAGATTTCTGGTTTTCTGCAAAGATGGTTCATGAAAGAATACATTAATTTTTCTTTTATTACATGATTGGATCTGATTGTTTTCTATACATGTGCATTTATAAACTGCAATAAATATAAAATAAATTGAATTTATTTGCGTGAAAGCATAGATATGTGTGTATGTTGTGGAGTCAAAATACACGTATTTAATATGCATATATGTGATACGTACGGGTTATAAATTATTATGGTAAAACTACACACGGCTATATAGCCGGTAACAGTCTTAAAAAACATATATATGCATTCAGGCCTTTTGGCCCGATTCCCAGACCCCCTTCCCCACACACACACACACACACACACTCACACTCAATGTAAAAAAAAAACAGGTGCCCTGCTGGGCCAAGTCCCCTTTTAAAATCTCCAAGTCCTGTTTCAAAAGAAAATTAAGATAGCTTTCAGCCGGCATCCCCCTTCCCCTGCCCTTTCCTCAGCTAGGCAACAGCTTAAATCAATTCTCCCCTTCTCTCTCTCAATCTCCCCCCAACAACCCTCCAGCAGCTTCCAATGTTGCTATGACAGCAATGCTGTAGGTGCCTGCCATTTATTTGCTATGCCTTGCCAAAATGGCATTATTTGCAAGACTGGTGCTATGCATCTCGACTTTTGAGCACATTCTAGTATCCAAGGCCATTTTGGCAAGGCAAGTAAAACGAAAGCAAAAGAACTCTTGGGAAGACACCTATAGCTGTTCAGTGTTCTAAATGCTGTCTGTTGTACCTCTGACTTACCCTCCACCTCCAGAGGGTTCTCAAATGGTTCTAAAAGAGACAGTTTTTCTCTCCAAAAAGACATTTTCCCCTCTACTCTCTTCCCTGCCAGCTTCAGTTGATGCGCCTCCCACAAAACCATAGAAGATCTAAACATCATCTGGCAACCCAGCAAAATTGGAAAAAGGTTTTAGTCTGGGTCTGGAGAACATACCCAGAATCCCTGTCACCTTACCAAAGAATCTACTCGGAGGAAAGCTGGTAGAGCAATATTTCAACTTTAAGACACCCAAGTATCTCCCAGTAGGCACATATTCATGTGCTGATGATCCTAAATCCTAGCAAGGTGATGTCGGTAGGAAGAGTGCCAGGAACTTCTCCTTAAATCAATGTTAGTGCAATGTTCTGTAGACATGACATTGCACTTTCCTCTTCAGATCAAAAAAAAATTCTTTGCTTTTTATTGTACTATATATTACTAAAGTCCAAGTTATTTTGGTGAAAATAGGGTATTGAGTTCTGCTGGAACAAATACCCTATTTATAAAATTGTTGTTATGGGATAATTGGTTTCAACTTAGAATGTTTAAACTTAAGGCACAGTCTTTATGAAACAATTGTGTCTTAAGTCTGAGGACTTTGTGTATAAGAAGAGAAGAGTTTGTCCCTTAATCTTAAAAGTGGGAAAAAAAAGAAAGAAGGGTATAATGAAATATTGTTAACTCTAGGATAAAGTGCTGATTCAAAATGTTAAACTGGTTAGAGGATCTGGAATTTGGAAGGAATTTTTCTTTCACTCAGATATAAAATTGACTACAGATACAAAATGAAGAGGGGGTTTGGTTTGTCTGTTTTCCCCTTCCACTGGATTGCTATATAGCAATAGCTGTTAAACAGTTATAAGAAGATTGAACTCATTGGATCTAAGGTCTTCTTTCAGCTGAGCTATGTAACTATGTAGCTATTTCTGAGTGTGGCTTCTACAAGACCTATAGTTAATGCTATGCTCAGTCTTCTCATTCTAACTTCCAAACTCCTTGAACACTAACATTAGCAGCAAAATAGGTCATGAAGCTGGAGAACTGACAGGAGCTGAAAGAAGCAATGCTGAAAGCAGAATTTATAATCTTTTACTGAGTAAATGGAAAACTTGAAGACTTGCCCTGTATATATGTTTTATTTGTTATGGTTAATAATAATATTTCTTCCAATGCAAAAACACACTGAAAAGCCTGCAGAGCTTTGCTTGATCTTTTTTGATTTGGGTTGGGGGTTTTTTTTTTTTTTGCATTGAGGTTAATGTTTAAAGGTATTTATCAGGATAAACATGAGAATTATCTGGATAAGTGCCAGTGTTTGAAAATCTGCTGTACTTATCATGCTAAATTTTATCCAGTTAAAATATAGCCAGAGAAGACAGGATGTTCCCGGACAGGGATGAATTACCGTATATACTCATGTATAAGTCGAGACATTTATGTCAGAAAATAAGCCCAAAAAAGTTGGCTTGACTTATACACATGTAGTATATTTGTGCACAGTTTTGTTTGTTTTTTTTTTTTGTCAAAATATTGTTTAAAAAAAACAAACCTTGGGGGCGTGTCCATGGCTGCTGCATGAACACATGCTTCTGTCTCGTGCTCCCTAGGGCCTGGCAGGATTGCCCTGTCTAGCCCTCTTCTTATTCGTTAATAAAGGCTGCATCTGGTCGCACACGGGCGCTGGTATCTTTCCTTTTCTTTTTTTACTTGTCTAACTCCCTGGGGAAGCCATGTCAAGCTGCGCTAAGCGCACTGGGCCAGAAAAACTCTGCAGGGGAGAGGATAAGATGGAGGCAGATGGCTCGATTGCAGAGGGCCTTTCTGATTCAGCGATTAAAGAGCTTGCCCACTCTATTTCTGCTGCTCTTGCTGAGCAATTACAACACCTCCAATCCTCCGTGGATGGTATCCAGGACCAAATGGAGCACTATGCAACAGCCCTGATGGAAGTACAGGCAAAACTTGAAGATCACGAGGCGAGGATGACAGGCCTTGATTCTAGCGCAGCTGCACTGGGAAATGACTGCCAGTCCCTCGAGGAGAAATTAGATGACCTAGAGAACCGCAGCAGAAGGAACAACTTGCGCATCATTGGGGTCCCTGAGGCTATTTTTGGTGAAGAGCTGAACTGTTTATGTGAGAAATTGATCCCTGAGCAGCTACAGCTTGATCTACACTCTCATCCAATACTAATCAAGTGAGGGCACCATATTGGGCCCACGGCCCCAAACTCACAGCAGCCTCGACAGGTAAGTGCGGTACCTGAATTACTCTGATAAAGCCAGAATTTTGCAGGCATATCAAACTAAAAAAGACCTAGCAATTCAGGATTCCAAGCTTTTAATCTTTCCTGATTTTTCCAGTAAGGTACAGGCTGCCCAGAGATAATTTTCACCTTACTGTACCCAGCTTTTTCAATGCAGAATCAAATTCTTATTAGAATTTCCAACCTGCTTAAAAGTCTTTCATCTCGGCATGCCCAGACTGCTTTCTTCATCTCAGGAAGCTAAAGAGTTCCTGGACAAGCTCCAGGAGCGTGATGGCTAATCAGCTCTGCAGGTTTTAGTCATTGCTTCTTTTCATCTCTATTGTGGCACGGCGATTTCTTTTATCCGGATTCGCCATTCTCATATTAACTCAGAATCTGGTTAAAGGAGCTAAGTGCCTCGCACATTCTTTTTTTCATTCCAGCCGTGTCACTGAGACCTCTTGAAAGCATTTTCTGCCCTTGGACTAGCTATCTGGCTGTGTGGACCTTGTGCACTCACTGTTTTGCTCTTTTCTTTTCATCAAGTCTTTTGGACACAAATCACCATGATGATCTTTTGCATATTATCTGCAACCTCTAGACTTAACCCACTCGCTGGATCATTACAAGTTCCTCCGCCATGCCTCCTTCTCTCCATGGACACTAATCACTGTGCAGCCCCTTCCCTCTGTTCCTGCCATCCAGGATCTTGGGACCTTTTCACTACATTTTGTGTCTTTTTTTTTTTCTCTCTTTTCTTCTCCCTTCTTTCTTTTTCTTAGTGCTCACATGTGACCAGTGCACATTTGATTTTTGGTGACAGGGGGCCCCGCTAGGCCTGGGAGACCTCTGCTGAGAGTGGGTGTCCTCTACTAGAGACGAAGAAAGTGTCTGCTCCTTGGCTGATGAGATCAGAGGGTAGGGGTGTAAGAGTTGAAGGATTACACATGTTTGTGTTTTGTCAGGATGGGGTGAGTTTCTGTGTGTGTGGGTATGAGTGGATGTGTGTATGTATGGGCCTATTTGGGAACAGCAACAATTCTTTTGCATGCTTTTGCTGGGTGAAGAGGGGAGTGGATCTTAGCTGGGGGGTCCCTCCCTTCATGATTTTCATTCTACTGCTTTGGATTTATGCTATTGCCAAATTTTATGTCTAATCTCATAATTTCTTCCCTTAATGCTGCGGGACTCCGTTCACCGATTAAAAGGAAAAAGATCCTGATCGAGTTGTGAAAACATGGAACTTATGTGGCATTCCTTCAGAAGACCCACTTAAATGAGGATGAGCACAAGAAACTCAAACGTGACTGGGTCAGGCACTGTTTTCACTCGTCCTTCTCATCTCGACAAAGGGGGGTGGCATTATTGATTCATAAGTCACTATCATTTCAGAAAGAAAAATGTTATTCTGATCCTAATGGTCGATTTTTTTATCATAGTGTGGATATATTATAAGAGATTAAGCTGGTTTTGCCTAATCTATATGCCCCTAATGTGTACTCTTATAGTTTCTTCTCTACTAGTAGTAAATTGACGGTATGGGACGAAAACAGTTTGGTTTTGGGAGGCGATTTCAATGTGGTGGATAACCTTCTGGTGGATTGTAGACCAGCTAAAACTCCCAAAAAAACCCAAGCTGATTTGGTGGTGGGTTTCTTATCCCAGAACTGGGCCTAATTGATTTGTGGCACACGCTGCATTTAGAGGACCGAAAGTTTACTTTTTATTCTCATGTCTACAATGTGTACTCTCATTTGGATTACATTCTTATCTCTGAAACTCTCTTTAATAATTAGTAGCTAGTAAGATTCAGGAGGTCCCTTTCTCAGGCCACGCCATAGTTCGAATCACACTTGAGTTAACTCCACCACCTTTGGGCCAATTCCAATGTTCCATACCCCCTTAACTTTACCAGGATAAGCATTTTGTTGCATACTTGCAATTCTATTGGAAAGAATATGTAGACTAACTCATTCCCCTGATATTGATCCCATCCTCTTTTGGAAGGCAGTTATGTGGGGCCACATCCTAGCTTATCATATTCGCATTAAGTGGGACAGGAATTCTGCTATTCTAGCTCTATGGAAAAAAATGATGATATTGTGTCGGACCTATGTGAGAGACCTTGGACAGGTTACTAAAGCTCAACTTGAAGATGCCCGGAGAGAGCTTAACTCTCTTCTGGAAGGCAAGGCCCATCAGAACATATTCTTTCTCAAATATAAACAATGTAGCCTGTTTGCTTTGCTATATACAGGAGTGGTTATCACATAGACCAAAATTTGATTTGGATGACCTAATGCCTGACTGGACCACACCATACGCCCCGATCAACTTGATTCATCTCAGCTGCGGTAGATTGTATTCTTTGAAGATATCAGAGTTTTGGCTCATTGCTTTACGCAAAGCCCAGAGGTGGTGGGGGAGGGTCGATGGTCCGAAGTGTGTCGGTATCTCATTTTTTGCAGCTTATTGGTAACCAGGTTTTTTTGCCTGGTTTAGGCACTTCGTTTTTGGCTAGCCTGGTTGACCCCAAAGCTTCTTGTTTCTACTCATTTGAAGAAATAATTTTTTTGCCTATTTACAAGCCCGCCATTATTGCTTGACTATTTGTAAAAATGATATCTCATTGGTCTCCCTCGTTGATACCAAAGACAGCTTTTTGGACACCTCGCCTTGATTTAACAAAATCGCAGTTTGGGGGAGGCAGCCTCTATCTGATCTGCCTGCCCCACACTTGCAGTGCTTAGCTGCAAAGTGGAGTGCTGATCTGGGCTTTGAAATATCACCGCAATTACTGTCATGTGTGTTTAAGCTGCTCTACCACCACTATCTAGCGGTTTGCATGAGGTAAATTCAGTGTAAACTACTCCACCGCTGTGGGATTCAAACCTTTGTCTAAAGTGTAAAATGGCTCCAGGCAACCTTTATCATATATTCACTGGCTGCCCCAAACTCTAGCCTTTTTGGCATCAAGTCACGATGTATTTAGACAAGTTGCTGGGATGTCATATCTCTTGGTCCGGTGTTTCTTTTTATCTATGCCTTTGGGATAAGCAGGTTTCACTCCCACAGGAGGGGCAGGAAATTCCTCTCGGTTGCTATCCTTCTTGCAAAAAAGGCCATTTTGACCAGTTGGAAGTCGGAAAAGGTACCTTCTTTCACGCAGTGGGCCAGACAGGGCGATCCTGCCAGGCCCTAGGGAGTTGATGGCAAAAACTGCACACTTTGAATCTTTTCAGAAAAAAGACTTGGCATCCCATAAGGCCTTCCATGCCCTTAAGGGCTATTTTCTCTGCTGGAATAGAGTCCTCCAGGATCATGCAAAAGACTCAGAATGCATGGTCTCGCATGCCGCACATTCCCATTTTTCTGTAGGGGTGTGCTGTTCTCAGTGGGTGTGTGCATGTGGGAAACTGTGTGGTGTGAATGTGGTGTGCTTGTGTATGTTTTTGTAGGGTGTTACTTTTGTATGGGTTGGGAGAAAATATGTTCAAATAATTTGGGACCACTATGATTTGACCATTGTTAATGGTTCTCTTCATGGTTGTTAACTGTTTCATTCTTGGACCCAATAAAAATTAATTTGAAAAAAAAAAATCTGCCCCAATCCTTCAAACTTCATTAAATATAAAGCCACCCCCACCCTCTTGAACCCTCCAAGACTCACCCAAAGTCCGTGATGGTCCAGCGGGGGGTCCGGGAGCAATCTCCCGCTCTTGGGCCATCAGCTGCCAGTGGCCCTTTGTGCTTACCATGTGACAGGGGCCATGGGAGGGGCCATCCATTGCTCCTACTATGTAACAGGGGCTGGCCAATGGCACTGGCAGGCCCTGTCACATGGTAAGGGCAAAGGGCCACCATCCCCGTTTTGGTTACTAGAAGCCAGAAGCCTGGGAGCGGGAGATCACTCCTGGGCCCATGCTGGACCACCAGGGACTTTGGGTAAGTCTTGGGGGGCTCGGGAGTATGGGAGGCTTTATATTTAATGAAGCTTGAAGGGTTAGGGCGGGTTTTGGGGGTTTTTTAATAACGAAATTTTGATGATGATAAATGTTTGATTGCTCCCCCCCCCCCCCCCACCCGTTGGACCACCAGGGAAAGGAGGGACAGCCATGGGGGGAGGGAGGGAAGGATTCAAACAGGAAGGGCAGCCATGGAGGAGGATTTACCCTCGACTTATCCATGGGTGACAGAGAAATCTTGATTTTGGGGCCCAAAAATTACTCTCGATATCCATGAGATCGACTTATATAAAACTATACATGGTAGCCAAGTAATTTATACTACAAACTCCAATATTTTCAGTTAACTGAATAAGTTTTTTGGATAAGTCTAGACATGGCTAAAAGCAGGTCTAAAGTTACCTGGAAGTGTGTTCCCATATAACTTTATGCTTAACTGTTTATATTCAAAAGTATATAACCAATTAAATGGGATCTTGCTATAAAAATAAACAAAATAGCCTTGTAGGCCTGGCAGCACAACTTTGCACCCCAGTGCAGAAAAGTAAATCCCTCTAAGCAAAGTTATAAAGTGTAAGTCTGGGGACATTTACAACCCTCTCATGCCTCCTCCTTGGTTTGCCAAAAAACAGTAGCCCCCTCCTCTTCCTACCTCCCTCCCACCCACCACACCAACACTAACCTTCCCACTGCACCTGGCACCCTATCAAACCCTTTACCACTGCCAGAGTGGCAGTACTCTTGTCCCAATCCAGGTGGCTTCCAATATTGCTATGCGGGCAGTAAGGGATTTGACAGGGTGCCGGGTGATGTGGGAAGGTTAGGCTTGAGGTGGCAGGGAGAAGGAGCAAGAGAAGGGGGTGAGAAAGATTGTTTTTTGGCAAAAAAAAGAAGTGGGTAGGAGGGCTGATGAGCGGCCACAGGGCACTTAACACTTTAAAATGTTAGGGAGTAATTTTCAAAAGGAGTTATGCATATAAATGTAACTAATATTGTAGCAATTTTCAAAGCCATTTACTTGAGTAAAGTGCATTTACTCAAGTAAAACCCAGTTTTACTTGAGTAAATGCTTTTTAAAATCAGGCTCTTATTTGGGGGACAGCAGGCCCCAGTTTTTTGGAATGGGTACAGCAGGCCCCAGTTTTTTGGAATGGGGATAGGAATTGGGGCTCAAGCCACCAGGTCCACTAAGCTATATATATATTTTTTTTTTATACAGCTAGTTGCTACTTAACCAGGTTTATGCTTTTGAATGTAGCCGGTTAAGCTAAAGCTATCCAGGTCACCTACCAGGTAACCTTGAAACTCGACTGGTGATATTCAGACACAACCAACTAGTTTCAAATGTATCCAGCTATATGTAGCCAGATAACTCCTTTTGCTGAATATCCTTGCTATTGTATCCTTTATCCTAGTTTTTAAATATTGGCATCATGTTTTAAGAAATTAAAAAAGATGTTTATTTTACAGCTAGACAGATTTTACATAATTTTCTGGAGATCTGCCCTTGATCTTCTGCATGTGAGGATTTTCTTGTATTGTGATTTTAAACTAGGATATGAGAAGTAAAAACCAATGTTTTTTCCTTTTTTTTTTTTTTTTTTTTTACTGCTTTTCAATATTCCTGTGAAAAAATCTCTCTAGGGCTTGTTAAATCTATCTGTCTGGAAGCATTTTAATTTCTCATAGGCAACACTGATCCAGTCCAAGCAGGGAACATGAACTTTGCAGCTTTGCTTTTTAAAATGACCTTGATCTGATAAAGGTGAGGTCATTTACAATAGGGTCATAGTGCTAGAAAATCCACAGAAAAGTGTTCTTTCTGGAACAGTGTGTTGGTATTGCAGTGTTAGTAGGTTGTCTTTTCTGAAGAAATTAAATCCATCAGCAATTCTTAGCAAGGAAGCAGTAGCCCAGTTTTGCCTTGCTTAACACTGCAATTTGGCTGATGTCTGGTTATAACAAGGACTAAGCTAAGATAGTCTCTGCTTACATTACCAATTATTTCTTTGTATCCAAGTTAGGTTTTTGATAACTACAATTTATTTCAGCAAAAGGAAGAAAAATAGAGAGAGCGTGAAACTGAAGCAGAGCTAGTATATGGTAAGTAACTAATAAAATACCAGGGCTTTAAAATGCTTCATTTATTTGGCTTCTGCTGACACCTAGCTGCTGCCATTGATTCATACACAGCAAGAAGTTTGATGGAAACACCATTGAAATAGGCTTTCTTTTCTCATCAGATGTTATTTCTTGACACAGGAAGGAGGAAACATATATGGGTATAATATCAAGTTTCCTAATAAGAGTTAAGTGGGAAGTATAAAATACTTCTGCCATATCAAACTTAATAGTTTGGAGCAAAAATATTGAACTTGAAAGAAAATAGTTATTTATGTAATTTAGCAAGTCATCTTAGTTTAGATATCCATTCAAAGGGGCAGGATATTTAAAACTCTGGAATTGACCAGCTAAGTCCCAAACTTAGCTGGACAAAAACTTTTGAATATCAACCTCTTTATGTGTTATACAATGTTTATCTCAAAGTCTTTTTGTTTTATTTGTGATCCGCTTAGAACAATGTATTTTGTATTCAGCGGAATAGATAGGTTTTAAATAGAGGTAGAAATTTTCCATAAAATGAGAATCTCAAGGACATATGAACTGGAGGGAAAATAGACACACGGAAATCTTTGTGATAGGGCACGGAAGGGAGAAGACCACATATTGAGTAGGTTCTATGGCAGCACAGTAAGCAGGCACAAATGGACAGATGGATATGAGACTCAGATAGAGTAGAGGATTCTGGAGTAACATTAAAATATATATATATATATATATATATATATATATCTCCGAAGACCAGCAAGATGGTGGTCCTCACATATGGGTGACATCATCAGATGACACCCCGATGCGGAAAACCTATATCAAAGTTTCTAGAACTTTGACTAGGCACATTGAGCAAGCCCAGCATTCCTCTACCATGCGTCCTCATGGAGCCCCTCTCTGTGCTTCCCATAGTGTCTCTAGTCAGGGTTTTCGGCATTTTGGGTAAGTTTCCTTTCTCTGTTGATTCCGCCCATGGTGGCAGAGCCTCAGTGCACTCTACCATCGATGCCCACTGCTATTGCTTTCGACTTTGCAGCCTTTTATGTTTCACCTCGTCATGATCACGTCCAGTTTTTGTTGATGCCTCCAGTGCCTGAGGACCATGTCTATCACCAATCCTCATGAGATATGTATCCTCTACCTGGGGGCATTGCATGATGTCTGGGGATGCCGCTTATGTGCCCAGATAACCCTGAAGGGACGTCAGCTTTGATTCGACAAGATGGATCAGCTCTTCTGGTTGAGGAAGTCCGAGCCATCTGCAGCGTGGAATCTTGGAGCCACACTGATGGACACCATGACATCGGCCGGACCGTTGGTTCCGTCAATGCTGCCGGCGGATAGGGGTGCCTGAGACCGACCGTTTTCTATGTCCTCCGGGCTGAGGATGCTGGGTTCGTCATCTTCGACCTTGGCTTTTAGATACCAGGCCAAGCATCAAGGGAAGCCTAAGAAGCATCAGCACCAGTCCCATCGATTCATAGTGCCAGGCACGGGAATGCACCAGCTTTTGCCTTGATGCCCCCAAAGCAACCCCACAGCAAGGAGAGCCCATCCTCTGTCAGAGCCAGGGGTCCACAACAGTCTTCACTGGCCCTGGTGCCAGTTGCCGATTCCCCTCGTGGATCCAAAGAAGATCTGACCACCCCACCTTCCTCTGTCAGTGTTATTGGCAATGTTTGAGGAGGAGCTGAAACGCCGAGTCCAGCTGGCAGTGGTGTATGCGCTGCAGGCTTCAGTCGTGTGTCACCGATGGCACTGGACCCAATGCCGCCCATCCTCATGCTGCTTCTGGAGAAGCTCAATATGCTCATCAGTGCATTACGAAACCAGCTGGCACCGGCTCCCGGAACAGCATCTGTGCCAAGCAGAGCACCGAGGCCTCCCCCTACCAATAAGGTGGTCATTGCTAGTTCCGAGGAGGAGGAAGCTCCACTGAGGCCAGCAGAGGCACTGAGGCCTGTACCCCCCCCCCCCCCCCCCCACACACACACACACACTTCCCCGTTCAGTTCTACAGGTGCCTGCACCTCTGGACAAAAGCCAAGTACCTAGGGCCCCATCCCCTGTAGCATACAGTGAAGATGAGCGTCCCAATGACCCCTGGGGGGATGATCCGACTGAGTCCTCCTCCATGGATTCTGATGGTCTCCCGCCAGACTCTTCTCCAGATAAATGAAGGAAGTCCCCATCTGAGGACTTAACCTTTATAAGGTTTGTAAGGGCGTTGATGGAGGCCATCCCATTTCAACTTTTGACGGAGGATGCCAGGCACAAAATGCTTGAGATCCTCCAGTTTGTGGAACCTCTTCAGGAAATCAAGATGGTCCCATTACATGAGATCCTTAAGGAGTTGCTGTTAAGGATATGGGAACACCCCCTCACACTGCCTCCCATTAACCAGAAGGTGGACTAGGTCTAACTCATCCAGTAGATTGCCAGATTTGATAAGCGTCAGCTGCCTCACAAATCGGTGGTGGTCGAATCCGCTTTCAAAAATGTTGAGCGCTTTAGATAGTGTTCCCTGGCACCCCCAGGGAAGGACCACAAAGTGATGGATGCTCATGGGAGGAAGGTGTTCCAAGGTGACGCTTATTTACCCACATTGCTTCCTACCAGCTCTACATGAGCCAGTGCTCACAGGACATCTGGAAGCAAGTGCAAGAGGTGGCTGAGCAGGTGCCTCAACAGCAGCAAGACAGCCTCATGTCGCTGGTGCACAAGGGTCTGGCGTGTGGAAAACAAGAGGTCCGTGCGACCTACATTGATTTCAAAACAGCATCGAGAGTCTCTGCAGTGGGAATCGGTGCCCACAGAGATACAAGAGGTACAAGAACGATTCGCTGATGTGCCGTGTACTGGAAAGAATCTCTTCCGAGATAGGGTGAGGGATGCTGTGGCCCAACTTTGGGACCACCATGAGACCCTCCAGCAACTCTCCTCCAGTACTCTGGACCCATCCTCCTCATCTAGGAGGCCGTCAAGACTGGAGCCAAGGAAGTCTTTCTTTCACCTGAGGAAGTACAGTACTCCCACCTTCTCGCTCCTGTCAACAACTTCAGGGCTCTTGTGGCTGTCCCGTAGGAGCCCTGATCCCCAAACCCCAGCCAGCTCCTCAGTCAACTCCGGGAATAGGGTTTTGATTGGACCGTAGGGAGCATAAGCCAGTTGCCCATATCCATGACAATGGACCCTCTGGTCAGGGGCAGGCCATGGTTCTTTGCAAACCAGTGGACCAGGGTAACTTCGGACCTGTGGTTCTGTCCATCGACTGCCAAGGGTACCAATTGAATCTATTGGGTGTCCCGCCAAATTGCCCTCCGTGCCCATATTGGGGCCAGTAGCACATCAGGAAGTACTGCAAGCGGAGCTCTTCTCCTAATTAATGGCCAGAGTGGTCGAGCTTGTACACCAGGGCAAAGAGGGCAGGAATTCTACTCCACATACTTCCTGATTCCAAAGAGAACAGGAAGACACCGACCCATCCTAGAACTAAGGACCTTGAACAAGTTTCTAAAAAGAGAAAAGTTTCTAAAAAAAGGTTTCTAAAAAGAGAAAAGTTCAAGATGTTTTCCCTGGGCACCTTGATCCTAAATGATGCAATCACTCATATCGAGATCTTCCCAGGTCACAGGAAGTATCTCCGATTGTGGTGGGAACACAGCACTTCCAGTACCGAGTGTTGCCATTCAGGCTTGTGTCCACCCCACAGGTCTTCACAAAATGCCTGGCCATGGTGGTAGTGCATCTCCGCAGACCGTGGATTCATGTCTTCCCATATCTGAACGATTGGCTGGTCAAGAGCATGTCTCAGGCAGGGACCGACAGGTCCATGCGCTTGACCATTCAGGTGTTGGAGTCACTAGGGTTCATTCTCAACTATCCCATCTCAGCCCATCACCTTAATTGGACTTCATAGGAGCCCTGCTAGACATGGCTCAGACCAAGGCTTTTCTGCCCCGCCAGAGGGCCATCACTATGGCAACCATTGTGGCAGAGATTCAACAGAGCCAGTAGGTGTCGGCCTGGCACATGTTGAGTTTATTGGGCCATATGGCCGCAACCGTCCATGTTACTCCCTTGGCACATTTACACATATGCAGAGGTCACAGTGGTACCAGGTCACTCAGAGCATCCAGGCTTGCATCCATGTTACCCCCCTCTCTCTAGGACTCATTGTCCTGGTGGTGAGTACTTTCCAATCTGGAACATGGGATCTTGTTTCAGAGTATCCCCACTCAAATTGTCCTAA
This sequence comes from Rhinatrema bivittatum, assembly GCF_901001135.1. Classification (NCBI taxonomy): domain Eukaryota; kingdom Metazoa; phylum Chordata; class Amphibia; order Gymnophiona; family Rhinatrematidae; genus Rhinatrema; species Rhinatrema bivittatum. The sequence continues at coordinate 369,700,279 of NC_042617.1, forward strand.
CCATGGATGCATCTACCCTGTGTACCATCATGTAGATGGGCTCGGTACTCAGGGATTTTGGTCTGCTCAGGAACATTCTTGTCAAATCAACTTCCTGGAGCTCTGAGCAATCAGGTACGCACTAAGCGCTTTCAGAGATTGGCTGTCCAACAAAGTTGTCCTGATCCAGGACGACAACCAAGTTGCCATGTGGTATGTCAACAAGCAGGAAGGCATGGGATTGTACCTCCTGAGTCAGGAAGTGGTCCAGGTCTGGTCGTGAGGCTCTGTCCCACAGGATGGTGCTCAGGGTCATGTTCCTGGCTGGGATGGAGAACATAGTAGCAGTCAGGCTGAGTCGAGCCTTCAGACCCCACAAGTGGTCCCTGGACCAGGGGGTCGCGAATCTGATAGTCTGCCTCTAGGGGAGCCCCTGCAACAGGAAGGTGCTTCGTTTATGCTCCCTGTACAGGTCAGACGGCAAACCAGCCTCGGACCCCATTGCCCATCATTGGGGCAGGGGTCTTCTGTATGCATATCCTCTGATTTCCTTAGTGGCAAAGACTTTCTTGAAGCTTTACAAGGACAGAGGGACTATGATCCTCATAGCCCCTCATTGGCTGAGACAGGTCTGGTTCCACTCCTGCAGGAGTTGTCCATCTGGAAAACGATCAGTCTGGGGTCCTCCCCAGATCTCATTATGCAAGATCAAAGCAGGCTGTGGCACCCCAACCTCTAGGCTCTGTTGCTCATAACCTGGATGTTGAGAGGTTGATTCTGCAGCTGCTTGATCTTTCAGAAGATGTCTCAGGTCCTGTTGTCTTTTAAAAAGCCTTCCACTAGAAAGTCCGACAGACTGAAGTGGAGGAGATTTTCCATGTGGTGTGAGCAGAAGGCCCTAGATCTGTTCTCCTTCCCCACACAAAAAGTGCTCGATTACCTTCTACATCTATCAGAAGCTGGCTTGAAAATCAACTCCATTGGAGAGCCTCAGAGTGCAATTAGCGCATACCACCATGGTGTAGATGGTACGCCCAACTCTGTACAGCCTATAGTTTTATGTTTCATGTGGGGCCTGTTTCAGTTGAAGCCTCCCATAAGGCCTCCTGCTGTGTCTTGAAACCTCAACGTGGTAGTAGCTTAGCTGATGAAAGCTCCTTTTGAGCTGCTGCGCACCTGTGACCTGAAGTACTTGACCTGTAAGGTCATAATATGGCGGCAGTCACTTAAGCGCCCAAGGGAGGCAAGCTCCAGGCCTTAGTGTCGTATCACCTTATACTAAATTTTATCATGACAGGTGGTCTTGCGTACATACCCTAAGTTCCTGCCTAAGATGGTGACAGATTTCCATCTTAACCAGTCAGTTGTCCTGCCAATATTCTTTCCCAGGCCCCATTCACACTAAGGCAAATGAGCACTGCACAGTGTGGACTACAGGCGAACCTTAGCCTTCTGTGTGGAGCAGACAGAAACTCATAGACAGTCCACCCAACTAGGCTGGGCGTTGCCATTGCCAAACAGACAATATCCAATTGGCTAGCAGATTGTATTGCCTTCTGTTATGCCCAGGTGGGACTGCATCTTGGGGGGCCATGTCAAGGCTCATTCTATGAGAGCTATGGCAGCGTTGGTGGCCCACTTGCAAGCAGTTCCTGTGGAGGAGATCTACAAAGTTGCAACATGGAGTTCTCTCCACACATTCACATCTCATTACTGTCTGGATAGAGATGGTCAATGCAACAGTAGGTTCAGCCATTCTGTCCTTTCGGAACCTGTATGAGGTGTAGAACCCAACGTTCCCAACCTAGGGCCCATTGTTTTGGTTCAGGCTGTCTCCCCCTCTTACCAGCAGCACTGGTGTTGTGCCTGTTGGCACCTGGTTAGGTGTCTGTTGGTCCCCTTTTTGTGTTGGGGAGCCTATAGCTAGGAATTCATCCAGGTGTGAGGACTACAATCCTGTTTGTCCTCAGAGAAAGCAGAGTTCCTTAACTGTAACAGGTGTTCTCCGAGGACAGAGGATTTCTCTGCTTCAATGGCAAGAGAGGAAGACTGACTTTGCACTTTCAATGCATATCCAGCATAGCTCTCTGCTTCAACGGCAGGGGAGAAAGTTTGACACTTCACGCATATCCAGCATAGCCCTCTGCTTCAACGGCAGGGGAGCAAGACTGCTACTTCACTTTCAATGCATATCCAGCATAGCTCTCTGCTTCAACGGCAGGGGAGCAAGACTGATACTTCACTTTCAATGCATATCCAGCATAGCTCTCTGCTTCAACGGCAGGGGAGCAAGACTGCTACTTCACTTTCAATGCATATCCAGCATAGCTCTCTGCTTCAACGGCAGGGGAGCAAGACTGATACTTCACTTTCAATGCATATCCAGCATAGCTCTCTGCTTCAACGGCAGGGGAGCAAGACTGATACTTCACTTTCAATGCTAAGCCAGCATAGCTCTCTGCTTCAACCGCAGGGGAGAAAGATTGACACTTCACGCATAGCCAGCATGGCTCTCTGCTTCAACGGCAGGGGGGAAATGAAGACACATGGATCTATATTCAGGCAGCAACCAACAAGGACTGAATTACATAGTCTGGATAAACAGATAAGCATGGGTGTAGCTTGCTTATTGCGGTGGTTAAAACCCCTAACTAATTAAGCTATTTCACTTAGATGCAGTTCCAACACTGCTCTCTACATTAATGGCAAGGGTGGAAGGGAAATAGAATAAAAAAGGTTACTAAGAGCCAAGAGAAACAGATAAGTATGTAAGAGAAAAAAAAAGTACGAAACCTTGCTGGACAGACTGGATGGGCCGTTTGGTCTTCTTCTGCCATCATTTCTATGTTTCTATATATGACAGCAGGATGTTAGTCCTCACGAAACCTGCCCATCACCCCACGGAGTTGGGTTTCTCCTATCTTTTATTTTATCATAATCCTATGTTACAAAACCGAAGAAGGACCCCATGTGGATGCATGGTATAGGATATGCTGAGCATGGTCAAAGAGCCTAGTCAAAGTTCTAGAAACTTTGACATAAGTTTTCCACAATGGGGCTCCATCTGATGATGTCACCAATGTGTGAGGACTAACATCCTGCTGTCCTCAGAGAACACCTGTTACTGGTAAGCATCTCTGCTTTCTTTAGTGAATGCATGAAATGGCCTCCTGTTGGAAGTGGCAATGGCAAAAACAATGCAAACAGGCCCTCGGTAACTACAAAAATCACTACAGAATAGTGTACAGCACTTATGAAATAATTTAAATCATTGTAAAACACTCATATTAATGCCTGTCATATAGACATCCTTTTGTATCAGGTCTAATTATAGTCTCATGTAGTACTCTTATCTATTAGCAAATCCTTTGTTTAAACAGTCTAGATTTGGATTTTGGACTAAATGACTTGCTTTTCCAACTCTGAATTCAAAGCAAGTAACAAATCAGGTATAGTAGGTATCTCTCTGCCTTAGGAATGTCAAGTGGGAGAAGCAGGATTCAAACCCTTGCTTCCCTGGTTCTTGTCCCATTGCTGTATCTTGAGATCGGCAAACTATGGCATGTATGCCACTTGTGGGAAGTGAGAGCATTTTTATTGGCATGCAGCAGCAGCAGCACCAGATTTGTTGTATCAGGAAAGGTCTCACGCTGAAACCCCATCCACTCATGAATAGAAACCCAGAATACCCACTCTGCATGCAGTGCAAAACTGGAGAAATGAAAACAGAAATATAGCACCTAACAATACAGGCCGATACAGTAAAAGTCACGGGAGAGCCAGCGAGCACCCGCTCTCCTGACACGCGCAAAGGCCAGTCTCCTGGGCACGCGATTCAGTATCAGCCCGTATGCAAATTAGGACCCACGGTAAAAAGGGACACTAGCGCGTCCCTAGCACCTCCTTTTTGACAGAAGCGGCAGCTGTCAGCAGATTTGACAGCCGATGCTCAATTTTACCAGCGTCTGTTCTGGAACCCGCTGACAGCTACGGGTTTAGAAAATGAACGCCGGCAAAATTGAGCGTCCGTCTTCCAACTCGCGGGCCGCGGTGTTAGGAATCTGCTATCTGATGGAAGGAGCAATCAGATAGGAGTTAGCAATCTGTAATGAATCTCCATGAGGAGTTAGCAATCTGATGTAGTTGAGGGTGGATCCCTGGGCCGGTGGCAGATGACCACGCCCCTGGGAGGATATCCCGAGAGGGACCACCGGCTAGGCTTGAGTATGGAGACAGACACACATTAGTTCTTTTATTAAACAGGTTTTTGAAACCACCAGAGGTGGCAGTAGTGAGCTGATATGCCCGGCAGGGCTGTAGTCCCTCAGGTACTAGAACAGCGATCCAGGATGGCTGACCTGTTGAGAAACTGTAGAAAGTGAATAGGCAGAGTAGGCAGAGTTCATGAACAGAACTAGATGACAAAACTCACATAAGGTCTCAAGGAAGCTCAGGTGCTGGAAAGGTTTAGGCCCTCGAGGAGCGAGTTCCTGGTTCCAGGAAAAGCTCTGAGAGCGATGATAACTCACAATTGTTTGGAGCAGCGATAGCTTCCAAGCAGTAGAGAATCTTCAGAGTGTCCAGGAACATGGGCCCTTGAGGAGCGAGTACCGGTTCCTATCTGTAATCTGAAAGAAAGAAAAAGAGTGAGGCCCCCGAGGAGCGGGTACCTCTGGTAAGTCCGAGGAGGCAGAGTAGCTTGGGAGGTATAGCCGAAGCAGTCCCCTTCCTTGCTAACTGACAGGCCGATACAGTACAGTGCGCTCCAATGGAGCGCACTGTTAACCTGCCCTTGGGCGCGCGTTTTCCCTTACCCCTTATTCAGTAAGGGGAGGAAAACACGCGTCCAACCTGCGGCACCTAATAGCGCCCTCAACATGCAAATGCATGTTGATGGCCCTATTAGGCATAGGGCCATCAACATGTAAGTTGATGGCCCTATAGTAAGTATCCTGCCTAATAGGCAGGATACTTACTGTATCCTGCCTATTAGGCAGGATACAGTAAGTAAAATGTGCAGCCAAGCCGCACATTTTACTCTAAGAAATTAGCGCCTACCTTTGGGTAGGCGCTAGTTTCTGCCAGCACCAGGAAAGTGCACAGAAAAGCAGTAAAAACTGCTTTTCTGTGCACCCTCCGACTTAATATCATGGTGATAATAAGTCGGAGGTCCCGAAGAGTGTAAAAAGTAAAAAAAAAAAAAAAAATTTAAATTGGGCTGGCGGCTGTCGGGCCAAAAACCGGACGCTCAATTTTGCTGGCGTCCAGTTTCCGAGCCCGTGGCTGTCAGCGGGCTCGAGAACCGACGCCGGCAAAATTGAGCGTCGGCCTTCAAACCCACAGACAGCTGCCGCTCCGGGTCAAAAGGAGGCGCTAGGGTCCCTAGCGCCTCCTTTTGCCCGTTTCTACCGCACCACCTAATTTACATACTGAATCGCGCGCACCAGCGAGTGGGCATTCGTCCGCTCTCCCGCGTTTTTACTGAATCGGCCCGTCAGATAGTGAAATAGAGACCTTTAAATATTGGAAGCGGATGACATCATCTCAGGGGGACGCCCCTGAGGTTCCCACTCTTGCTGGTACTTCAATCAGAGCGCGCGCCCTAGGTCTTCAGGCAACATGGCGGATCTGCAACGTCGAGCCAGTCCGGGGACGCCGGAGGAAGACGGCAAGGAGACGCCACGGCAGCCAGTCGTCCATCAGACCCGGAGGGAATCGCCACAGAGGTAAAGAGGGTGGAGTGAGGGCGTCAAACAGCAATGGTCGCAACAGCGGGCAGATTTTTTATTTTTATTATTTTTAATGTTTTATTTTTGGGGCCTCCGACTTAATTTCGCTATGATATTAAGTCAGAGGATATACAGAAAAGCAATTTTTTCTGCTTTTCTGTACACTTTCCCGGTGCTGGCTGAAATTAACGTCTGCCTTTGGCAGGCGTTAATTTCTGAAAGTAAAATGTGCGGCTCAGCCTGAGCGCACTTTACTGCATCGACCCGATAGTCCCAGGATCTTCAATAATGCACACACAATTACACTTGCATTATGGAACACACTCAAACTGTAACAACCCAACCTATGAAAAGGCAACTCTACAAATATTAAACCAGGCCCTATACACCAATACACCTTCTATTAGGAAAACAGAACAAGCCAAGCTGCTATAGATCCCCACACAGAAATAATTGTAAAACTATTCTAATAATTGTTTCAAAACAACTGATGGACAGAATAACAACCAATAATTAAAACTCATAAAAATTTTTTAAAAATTTCCAAATACCAATCAAATACTTTAAAACAGCAGACACATCACATAATACCCAATACCTAAAATGGCAGTCAATCAGGAAAAATAAACTTAAAAATTCATCTTTATTTACCCTCTCAAGCAACTCTCCTATTCCTTTCTCTTGCAGGCCAATAACACTCACCAGAAGCAGCAGTAGCTGCTGTCCTCATAGTCCTCTTCCTCAGGGCCCATGACCAGTCTCTCACATATACACACACCAATTAGACCCCCTGACCAGTCTCTCTCTCTCTCTCACACACACACACACACACCAGTCACCTCCATGACCAGTCTCTCTCCCTCACACACCAGTCACCTCCCTGACCAATCTCTCTCTATCACACACATGCTCTCTTACACACATGCTCTGAATCACACACATGCTCTTTCTCTCAATCACGCACAGGTTCTCTTTTTTACTTTCATACATGCTCTCTCACTTAGACATATCCTGTCAATCACACTTGCACAAACACGCTTTCTCTTACTTATATACATACTCTCTATCACACACACATGCTCTCTCCTCCACCAGCTAGCTCTCACGCATGACCCCCGTCTCTCCAGCACAAGCAGTAACCTCCTCCTGCCTCCACAGCCCAAGAATGAAGAATTCCATCAACTGCGGAGGCTAACGCTGCTCTTCCTCCCATCACTGTACTTCAATTTGGTCCGGACCTGTGCTGCTGCTGCTGCTGCTACTTTATGCAGCATGGTTCTCTCTTCTTCCCGTGTGCCCCACTGTATGTCATTTCCTCTTACGGGCTGTGAGGGCAGGAAGAAGAAAGGGCCATGCTGCTAATTTTGCCAGATTCCATTACTACTGTTGCCGTTCCTGCCTGGGTGGAATGGCAGCAGTGTTAGTGGAAGAATGTCTGCACTTTGCTGCGAAAGAGGAGAGGGAGGGAAGCGGGACCCTGGGAAGCCATGACACAGCTGCAGGTGCTTGGCGACACATCTGCTGATGCTTGGTGACACACTGGTGTGTTGCAGCACAATGGTTGAGAATTGCTGCTTTACAGCACCAACTCTCATACCCCCCCAGCTTTCCCTCCCTTAACCAGAAAGGGTAATTATAAAGCATACAGCTCCTGCAGTTTGCATGAGCTCTGAAACAGCATGACCTCATCCCCCTCAGTACCCCTTCTTATAGCTGATGCTTGCAGAGGGCAAGAGTTGTGCACTTCTCACAGAACTCCTTAAACTTTGGGTGAACCCTGGACAGTGTAAAGCACAGCTGGAACCATCCAAAAAGCTTTAAAACCTATTGCAGGACACTAGTAACCCCGGATAGGGCTACTCAAGCATATAGAGGTTAATATTGGAAGCTGTTTAGATGTATAACTGACAAATTATCTGTCTAAATGGCAGTTTAGGAATATTCAGCCTCTTATCTGGCTAAATTATAGATGGAAAAGTCATTATCTGGCTGAAATGTAACTGGATAAAAATGCATTCTGGGAAGAAGTTAGGTTATATGGCTAACTTCCAATTTTGAACAATACCAAGCTATTAAATGCCCCTCCTATAGAGATATAAATACTTGACTGCTATGAAGGCCTTATAGATAGTGTCTCTTTCTCTCTAAGTTACTGTGCCATGGTGCAGTAATTCTAAAATTTCCATTAACACACCCCTTTTTCTTAGCGTAGGCATTATCCATGCGTTATTATAGCATTTTGATGAATCTAGGGGTAAGTTAGCTGGATAACTTTTAACTGGATATCTTCAAAAGATACCAGGTTAAATAGCACTATTTTGATAAAAATTTAAAAAAGTACTCGCTGGCCTCCTGGCTCAATTCCCCCCCCCCCCCCCCCCCCCACCCATACACACTTAGCATAAATGTCAAACTCCTCAGGTTGCCAGGACCTTCCACTGCCCCAACCTTTCCAAATTTAAAGAGAAATGGAAGTATTGGTGCTGGACCTCTAGCCTTCTCCCCTCCCTCCCCGCTAAATACAAAAACCATTATTGCCTCCTCACCACTCCTCACATGCCTCCCACATGTTAGAATTTGTGGACCCAATGGTAGTGCAACAGTCTTACCTGAGTCAGCACGGGAAGGGACTTGGAGTTCCCGGCGACAGTCCAACGCCCGCACAGGGGGGAACTCTGGCAATAGCACCCTAGGGTGGTCAAAGCCAGAAGGCAGGCAGCGGAGAAGGGTAATCCAGAGCCAATCCAGGTATAAGGCAGGCGGCAGACAAGGGCAATCCAAACACAATCCAGGTAGTACGCTGGCAGCAGACAAGGGCAATCCAAGCACAGTCCCAAACAGCGGCAAGACACGAATTCCGAAGACAGCAACAGCACAAGTGAGCCTGTAGCTGAGACAAGGGACTTGTGCTGGGCTGTCAGATCAAATAATGTAGCTTTCCCGCGCTAGGCGCAGGGGCTGCCGGGAGGGATGCCAGTGAAAGGGGAGGAGCAACGCTGCATCAGCTTGAACACTGCATCGCGGTGCAGGACCACGCCAGGGACGTTCCGGCAGCAGCGCGGAGGCACAGGTTCGTTCCTAACACCACGCTGCTTCCCTCCCACCCAGTACTTGCATGGTATGCCCTTTTCCAACCCAGAATTGCAATTCATTACATTCCCGGGCACTTCCAGTATTACTTAGGTAATAGTGCTGGAAGCATATGCTATCAATGTCAATATTCAGCGCTGAGGCTAACATTGACACTGATAGCGTATGTTTCCAGGATATGCTATGAGTGTAAATGTTAGCTCCAGTAACTTTAGATGAGTATATTCAGCAGGACGTTTATCCCACTGAATATAGGGGACAAATTATTGGTTAACTGTTGCCAGATAATTTGTCCACTGGCTGGCTTACTGAATATTGGCCTGATAGTTGATGAAGAGGTCATAGAAGCTGAAGTGTTTGTATAACAGAGGCTTGATGGCAGAAGGTCTGACATTGGAAACTGAGGTTGTGTTATATAATCACCATATTTCATAGAGTAAATAATGTGAAATAGATTCTTGACACAATAAACAATCCGAGCTCCAAGAAAACTATAGTACAAAAAATATTTTCTTTCACAGCTGTGTTGTGGCATCTTATGAAAAAAAATGCAAGTCTGAAAAGTATATATGTCAGGGCTTTTAGCTTATAGCTTTTCCAAGCCACAGGATTTTTGTTTCTTTTTTTTTTGGGGGGGGGGGGGGGGGGACACCATTGCAAAAGCTGTTTAATATTAAGAAAATCTCTTTTCTTTATTTTTTCCCTTATTTACCCCTATTTTCTATCCCAGCTCCTAAGACAATTTTCTCAGACTCTTTAGATGAACTTGTTTTCCAAGAGCTGGGCAGGAAATTTCCATAAAAACTTAACTCCTCAGTGCAGTTTATTTCTACAGAGGTCATTACTGCAGTAGAGAATCATATTCCTTCTCCCTGTTTCTTCCCCCAAACAAAAGCACTTCTAAGCATCATTCTCAAACCCCACTGGGTCCAGTGGACAAGAGATCTAATCTATCAAACCAGGATCCCAACAATGACTGGCTTTTAAGGACAAACACATGCACTCTTATGCAAAGAATCAGCAATTCTACCAGAGAGTGAGGGAGGTGATGTATAGGAGGGTGAGAGGTAATGGATTCTGTGTGTATTTGCACTATCAAATCCTTTTATTTATGATGGACATTCTGCTAATAATTACATAATAACCACCCTTTTATTGCCTGCTATCTTTTCAAAATTCAGTTTTTTATTCAGCCATTCTAATAATTTTTTATACCAGCATTTCAGATGTATCCAAGCTATTTCTAAACATATTCAAAGAAAATGAAGTAGTATGATTGCCATAATAGTCCATGTGAATGTGCAGAAATCTTTAAAAAATATATTTAGATTTTAGTTCATGTCTTTTCATTGGTAGCTCAGGGTGAATTACATTCAGGTCCAGTATTTCCCTATCTCCAGAGGTCTTATAATCTAAGAGAATAACTTTCAAATAACTCCACGCGGCACCATTTATGTGAATATGTGGGTCTGTACAGATTTACTATTACATTTTAGAATCTACGTGGATGCATCTGTGCTGCTTCTAAAATACATGTATCAATGGCCCCAATAGTATATGCATATTTTTTATTTTTGTGCACAAATACACACATACCTTGAAATGGTCTTGCATAATTTGTATGCACATATGGTTTTGTCCATGTGCATGAACAGGGGCAGGTTCATTACAAGATGCCCCCCCACCCCTATTATGGAGGCAGTTGTCTAGGCAATTGCCTCCATAATGTACAAGAGTGATCATGTGAAAAAGATATGAAATGGAATCCCCCATTCATTATATACCAAGTTCAACTGCAGTAACTTGTATAACAATAGGGGATATATGACACTAGGTTCTGAAGTTGCATGTGGAGAGCTGGAACAAGCAGCTGCATACTCATTCTCTGGGGCTAATTCTTCAAAAATAAATCTGGAAGTCAGGATGCAGCATTAGGCTATAAACTAGAGCCAGAACAAAAGCAACTTCCCATCATTATGATTGATTTGTGTGCCCACTGTAAATATCACATTTGCAAAATAAAATCAATAAATCTATGTATTCCTAGCCAGAAGATCTCTACAGATTATAAAGTCACATCACATTTTTGAAATCGTAAACATTTAAAATCTTGACAGATCCTGATTTTGTAGGAGATAGTTGCCTCATTATTAATCTTCCTGTTCTGAGAGAAAGTCTATAACCCAAAGCAAACTTGTACAGTATTTTAAGAGAACACATTATTCTGAAGATCACAAGGGCCAGATTTTTTTTATTTTTTTGTATGGACACAAAATAAGAGAAAAGGTTTAGTGATTCAGTCCCGAAATGATGCACAGGAGTTAAGTACAGTATATTCTGAAGCCATGGAGTGTGCTGTATGCGATATTAGGGGTTCTGTAACTTGGTTTCATCCTGTGCACCTCACTTCCTCCTCCCCCCCACCTCTTGGAGCCGGCAGTGCTATAATTATCTCTCATACCTACACAATCTGAATAGCTCAGAAGCAACCACATGTTTATCCAGAGAACCAGACTTTTATTTTTCAGACTTTGCAGGGTTAGCATTTAGAAGAAAAACAGTACATGTCTCTAAAGTCCTTGCTACTTAGCATTGGTTTATACTAAATAAAGCTCTTCATCATTAGTGGATTGAAACATTCCAGAATCTTTGGTCTTCTTAGAGCATTAATAAAGGTAACTAGCTTGCTTGCTCTACCAAGCTTTGGGAGATTACCATCTGTTTACCTCTAGAACAGTCTCTGGCTTGAGATCTCGGGGTCCGTCTCAAGGGACAAGGCTTGGCTCCTTGGTCCGGATACAGGCTGGGCTGAGGAGGTATCTCTCAGCTCTGGGGCCGTCTCTGGCTTCATGACAGGCGGCCAGATATCAGGCAGGCTTTCCTCTCTCCTGTCTCACTGGACACCTCCGATCATCTACCTCTTCAGCACAAGGGAGCGGCATTGTTGATTCCTTCATATCATCAGGTGTTGTTTGTCTTTTCTTATTTTCCCTCCTTGTTTCTCTCTCCTCTGCTCTTTTAACAGCCCAGACATGCATATGTAAACAGTTCATGCATAATCATGTGGCAGGCAGATGGTGTGTCTGCATTTCAGATCACTGACCTCCCCCCATTTCCATGGGGGGAGTCACTGCTCCTGTTGCGTGGTGACTCTGCACCCTTTCTGGTCATGTCTTGACAAGCGCTGCCTTGCCATGTCAGTGATTCTCTTCATTTCAGATTACTGACCTGTCTGATGAACTGTCCTTGACTAGGCTATTTTTCTGCTTTTTCCAGGCAGATTTATGTGTCTTGGGGCAGCTTACTTTTAATTTAGAAAGAAGCTTATAGTTCTTAAATCAACAAGTAGATCTGATAAGCTGAGTAGCATTGTTATCTTGATCAGAGTTCCTCATCTTGTTTTTCTCTGCTGAGAAATACATGTTAGCTCACATTTTCTAAAGCCTATGCCCCTCTGAAGTAAGATGGGAGAATTAGAATGTTTAGCAGTGAATGATGACATACACTTAATTTGCATCCCAGAGACATATGGAGGATACCGGGGTACAAATTATATAGCAATGACAGAAAGGAGCACCCGGGAGGCAGTGTGGCGCTTTGTCCAGGATGGCATAGAGTCCAACAGGATAAACATCCTGCATGAGACTAAATGCACAATTGAATCTTTATGGGTAGAAATCCCTTGTGTGTTGGGGAAGACTATAGTGATGAGTATACTATCGTCCACCTGGTCAAGATGATGAGACGGACTGTGAAATGCTAAGAGAAATTAGGGAAGCTAACCAAACTGGTAGTGCGGTAATAATGGGAGATTTCAATTACCCCAATATTGACTGGGAATATGTACCAAAGGGACATGCTAGAGAGATAAAGTTCCTGGATGGAATAAATGACAGCTTTATGGAGCAATTGGTTCAGGAACTGACAAGAGAGGGAGCAATTTTAGATATGATTCTCAGTGGAGCACAGGATTTGGTGAGAGAGGTAACGGTGGTGGGGCTGATTGGCAATAGTGATCATAATATGATCAAATTTGAATTAATGACTGGAAGGGGGACAGTAAGCAAATCCATGGCTCTCGTGCTAAACTTTCAAAAGGAAAACTTTGAAAAAATGGGAAAAATAGAAAAAAAACTGAAAGGAGCAGCTACAAAGGTAAAAAGTGTGCAAGAGGCGTGGTCATTGTTAAAAAATACCATCCTAGAAGCACAGTCCAGATGTATTCCACACATTAAGAAAGGTGGAAAGAAGGCAAAACAATCACCAGCATGGTTAAAAGTGGAGGTGAAAGAAGTTATTTTAGCCAAAAGATCTTCATTCAAAAATTGGAAGAAGGATCCAACAGAAGAAAATAGGATAATACATAAGCGTTGGCAAGTTAAATGTAAGACATTGAAAAGACAGGCTAAGAGAGAATTGGAAAAGAAGTTGGCCATAGAGGCAAAAACTCACAGTAAAAACGTTTTAAAATATATCCGAAGCAGAAAGCCTGAGAGGGAGTCGTTGGACCATTAGATGATCGAGGGGTTAAAGGAGCAATTAGAGAAGATAAGGCCATCACGGAAAGATTAAACGATTTTTTTGCTTCGGTGTTTACTGAAGAGGATGTTGGGGAGATACCCATATCGGAGAAGGTTTTCATGGGTAATGATTCAGATGGACTGAACCAAATCACGGTGAACCTAGAAGATGTGGTAGGCCTGATTGACAAACTGAAGAGTAGTAAATCACCTGGACCATATGGTATACATCCCAGGGTTCTGAAGGAACTCAAAAATGAAATTTCAGACCTATTATTAAAAATTTGTAACCTACCATTAAAATCATCCATTTTACCTGAAGACTGGAGGGTGGCTAATGTAACCCCAATATGTAAAAAGGGCTCCAGGGGCGATCCGGGAAACTACAGACCCATTAGCTTGACTTCAGTGCCTGGAAAAATAGTGGAATGTGTTCTAAATATCAAAATCACAGAACATATAGAAAGACATGGTTTAATAGAACAAAGTCAGCATGGCTTTACCCAAGGCTTGCCTCACAAATCTGCTTCACTTTTTTGAAGGAATTAATAAACATGTAGATAAAGGTGAACCGGTAGATGTATATTTGGATTTTCAGAAGGCGTTTGATAAGGTTCCTCATGAGAGGCTTCTAAGAAAAGTAAAAAGTCATGGGATAGGGGGCGATGTCCTTTCGTGAATTACAAACTGGCTAAAAGACAGGAAACAGAGTAGGATTAAATGGACAATTTTCTCAGTGGAAGGGAGTGGGCAGTGTAGTGCCTCAGGGATCTGTATTAGGACCCGCAGTTTTCAATATTATTTATTTTAAATTTATTTATTTAAATTCTTTTAATATACCGATGCTCAAGACCAGGTCTTATCGTACCGGTTTACAATGAACATATTTATAAATGATCTGGAAAGAAATACAACAAGTGAGGTAATCAAATTTGCAGATGATACAAACTTGTTCAGAGTAGTTAAATCACAAGCAGATTGTGATAAATTGCAGGAAGACCTTCTGAGACTGGAAAATTGGGCATCCAAATGGCAGATGAAATTTAATGTGGATAAGTGCAAGGTGATGTATATAGGGAAAAATAACCCATGCTATAGTTACACAATGTTAGGTTCCATATTCGGAGCTACCACCCAAGAAAGAAATCTAGGCGTCTTAGTGGATAACATATTGAAATCATCTGTTCTGTGTGCTGTGGCAGTCAAAAAAGCAAACAGAATGTTGGGAATTATTAGAAAGGGAATGGTGAATAAAACGGAAAATGTCATAATGCCTCTGTATCGCTCCATGGTGTTAGACCGCACCTTGAATGCTGTGTACAATTCTGGTCACTGCATCTCAAAAAAGATATAGTTGCGATGGAGAAGGTACAGAGAAGGGCGATCAAAATGATAAAGGGAATGGAACAGCTCCCCTATGAGGAAAGACTAAAGAGGTTAGGACTTTTTAGCTTGGAGAAGAGACGGTGATAGAGGTGTTTAAAATCATGAGAGGTCTAGAATGGGTTAATGTGAATCAGTTATTTACTCTTTCGGATAATAGAAAGACTTGGGGGCACTCCATGAAGTTAGCATGTGGCACATTTAAAGCTAATTGGAGAAAGTTCTTTTTCACTCAACGCACAATTAAACTCTGGAATTTGTTGCCAGAGGATGTGGTTAGTGCAGTTAGTGTAGCTGTATTTAAAAAAAGGATTGGATAAGTTCTTGGAGGAGAAGTCCATTACCTGCTATTAATTAAGTTGACTTAGATAATAACCACCGCTATTACTAGCAACTGTAACATGGAATAGACTTAGGTTTTGGGTACTTGCCAGGTTCTTATGGCCTGGATTGGCCACTGTTGGAAACATGATGCTGGGCTTGATGGACCCTTGGTCTGACCCAGTATGGCATGTTCTTATGTTCTTAAATTTTTAAATAAAAATAAAAATCCTGAATTTAGTTAGGCAAACCCTTTTAAATATTTACCTCTCTGTTTACAAAATATCTGAGAGATTGTAGAATACGTTAAGGCGTGGGCAGTTTCTCCTCCTTTAAAAATAATTTTTACCTTATAACTGAGTGATTACTTTATCTTGTATTTATTTGATCTGAATACAAACATGTGCAAGGGAGAAGACCTGATGTCATTCTGCCTGATGCAAGGACTTCACAGCTTTTTATATGCTTTAACAATTCATTGCAGTATATGGCAAAATATTGGCAATCTTGTACATACCAGGTGTGAATACTACAAACTGGACAGTGGGCATGTTACTGTCTTCACTCAATACTATATTTAGAGGCTTTGACACTAACATAGATTAGATACTGGTACTGTTTGATATTTCTGCCGCATTTGACACATTAGATCATTCAATACTGTTCTCAAGACTATGTTCAATTGGTATAACAGACACTGTACTTAAATGGTTTCACTCATTCCTTACAAATCGTTTGTATCAAATAAATATCTGCTCTAATCCCTCAGACTGTTACACAATTTCTACAGACATGCCACAGGATTCCGCTCTATCTGCCACTCTCTTTAGCATCTGTCTGTTACCACTTTGCTACTTATTAAACAATCTAGATATACAATTCAAAATCTACGCCGATGATATTCAGACTTTTATTCCATACTCATCGTTATGGTCCAACACACTCTCCACTGTCAGTCTTTACATTAAAACAATTAACAGTAGGCTTTCACACAACCGCTTGAAACTCAACACTGCAAAGACGGAAATTATTCATCTGTCCTCAGTTCCTCACGCCGCATGTAGCCCACCAATGCAGCTCAATTTAGACAGTACCTTAATTCCAATACTATCAACAGCACAAAGCTTAGGTGTCATATTAGACTCCAGTCTGTCACATCATATTTCCCTTGTAAAAAACTATTTTCTCAAACTACGTATGTTGAAACAACTACATCCTCTCCTGTATCCTGATGACTTTCGAACAATCCTGCAATCCTTAATTTTTAGTAGCCTTGATTATCATAACGCTCTCGTTATTGGACTTCATAATAATACCATATGTCCCCTACAACTAATAGAAAATTTGGCAGCTCGTATTCTAACTAGCAGATCTTGCAGAGATCATATCTCTCCGATTTTATATTTACTACATTGGCTACCAATCCATTACAGAATAAAATATAAAATTCTCTCCATCATTCATAATCTGATACATAATGATACATCTCCCTGGTTAAGTACACAACTTCGAATATATCAACCGAACAGGAATCTGCGTTCGATGCAAAAAAATCTACTAAAAGTACCCACAATTAGAGTTGCAAGATTAGACGCAACTAGAAGATGTGCTTTTTCTGTCGCCCCCAAATCTGGAACGCAATCCATGATAACTTGAGACAAATTAATCATAAAGAGTTTAAAAAGACTTTGAAAACATTCAGACAGATGCGCACCTCTCTTCTTGGAGGGCACACCCCTCCGTCGTCTCTCTGGGAGACCCCCTGAGGCCCACCTAAGACCAAGCGGTCCGGAAAACCAAGGGTTCAACCCGCGGACTGTTATTGGTGAAGTTCCTGTCAGCCTCTGTCTCCTTGTTGTTGCCCTCCTCCTGGCGGCAGGCACCTGCTGAGATCCCTCAGAGGACCAAACCAATCCTGCACCAGGCCAAGGGTCCACCTCCAGCGCAATATTTATTTTAATAGCTACATCTAAATTATATTAGCAAAACCACAAGGCATCGTCCTGCAGAAAAACAACTTCTTCTGAAACTCATGCAAAAGGCATCTGTATAAGTCCTAGCACTCGCCTTTGATGTGGTTTGTCGCCTTTTTCAGAACATTTCAACTTACTGTAAAACTTTAAGCTTTTATTTATTCTTAAAGCAATCTCTTAAAGTTACCTTCTTAATAACTTATTTCAAGCTTACCTAATATTTCAGCATACAAGGCTTTACCCATATTAGTTTCCAGCAGACAAAGTTCAACTAAACATAGGCCAGACCAGATCAAATGGAATTTTGACCTAAGAAAATTCCACAAGCTCAATTAGGCTAAATTGTGTTAACAGAAACCTGAGAAATTAGACATTGTGTTAGCAGAAAACGGGGTGTCCAACAGCAGGAGAAAAGTAAAAAGTAAAAAAAAATAATTTAAGGGAAAAATTGTAAGCAACTTTATACAGTACCTCCAAGAAGGTAGAGTAGAGATTTGTTAAACAGAAAAGTAGCAAGAGGGTATCTAGATTATAAAATGATGAGTATGTGTTACAGTGGATAAATCATACCTACAGGTAGAAAGTCACTTTTGCTAGGAAACACTTTAATGTAAAATAAGTGTATGACACCAAAAAATCACTATATTAAAATCAAAATGGTGCATAATTTGAAGTGACAAGTCTACTTATGCTTGAAGTAAGATAAGTTATAATATATCTCCAATTAAAGTTTGATGGAAAATCAAAACTTTAAATCTTATTTGTTGAGTAATACCTCATATTTCAGCTCTTCTGTTTTGTCTACATATATAAAGGTCATATATTATTAATTTAGGCACATTTCTTGAGGCTCTATGATTTAAATGACAAAACCAGATCTCAGTTGCTCATATCTTGCAAGAACCTGGCAGAAGTCTTTGTACAGGATCTGCCCAGAAATGTATGGGGGGTAAACTTTCCTGTGCTGAACCCAGTTGTGACTTTGATTTACTTTCTTAACTGAGCCTGAGGATTTTAAAGGGAATTTGGAGATTACCCAAATGTAGATTTTGAATATATTTATTATGTTTCAGTCTTTGAATAACTTTGGACTTGGTTCATCAAAATTTATCCTCCCATCTGGAAGGTGAATGGAGCCAAAAACCCAATTAGCAGCTAAAATAAAAGCTGATGTTTGGTAAATATTCCTCAAAGTGAAAAAAAAAAAAAAAAAATATATATATATATATATATATATATATTTTTTTTTTTATTATTTATATCTGTCACAATCCAAAAAAAGTTATTCAGTGCCTGCAGCAGGAAGAACTCTTACATATGCTCTATTTATGCCTTCTACTCTGCCTACCAACATACTTACAAACAGTAATACACCCAAATATATGCACACATTTTATTTCCGTCCAAGAGTTGTCCTGTATGCAAACCCGGTGCAACCGGGTCTGCATACCATGCATTTGCATGAGGCAGCGCACACCCAGGGGGGGTTGGGGGGCTGGCAGCCAAAGAAGAAGAGAGGCCACCAGCGGAAGTCAACCTGGCAACGGCTGAAAATGAGGCCCGGGGTTCCTATACAGGCATGCGCACCTGCAAACAACTTTACCTGCGGGCACACACAGCTTATGCTTCCCCCACCTGTAAGCAGGAAGGCTGGTGGGCCATGGTGAAGCTCAACCCACCACGGCCCAAAGAAAACAGGAAGCCCACAAGGCCGTGGTGGAGCTCATGCCACCACAGCCCGATGACAACAGGAGGCCGTGTATGTGAGCTTGTATATTGTGTGAGTGAGTGAGTGAGAGCCTGTGTGTATGTGTGTTTCTGTGTCTGTGTGAGATCCTGAGTGTGTATGTGTGTCTATGTGTGCCTGTGAATGTGTCTGTGTGAGAACCTGTGTGCTTGTATGTGTGTATGTTTGTGTGCCTGTGAGAGCCTATATGTCACATATAGGCTCTCAAAGGCATGCACAAACCCACACATAATGTATCTGAGGGAGAGGGAGCCTGTGTATGTGAGGGAGTGTGTGAGAGAATGAATGTGTTATTGTGCAAGTGTGTGAGAGAGATGATAAAATGTATGCGGCCCTATCTCCCCCAATCCATGACAATCTCAGGGTGACTGGAAATCAAAAGATCCCATTGCAATTTGATGTTCCTGCTCTTTTGAAATATTTTATTTTTTAGGGAAATAGAACATTTAATTATTGAAATTTTTATTCATCAGATGTTTTGAAATATTGAAGTTTGGGAAATTTTTTATATTCTATTTATTAACTGGTTTGAAATATTCTTTTTATGAATATGATTTTAATATGATGATGATTTAATGTTTTATGAAGAATGGTAATGTTTCTATGTTTTTATTGTTGCTCTGCATATAGAAGACAAAAGACAAGTCTAATTTCAATTGTGCTATTCAATTAGCAGGTGTAAAAGTGTTTGGACCAGTTTGGTAAAATACTGTATGTGCATAAACCACTTACAAAATAGCACCTTGCACGTGCACTTGTGAATCCCGCTTCAGACCACCCCTTTTTTCTTGTTAATATGTATATGCGATACTGCAAGCATGTGCATTCACTTGAGATTTCTAAAATAGCATATACATGCTAATTTTACATGTGAAATCCCCGCATATCTCTTTAAAAATTGCCTCCATATTGTTTTCTCAAAAAAAATATTTCCATCCATTAGTGGATCTTTTTCCCTTTTTGTTGAAGAGGCATGAAGGAGTGCCCTAGTGTTAGAGCAGCAGAATGAGAACTAAGGGAAGGCAGATTTCAAATCCTGCTTCTCCCATTGACTCTCCTTGTAGAATTGGACGATGACTTCACCCTCCATTGCCTCAAGTACACAGCTATATTATAAGCCCTCTGGGGCAAGGAAATGCCTACTGAACCTGAAATGTAACTCACCTTAAGCCTGGGCTGTGAAAGATGAGTAATGATATCCAAATCTAAGATAATATTTAGGCAAGAAATCTCATGTGCGTGATTCAGGGAGTGTAAGGTTGCTTACCTTGAGCAGATCTTCTCTGAAGACAGCAGTTCATTAGTCACACAAATCTTAGCTCCTCCACTTTAGAGTTGTTCTTCTCTCAATCAAAGCTGCGGGGTCACATTCTGAGGCAAGATGGCGGCATAGACGGAGGATGTAGTCGCTGGTCTCTCCTAAACTGTTCGGTTTTTTTAATTTCTATTTCAAGATAATGCCGCCAAAGCGTAAGGGGAAGGTGAGGAATTTTCCTTCACTACCCCTACAATCACCGATACAGCAGGAAATTACGCGATTTATGTACTCACCTGCACTAAATCCGGGAGCCAAGGATCCAGATCGGCCGGGCGTTTTGGGAGGACAGCCCGTCCTGGCTGAGGAGGCGTCACTGAGCCCAGATCGCAGACCACCACCGGCGCAGAGGACGGGGGAACAATGCCCGGGAAACGCTACGGAAGAGGTTACTCCTTCCGGGTCAGAGTCCCTGACCCGAGCAGACGGAGTGGAGGATCAAGCCACGGAGACACCGAGTCAGAGGCCAGAGGAAGGGGAAGGTGATCTGGCCTTAAGCGACGGTGCGACCGGAGGATTAGACCCGACTGCTGGTGGTGAGTCCTTGGACATTGTAACTTGACCTGCCGTGGTCACATTAGATTTAATGTGGGATCTAATGGCTGAAATGTCGACAAATATTAAGAGACTTGAGAAAAAAATGGATAGTAACAGCAGGAAAAGTCAACAAGAAATTCAGTTGCTACATAAATCCTTTAAAAAATCAGAGGAGAGGATTAAAGTGCTTGAAGAGACAGAGAAAAAGAACATGGAATTTCATGCTGCGGTGGTGAAAGACAGAGCTCTTTTAGCAAGGCGAATAGAAAATTTTGAGAACAATTCAAAACGTTTGAATTTGTGTCTCCTAATTTCCCTAGAGTTGTGGGGGAAGTACCCTCGGGAACTTTTCTCAAATTTCTTAAAGAAGTGTTGGGTTTTGAGGAAAATGATTTACCTAATATTAATGTTTGCTATTTCCTGCCAAAAAATTTCAAATTTAAATACACCTGAATTACCCTTTCAGGGAAATCTTACAGAGTTCTTAGAAAATTCTAACTAAGTGATAGATCGGGGCAAATTAATAGTTTCCTTTATAAGTTACCCTGACCTGAATAAGGTCATGAAGAAATATTTCTCAAAGTACCCCATCTCACTCTATGATAAATGTGTTAAGATTTTCCCAGATCTTGCTTTAACAACTCAGATGCGGAGAAAAGAGTTTTTGGCTCTCCGCCAGGAAGTTATATCCTTGGGGTATTCATTTACACTGAGGTTCCCGTGCAAATGTTTGCTAAAAAAGAATCAGGAAATCTTTGTATTTCTCATGTCTGATCACTTGAAAAGCTTCATTGAGCAAAGAAAAATAGTCACTTCGTCCCCATTATCTAACTAAGAAAATATAAATATAGTGCAGGAAAGTCTATGTTAAGCCTTTTCTTTGAATTTTTCATGGATTTGACTCCCTATATTAACCTAATGCCTCTCCTATGTTTTATGGTGTTGGACTATATTACTTTGATTATATAAGTAAGATACAAAGCTGACTGTGATTCTTAGTGTGTGAAATGAACTACAGTTTCTTCATTCTTATGTCAGTTTTGTTTTTCTCTGTCTTCTTTTTGACTTTGTCTTTGTAATTTCCACTTATATTTAAAATTATGTTGTAATTTTGAAAACTGATAAATAAAAAAAAAAAAAAGCTGCGGGGTCACAGCAGCACTGCAACTACTGCACATCAACGGTGAAAGGCTTTTGCCTTTTATAGAAATCTTTGAAGGAACCCATCCAGTCTTTGCCAAATGTGGTCACATGATTGTTTTCTTCAGAGAATACCTGATACAGGTGAGCCACTTCATTTAAAAATTTTTTTCCCTTTTTTCAGTGTGAATTCTCTAAAGTAGGGCCACATAAGTGTTTTAAAGCAAAATTAAATGAGACAATATGATTTGAATTGCAAGCAAGTATTTTTGACTACATGCGATTAGTTTATGGTGACATCACACAGAAAGCATAGATTGCTTTCTCTACCCAGGTCCAAATGGAGGTAATATCAGGAAAGCAATTGTGCATTCCTGATATGATTTTCATGCATTCCTGAAAGATGATTTTCATGCACTTTGTATCAGATGATAGTATATTATGTGATGTCAAATAGAATTCTGAAAAGTCTCATAAAAGGAGTTTGTATCTGTATGCAAATACCAGAAATTGACAGAAACGATCCACCCAACACTGTAGTCTTATCTGCAGGTGCACGGATTGAAGGCTCACATCCAAGAGGTGGATCCGTGGGCAAAGGCGCATTGCATCCTCTTCAGTGCACCGTGCTTAATGCATTGGAGTCCACAGTCTCAGAACTCCTTGATACGATTTCAGATACTGGTGGAGATCTGCATCAGACTACAGTGGTGGCTGCAGGCGCATCATCTAATGAGTCTGCTATGAACACTGGACTGACTACTACGCATGATGGATTCAAGCCTCCAGGGTTGGGAGGCTTACTGTCAGTTGAACGCGCAGGGTAGCTGGAGTACAGAACACCACCTCTGGTGCATCAATCTGCTGGAAGCTCATGCCGTTTGGTTGTCATGCTTGCAATTCATCGATCACTTGCAGGATTGAATGGTCTGAATAATGTCAGACCATGCTATGACAGTGGCTTACATTGATCGACAGGGAGTTTGGATCCAGGAGAAAAGGAGTGGTGCAGCAAATCGTTCTAACTCATTGTGGGCCGCTGAGACCTACCATTTCTAGGCTTGCTGGCGACATCACACAATGCAAAAGGCTCCTAGCTTCTTCAGTCCCAGGAGAGATCTGACGTTTTCAGGCATTGATGCATGAGATAAATTTGCATGCATTGCCTCAATTGTTTGCAGATCTGTCTCATGTATCGTCATTAGAGATATCCTAAAAACCAGACCGGTTTGTTGCCCTCGAGAACCAGAGTTGGACAGCCCTGCTTTAGAACAAAGACCACTGACCATTTTAATAGCCACCCTCTGGACCAAGTCCATCCTGTTTATATCCTTTTGACGGTGCGGTTTCCAGAATTGTAAACAGTATTCCAAGTGAGGTTTCATCAGGAATCTATACAGGCGAAATATCACCTCCCTTTTTCTGCTGACCAATCCTTTCCCTATGCAGACAAGCTTACCATTGCTTTATCCACCTATTTGTCCACCTTAAGATCATCAGATAGAATTACTCTCAGATCCTGCTCTTCCTTTGTGCTCAGAAGAAAGTCACCCCTTGGGTTTTTGCATCCTAAATGCATTTTTTAGCATTAAATCTTAGCTTCCAGACCTTAGGCAATTCTGCAAGCTTCGCTAGAACCTTCCTCATGTTTTCCACTCCTTCCTGACTGTCCACCCTGTTACAGAATTTGGTATCATCGGCAAACCTTTCCCAACAACACTTCTATTATGTTGCTCACAAAAATGTTGAAAAGAACCAATCTAATGACCAATTCCTGTAGTACACTGCTAGAAACAACCCCCTCCTCAGAGAAAACTCCATTTACCACTGTCCTTTTTGCCTCCGACTCAGCCAGTTTCTAACCCAGTCAGTCATTATAGTATCCATACACAATTTATTTATAAGTCTTCTGTGCGGAACCGTGTCAAAGGCCTTGGTGAAATCCAAATGCACTATGTCTAGTGCTCTCCCTTGATCCACCACTCTGGTTACTCTATCAGAGTAATTGATCAGATTCTTCTGACAAAGATTTACCTCTGGTAAAACGTTGCTGCTTCAGATCTTGCAATCCATTGTATTCTAAAAATTGCACTATCCTCTGTTTTAGCAGCGATTCCATTAGTTAGCTCACCACAGAGGTCAGACTAACTGGCCTGTAGTTCCCAGCCTCCTCCTTACTTCCACTTTTAAGAATAGAAAACCACATTCACCCTTTTCCAGATCTCCAGAACTATTCCAGACTTTAAAGATGCATTGAAAAGGTGAGCCAGCAGAGCTGCCAGGACAGATGGGATACACCTGAGTTCCCTCAGGTGTATCCCATCTGGTCCCATCGCCTTATCTACTTTAAGTTTAGTTAGCTCCGCACAAACACATTGTTCTGAAAATTGAGGTTTACTTCACTTCCAATCTTATTTATATTTCTTTTATGTGGTCCTGCTCCAGGTCCTTGCACAATGTGGTGGCCCCATCTCAAAAATAGACATACAGAGGAAGATATTCAGAAATAAACCTTTATGTAATGTAACTGGATAAGACTAACTTACATGGGATATTCAGCAGCACGGCTGCTTAGCTGGATAATTTATATATATGGCAGATTTAATTTATCAGATTAACTTAACCAGATAAGTACAAATATCAGCACTTATTTGGCTAAGTCCTCTGGCTAACTACTTAGATGGATAAATGGCTTATCCGGCTAAGTGGCACCCACTGAGCGGAACCAGATATTCAATAGCCATCACTTAGCTTCAGAACTAGAAAAGGTACACAGGAGGACAACAAAAATGATAAAGGAAATGGAACAACTCCCCTAGGATGAGAAGCTCCATAATTTAGGGCTATAGCTTGGAAAAGAGGTGGCTGAGAGGGGACATGATAGAATTTTATAAAATCATGGATGGAGCAGAACAGGTAAATAAAGGATGGATAATTATTATTTCAAGAAATACTAAAACAAGTGAACATGCCATGAAACTAACAACTTGCAGAGGCCCCGTTATTCTTCAGGTTGGGAGATGGGGATCTGATGCTGAGGCCAGTGAAATTCTATCATCATGTGTTTGGGGGGGAATGTAATGTTAGGGCTGATGAGCCCCCATTATTACATGTGTTGTGGGCAGGAGGAGGTTCTGAGGTAGGGGTAACTGAGTCTCCTCCTCCTCCTTCACAAGTGTTGTGAGAGGGATTGTGTGGACTAAGCTTCTCGATTTTGTGGGGAAGAAAATGGCCACCAGGATTTTTCAAATTGGATGAGAGTAGGAGGGAATTAAATCTTTCTATGCTAACCAGCCCAAAGTGAAAGGACTGGTTAGGACAAGAGATTTTGAGAGTAAGTAAGCATGCAAAAAATGTAACACTTGGTTTGATACAAATAATAGATTTTAAGCCTTAACAGGTAGAGGACAGCATACCACATTTATTTGTGCCCACTAAAGCTTAATTTGCATGTGATGTTACCTCATTTAAATATGGAGAAATGCTAATGTTTGTACGTACTAACATCTTCAGATCCCCATGTTGTTTCTCTTTGAAAACTGACAACAAGGTGTGCATGTATAAAAGTACCTGCATACTTAGCAACAGTGCAAGCTACTGAGAATTGTACCCTGGATTTGTAAATTGTTCCAGATTCGAATCCTGGGGGTTAAGGCTTCCACTCTTTGGATCTAATACATAAGGGGAGAATTGACTATGCAATGCTGCTACACAGAATATGATTTCAAAGCATAATAATAAGTAATTAGGAAAGGAATAAGACTGAAACATTAATTTGATTAATGGAACTCTAATAGCTTAAACTGAAGTAAGCTGAGAATGGAGATGAGAGAATAAAATTAGAGGAAATAAAAACTTCTAAAGAGAATGGAAATTAAGAAGTAATGCTCTTTTAGTACCCTCAAATAAACATTAAAAAGTTGAGGTGCCCTAACTGCAAAGAATCAATGAATCTATTTTATCACTCATAGAATTACAGAAAATCCATACAGATATTGAATTGGAGCTTATCGTTAGTTTGTCAATGACTATGCATATGCACACTTAAACTGTACCAATGAATCCAGTGCATGCCACCTCCAAGCCCATTGTGCTGTTTGATATTTGGGACATATGCATTTTTCAGAGTGCATATGTTAATTTAAGCTGGTTTTAGAAACAGTGAAGTGCCTGAAAGGCAGAATATGAATCAAATAACTAAACTGATATACATAGAAAAGGTCTACCATGAGGTCCATCTAGTCTTCCCATTACTGTTCTCGGGCTTTACCCTCATTTCCTTGCATCTAAGGAATCTCTGTGCTTATCTCATGCTTTCATGAATTCTGTTACTGCTTTGGCCACTAATGGGAGACTGTTCCATGTATCCGCTACATTCCTATGAAGAGATATTTCTTTATATTCATCCTCATTCATGAACTCTTGTTCTAGAACTTTCTTTCCATGAGAAAATGCTTGCCATTATGCATTACTATCATATATCTTTGAGGGCTTTGAATGTTTCTACTATATCCTGCTTCTCCCTTCTCTAAAGTTTACATATTTAGTTACTATGTTTCATTTCATTAGGGTTTTTGGTTCAGAGTTTGGGTGAATCAATCATAGGAGGCAGATCCCCCTTCAGCCTTGAATTTTCAAAGAAAATTAGCTTGCAGGTTCATAAGTATAAATTACCCGCAGAACTGCAAGCTCCCCTGGCAATATCAAAATTGCCCCCAAATGCATGACTACACTTTTTTGCATGAAATCTTTATTGCCAGACTCCTGACCACTTCTTAAGCCTTCTAAGATGATTCTTCATTTTTTCTTCTCCATATGGAGTTTTCACACTGTTGCAGATCTTTGTTTTACTTACAGAAAGACAAACCTTCTTTACTAGTCCCTTTGCAATATCACTTACAAAAATATTAAATAGAATTGGGCTTGTTACTAAAAATGTTTAGCCTGCTGAAGGTTAATATCATAAGATATTCCGTTTATGCTAAATATCAACTCTTATAAAATTAAATATTTGCCTCTAAGTAATTAAAGGTAGCCGATAAGCACCTTGAAACTATATTAATGACTTCAACTTCATTCTTGGACCTGCTTCCTAAGATTGATTCGGGCAAAGACAGAAATATCTTTTTATGCAGCTTCAGGAACCCTTTAAGGCAAATACTGTACATTTGCATCTACCTCAGAAGAAAATCCAGCTTAGATGGCTTTTTATAAGGATACTTTTTATAAGCTTAAGATGATTAAGCCGTTGAAAAGTTTCTACCACACGATCTCTTTTGCATTGTGGTACAGGCTCTGATTCAGAGCCATTTGGATTATTGTAATGCCCTGTACGTAAGTTTGCCAGAGAAGCTGACACATTTTGCAACACTCGTATTTTGACCAGTCTCTCAAGAAGAGACCCTGTGCTGAGAGATCTTCACTGGCTACCAGTCAAATGGAGGGTGAAATTCAGGTTGTTGACAATTGTCTTTAAGTTTCTAATGAGTGATTTTCCCCGTGTTTTATGAAATTTGATAGAGTTGTACACTCCTGAATGGTCACTGAGATCAGAAGGTGCTCATTTGTAGTCCATTCCTTCAGTCAATCAGTACAAATGGGTGCAAACAAGGGCAAGAACCTTTTCCTCTGTAGCAGCTATTGAATGGAACAAATTGCCAGCAAGGCTTCGTGAACAGCAGGATTTAAAGTTTTTTAGAAAATGTATTAAGACTATGTTCTTTGAATAAGCTTTTAACTGAAATATGATGGCTTATATCAGTATTGAATTTTATGTTTTAGCTTAAATATAGTGTTGTCTGTTTAATGTCATGTTGTGATGTTTTTATGGATGTAGCCTTGCACCCTGTGCTGGACATGTATTAGAAGAAATTATAAATAAATAGCTGCCACATAGACTCATGCATTTCATTGTTATTCAGTTAAGTAGAAACTGTTACTACTTTTAAATTATTTTAATATTTTAAGTTACATGTTTTGTTATTTATTGTATGTATTTGTGTATGTAAACTTGTATGCCGCCCCGAACAACTGTTTGGAGGAGGTGGAATATAAATATTTTTAAATTAATAAATACTGAGTGATGATAGAGTATGTTATAGTTGCCCACATAAACCCTAATTTACTAGTGCTGTACCAAGTTTGTAGAAGCTTATGCATTTGATAAATGTAAGCAATGTGACCTTAAACTTTATAGGCTTACTTCAGCAATACAAAAGCCAATTTGCATGTATAAAGATATATCAAGCATAGTACCCCTGTTTCCCCGAAAATAAGACTTCCCCCGAAAGTAAGACCTAGCAAAGTTTTTATTTGGGAGCATGCCCGTCGCACAGAACACCAGAGCATGCAGCTGTGATTTTTTTACCCTGCAGGATTCACAGTTAGTTGTCATCACAAACCAGCATAACCAGACAACTATTCAGAATATAATATATGTTCATTTTTTTGTTCAACAATATATGTGAATTCTTCTTCATGGAAAAATAAGACATCCCCTGAAAATAAGGCCTAGTGCATCTTTGGTAGCAAAAATTAATATAAGACACTGTCTTATTTTCGGGGAAACAGGGTAGTAGTATGAAAAACATAGTTTTATGTGATTTTGAGTTTTTTTCTCCTTGTAATATTAGAAAATCTTTTACTTTTATAGGTATGGCATAAACACTCTCATTCAGTTCGAAGACTTTGCCAATGTCAATGCATTCCGTCTTCTGAATAAATATCGGAATAGATACTGCACATTTAATGATGACATCCAAGGTAATAAAATACTATTGTTTTTCTTTGTTTTATGTAGTCTGATATTCAAAAGATCTAGTCACATTATTTTAAGAGTTAGGTGCCTAGATCTCGCCAAAAGGCAATTTTTACCCTCTAAGCTCCTCAATTCACAGAACCAGGGGAGGGGCTCGGTCTCAGGTGTAAGGTTGAGCACTAAGTACAGATTTCCAGTGCTGTGCTCCTAACTTAGGAAACTAAAATTAGGAGAATCAATGGCAGTACACAACTATAATTTCATTTAGATGCCTATCCAGGCCAGAATTAAGGCATCTAAAGTCACTGAATATAGGAAGCTAACGTAAGTTCCTAAATTTTTAGCACTGAGTATGCTCTGAATATTGGCTTCATGGGGTTGATGGAGAATTGCTTATAGCATAGTCAAATGTTATAGATGGCAATTACACACATCTGTATATTTACACTAAAAATATTTTCTTTCAAAAATGTTGGTAACACTTATTCAATCCAGCTACCACTGAGAGAATCATTTTCTATACTAGTGATATCACTGATTTCATACAATGTGTCTCACTTCTGTATTCATTGAAGGGGGAATTTTTAAATTTCTGCGAAGTTTGTAAAGTACCTGCAGACCTACAAGCAAATTATGAAAGGAAAACATTCAGTGGAGTTTCCCTTTGAAAATTTGAGGGCGGTGGCGCTGCGGGGCTTGAAAAGCCTGCCCTGTAAAGCACACATGGAAATTTCACTCCTTGCTGACCCCACCCCCCAGATCCACTCCTTTGCAGGATGGATAAAAGCACTTGTGGTGTTTACTTGCAGAGGGGGAGGGCAATTTTTACCTGAATAATTGTTTAATTACCTGGGTAAAATATTTTGAAAATATTCCTCCTCAATTGTACCTGCTTACGTGTGCATATCTGCTGCCTAGAGATATTCATAATGGGGGAGGTGCTCGATCTGCCTCATCTGCAGGGGAAGCTTGTAGTGTAGCGTGCCCATAGATTAGGAGCGAGACCAGCACCGGCGGGGCATCCTCGGCTGATTATCGCAAAAATCCTTAACTCAGCTCATAAGGCTGAACTCTGGAGGGCATCCCAGTCGAGGAAGGATTTACAGTATCAAGCACATTCCATCAGAATCTTCCAGGATTTTTCAGCATCAGTGTCTGAGGCCAGGCGAGGATTTTCACCTCTCTGCTCCACCTTGCACAACCGAGGCATCAAGTTTGCTCTCATGTTCCCGGCACATCTGAGAATCTGGAGTGGAGACAAAGTTCACACCTTTGATACTGTGGACTTAGCTCGGGCGTTTCTGGATTCCTTGGATTCCTAAAGTGGTTTGTTTTTTCTCTTTCCAAAACCCGCTGTTTCAAAGAGACTACAAACGGGAATGGGTGAGAGGCAAGAATTGTCCATAGCCCTATAATAGACTGGGCATAACTTCTGGGAATACTCCCTAAGGTTATGCAGGCTTTTACCCTTGAGGCGTGGTTTTTTCCTTGCTCCTGAATTCATTTGTTGCAGCACTCTCAATAATTCACATTGGAAATTAGTACTTTTTGGGAACTCACATAATGCTTGCTCTGCGCAGCGGCTTTTTTGGGACAGGGAATGGAACATGTGGTGGGAGAAATTTTTTTTTCTTTGAATATCTACCTTGCTGTACCATATGGTTATGAATTAATATCCCAATTAAGGATGCACTGCTGTTCTTTTTATAGTTCCCTGCATTTGAGGTAAAAGTGGTTTCTGGGACTGTTCCTAGAATAGATAGATGTACATTATGATGTGGGGGCTCCAGGTTTTTTGTAAGGGGCCTAGTTGATTTTTGGACAAATTTTCTAGCTGGATTTATATACATGGCTACATTATATGCTATGTTTTCTCCGTGAA
This sequence comes from Rhinatrema bivittatum, assembly GCF_901001135.1. NCBI lineage: Eukaryota > Metazoa > Chordata > Amphibia > Gymnophiona > Rhinatrematidae > Rhinatrema > Rhinatrema bivittatum. The sequence continues at coordinate 369,730,652 of NC_042617.1, forward strand.
ACACACCCCATCAGAATCTCCCAAGATTTTTCAATATCAGTGTCCAAGGCCAGGCAGGGATTTTCACCTCTCTGCACCGCCTTGCACAACCGAGGCTTCAAGTTTGCTCTTAGGTTCCCGGCGCATCTGAGAATCTGGAGCGGAGACAAGGGTTATACCTTTGATACTGTGGACTTGGCTCTGGTGTTTCTGGACTCCTTGGATTCCTACAGAGGGGTTTTTTTCTCCTCCACAACACCAGCTGTCTCAAAGACACTACAGCTGGGATTTGGTGGGATGCAAGAATTGTTTACAGCTCTATAACAGACTGGTTATGACTTCTGAGGGTACCCCCAGAGGTTAGGCAGGCCTTTCCCCTTGAGGCCTGGTTTCTTTTTCCTTCTCCTGGCTATAAGTATGGCAGTACTCCCAAGAATTCACATTGCAAATTGGTACTTTCTGGGAATTCACATAATGCTCACTCTGTGTGGCGGCTTTTATGGGATGGGGAATGGAATATGAGGTGGGGTAAATCTTTGCTCTTTGGATATTTATCTTGTTGTATCCTATGGTTAGGACTTAATATCCTATGAAGGGACGCACTGGTTTTTTTTTACGGTTTCCTGCATTTGAGGGGAAAGTATTTTCTGGGACTGTTCCTAGAACATACAGTTGTACATTATGTTGTTGGGGCCCCAGGTTTGTTTATTTTAAGAGGCCTAGTTCAGTTTTGGACAAATTTATTTTTTTTTAGCTGGACTTATGTATATGGCTACATTATATGCTCTGTTTTCCTTTCGTGACTCCCTGAGCTTGGGTTTTTCTTTTTATTTCTTTTTTCTGCGAGTAACAGGACTTCAAGGTTGTATTTCAAATCATGTTTCCTGTCTCAAGACCCATTGCTCAGGGAAGGGGGGGGGGGTGCAGTGACGGACGCATCCATACGTGATCTCTTCGCTTCCACTACGGAAGCATGGTGGGGTGGATTAAGAGAGGAAGGTGAGGGGGACAGTCTAGTAGACATGGGAGGGGTGGGGGGGAGGGAGAAGGATTTGGGGGATGGGTGCAGCAGAGGCATTACACAAAAATGTGAGTAAGGTCATTCACGTAGCAGCAGTAGAAACACTTGGTATAACTCACCCTATTTTAGATTCGGTCTCTACTGAGGGGCTGGGGGTTGGGGGGAGCTCTAGCTGGGGGGGGCTTCCACCAAGCCATTTCTGGCACTCAAGCATTTTTCGATGACCTTTTGAACTATAATGAGTAATCATACATGGATTGTCTCTTGGAATGTCTGCGGGATACACTCCCCAGTCAAGCGCTCTAAAATACTTTCCTTGTTGAAGAAAAAAATGGCTTTAGTGGCCTTTTTACAGGAGACTCATCTCTCTGCGGCGGAACATGCTAAATTGCGCCGCGACTGGGTAGGGAAGGTGAGGTCTGCGGCGGCCTCTTCGAGGTCCACGGGTGTGGCCATTTTAATACACAAGAAACTCCCTATTAAAATTACGAAAGAAATTGTGGACCCTCAGGGCCGCTATATAATTTTAATATCTGAATTATATGGTAGGACAGTTGTACTATGCAATGTATATGCCCCTAACTCTTACGATCCCACCTTCTTTCGGGGACTCCATTCTCACTTGATCCCATATTTCAATGATTAATTGAGGTAATTGGAGGAGACTTTAATACTATCCGTGATGCCACACTGGATGCTTCCCAGTCACGTACTTGGAGAGGGGTATGGGCAGGGGTCCTCAGCTGTTGGAAAATTCTCTTCACTTGTTAGATGTATGGTGCCTGTTGCATCCAACGGACCAATGTCCCGGGCGCATGCATCATTTTCTCGGATTGATTATTTTCTGGTTAGCGATCATGCATTCCCACTAGTAAGTGATGCACGAATTAACAATCTTGTGATCTCAGATCACGCTCCCATCTGGGTGGATTTCCATTTCTCAGTTGGATTCCCAACGGCGAAAATATGGCGTTATCCTTACTTTTTGGCTAATGATATGAAGTTTCAAGCTTATTTGCGGTCCAAATGGGCGGACTATGCCTCTTTTAATCAGGCACATATCTCTCAACCTGCTTTATTTTGGAACATGGCTAAGGTAGGGGGGATATAATTTCCTATGTTTCACACCGTAAACGGGTAATGGACTGGCTTATTTTGGCGTTGAGTAGGCAATTGCAGGGGGCACGGGTACAATTGGCAGCGGGAGGAGGTATAGTCTCGCGGGATAGGTATCGTTCTCTACAGGCGGCCCTTAATTCCCTTTTACATCAGTGGGCAAAGAAGAGTTTATTATACTACCAGTTTCATCTTTATCAATACAGCAACAAAACTGGGCGTATGATGGCTAATCTGATCCGGTCCTCCCGGGCTACCCGGTTTATACCAGCACTTCGGACGATGCCTACTGAAGTGGCCCGAACGACCTCTGATATTCTGCGGGGGTTTCGGGACTTTTATTTGGCCTTGTACACTTCTGAGGGGGGGATGGAGGAGGCTAGTGCCCGCTTTTGTTCCAAACTCCCCCTTTCTTGTTTAACCCAGGCCCAACGGGTGATACTCAATCAGCCAATTTTGGAGGAGGAAGTACGCAAGGTTATAGGGGGCCTGCTTAATTTTAAGGCTCCCAGGCCCAATGGACATACAGCGGAATTTTTCAAAACTCTAGTGGATCAGATAGCACACCCCTTGGCCGTGGGATTCTCAGAGTGGATACAGGGTGGTTCCTTTCCCATTAATGATAATCTAGCTTTAATTACTCTCATACCTAAACCGGGCAAGGACCCTCTCATGCCAGAATCTTATCGCCCGATTTCCCTGCTAAATTTAGATCATAAAATATTAGCCAAGCTGTTGGCGGAACATTTGGCTTCTATCGTGCCTTCACTAGTGGGAGATCATCAAGTGGGTTTTGTACGCCAGAGATATGCTTTGACTAATATCCGCCGGGTTCTCATTGCTCAGACAATCTGTCGGCAGATGGATGACTCCCACTTGATCATCAGTTTTGATGCTGAAAAAGCCTTCGATCACGTGGAATGGCGCTACTTGTTCTTTATTTTGGAAAACATGGGGTTTGATGGTCTCTTTCTGCAGACAGTACGTTTACTGTATTCCAATCCCCGAGCAGCGATATTTATTAATGGCGTGCAAACAGAACCCTTTATGGTGGCCAGGGGTACCAGACAAGGCTGCCCATTATCGCCCTTATTGTTTATATTGCAATTAGAACCTCTTTTATTAGCTATTCATCATAGACATGAAATCCGGGGGGGGGGGGGTGCATTTTGGGGAATGCATCTTTAAAGGTGTGGCCTTTGCGAATGATTTGTTGGTTTTTATAACAGACCCCTTCTCGTCATTGCCCTCTTTACTGAATACAATTTGGGAATTTGGTACTTTCTCGGGGCTCCGTTTGAATAACTCTAAATCCTCAGTTTTGGCTTATCCTTCTAATCTGCCGACTTCCTGGCCAGGAGATTTCCCATTGAAGTGGGCTACTGGCTCTTTACATTATCTGGGGGTCCGTCTCCCAGCAGATCCTGACAAAATATACCAGGCTAATATTCCTCAGATATTGAAGACTACTATAGAATCATGGGCCACCTGGCATAGACTACCTCTTTCCTTAAGTGGGCGGGTTAATTTATTTAAAATGAAGGCACTGCCCCGATGGCTCTATCTTCTACAAAATCTCCCGGTCATCCTGAAACGGGCAGATTTACAAAGACTTGAGGGGGCATTTCGGAGGTTTCTGTGGAGAGGAGGGAAGGCGCGTCTCCCCTTGGCCTGGTTGAAGGCGAGGTGGGGTAGGGCTGGCTTGGGTATACCAGATTTGGCGACTTATAATCTAGCCAGCAATCTCTGGATTTTACGAGATTGGTTGCTGGACACCTCTGCTCATACCCCATTATCTGCTGACAAGGCTCTACTGGCTCCGGTGGCTCCCGCTTATGTTGCTCAGTCAGGTGCTACCTCTCTCCCTTCTTTTATTGTACAAACCACACTGGTCAGCCCGCTACGACTGACATGGAGGAGGCTAAGGCAACTTTTAAAGTTACCACCCTTTTGTGCATATCTTCTCCCAGTAGTGGGGAATCCTGATTTTACCCCGGAATCCCAATCTTTCTATTTTAAAATTTGGGCGGCTAGGGGTATACTTTATTTAGGTAATTTAATGACAGGTACAGGGGACCCGATATCTTTTCAGGATTTTCAGGTGACTTATGGTTTTGGACTTACACATACATTTCCCTATATCCAAATTACACATTATATCCGAGCACTTCCTGAAAAAGCGAAGGATCCCTCGGTGTTTCACACTCTAGATGGGGTTTTTTGTTTTGAGAGGGCCACAGCCCCCGTCCTTGTCAATATATTATAAGCGCCTACAGAAACATGTTGAAGTGGATATGTGTGTCATTTTGGAAAGCCGCTGGAACAGAGACGGTGACTTTGTCCTTACACAAAATATTTTGAAGACATGCTTTCGGCGTATATCCAGGATCTCAGCCAATATGATTTATAGGGAGTTACAGTTTAAGTTTCTTAGTCGGGCCTATGTGTCACCACAAGTGTCCTTTTGATTAACCATAGCATCTTTAGCTGGTTGCTTATGGTGTGGGCATGCATCTGGAACGTTATCCCATGTATTTTGGACGTGCCCTGTTATCCAATGATTTTGGCGCAAAGTGGCTGAGTACATGGCTGATTTGATAGATGCTGCTTTTCCAGTCACACCGCTCTGGCTGTTGTTCGGGTGCATTTCACTGATTCGGATACGAGATCCTGGGGCACGCATGCTTCTGCGGAAAGCTTTTCTTGTGGGGAAAAAAGTGATCCTTTCTGTATGGCGGTCGCCTGACAACCCATCCTTTTGGGCCTGGAGAAACTGTTTCCACAAAATGATGACCATGGAGTCAATGGCTTCTCGTTGCTCCCCTCGCTGCCGAAAGAAATTCTTACAGGTGTGACAGAGCTACCTTCAATCTCTTTCACATCATGCCCGCAGTCTTGTAGTTAATGATTGATCCTGCTGTTGTGTGTGTTACTAGGGTGGCACTATGACTTGGCTGCTGTTTTAATGTTTATGCCTGCTGTGGTAATCAGGGGGGAGGGTGGGCAACTCGTTATTTGCAATTTTTTCGATTGGTTTCTTCTGAGAGGGGGGCAGAAACATCCCCTCTTAGGTGATGTATTATTCATGTTGTACTTTTAAAGTTGCAAAACTCTAATAAAAATTGTTTAAACATAAAGAAGCGCGCGCGGGGTACATTTGCATGCGCTGCCGTGCGCATGTTATAAAATCCAGGGCCGGCGTGCACAAGGGGTGCACACTTGTGCACGCCGAGCCCTAGGGGAGCCCCGATAGCTTTCCCCGTTCCCTCCGCTCCACCCCACCTTCCCCTCCCTTCCTCTATCTAACCCACCCCCCAGCCCTATCTAAATCCCCCCCCTACCTTGTCAATAGTTACGCCTGCCAGCTGCTGGTGGTTCATCCCCTGGCATAGCGGCTGTGCCGGGGGCCTCTGTCCCGCTCCTGGACCTGCGCTACGCCCACGGCCCTGCCCCCTTCCCGCCCCTTTTTCAAAGCCCCGGAACATATGTGCATCCCGGGGCTTGTGCGCACTGCCGAGCCTATGCAAAATAGGTTTGGCGCGCGCAGGAGGGTTTTTAAGGGGTTACGCGCGTATATTATGCGCGTAACCCTTTGAAAATCTACCCCGTATGTTTTACCTGTGGTATTTGCACCAGTTCTCAAGGCAAAAGTACCATGGATACAATGTATGTATAGTCACGTGCATCTGCTATTGTGTGGATGACATTTTATATGAAAAGTGCGTGCGTAGATTTGAAAATTCAATCTGTGTGCAACTTTCCCTCCAACTGGTCTAAACATGCCAAATCCACCCCTCCTCAGTTGGCTAAAAGTCCAAGAGTTGGAGAACAATTTAAACATTTTTAGCTGGACCATTTTTAGAGAATTGATTTAAAAGGGTAAAAGGCTTTTTACTGGCAGAAATCCATAAAAAACTGACCTCCTTATTAGCAGTTAACAGTATATCCAGAGCCTGAATTACTTACAGTAATTTAAAGCTAGACTGGGAAGAATTGAAGTGTCTGTAAAATGAAGCTGATGTTTATATTTTTGGAAGAATATGAAAGGAGAAAAACACCAGATGTAGTAGTTGTTCAAAGTTCTCTCTTATCATTGATATATTCCCTGAAAGGGAATGATTTCCAAAACGTTGAAAGAATTCTACAGAATCCACTATTGGGAATGGGTATTTTTCTCTACCCAGATATGAGACACCTGTAGCATACCTCCTCTCAGTATCCACTGTTTGAGGATATTTGAAACAAGATAGCCACTCACCTTTTCACCACTGATGGGGGAAGAAAAACAAAGTTCTTTGACTCACAACTTTCAACCTTAAAAATGTCTTTGTAAAATAAAGTAGTTTCTTGTAATACTACATCTGAGTCTCCTCCTTAATATCATTTAAAATCTTCTTTTTAATTGGGTGATTCATCACATGCATTTTCAGAGGTACCACTTTTCATTGAGAAGTAGATATCATTCTCACACAAACTTATATGGGCTGGTATTCACAGAAAGCTGAGCACCTCAGTTTTAGAAGGAAATTTTTCAGCTGAACTTAGACATCCAAGTTTTCGACTGAAACTTCACTTAGCTCTAGGATCCTAAAAATGAAGCACCTAATTTTAGATCTACTATTGTGGTACTAAAGTTATGAAAATCAGTGCAAGGTAGCTAAATGACTTCCCCCAGCCTGACCCTGCTTAATTTTAGGTCCATAGTCCTAAATATAGATGCTCATGGGGGAGGGGGAGTTTTCAATTTAGGAAGATCTAAAAACATAACTCCTTAAACAGCTACATCTTTTGAATATCAGCCCCATATTTCTTGATTGCCATGCACCCAGATTTAATTTAAATTTTATTCCAAACAAAACTCAAATCTGTACAACATTGCTTTGATATCAGCAACCAAAATACACCAAACTTTGTGTGTTTATGCGGTTGAACAAACTGTAAACTATAAAAATACCCTAAAACAAATATTTGACCCCATGAGCTGCATTCAGTGTTGGAACTGTGGACCCTTGAGCCGGCTTGAGAGCTGATGGCTCCATCGAGGGACAGCCCTCTAGTGACTCTCATAGTCGGGAGGCGGTGCAGGACCAGGAGACCAGACAGGAGCTTCACCTTTTCCAGCCCTCGTGCCCTTGGGAGCTGAAGCCGGCAGGACTTAGGTGGAGGTCTCCTGGTGGAGGAAAGTCCAGTAGATGGTCCGAGTCGAGGCTGGTGGAGATCCAGAAGAACTGAGACGGTCCGAGAGTCGAGGTGAGCAGCAGCAGTTCAACACAGTAAACCAGGCCAGAAGTCAGGGCAGGCAGAAGACATGCAGGAGCCAGAGATCACCCAGAGGTCAGGATGGGCAGAAGGCAGAAGAATCAGGATACCAAGCCGAAGTCAGAGCTGAAGAGACAACGGAAAGCAGGAACAGGAGAAGGAGCGGAACCACGGGAGCAGGAACACAGGAACGGATATTGGAATGCAGGAACAAGCAACTAGCTACTCTCACGAGCTGACCTGTTGCCAAGGCAAGGAAGGGAAGCAGGAAGTGGGCTTAAATAGACCCAGCCAATGATGTAAGCTTTGGGGGCCGGGCTGAGGTTTCCTGTTATGGCCCCTTTAAATCCCCAGCTAGGCCGCACGCGCCTAAGGGGGTGGACCCCGGGAAGCAGTCTGCGGCGTCTCCCTCATGGGGAGAACGCCACAGCAGAGGCCTGGAGTGGCCTACCAGGCGGTGCCATGGAGGAAGGTAGAAGCCGGCATCTGCTGGTTGAGGTAGGGGGACCCGACTGCGGCGGACTGCAGCCGGGATTCTCAACAGTATCCCCCCCTTACACCCCCTCCGAGAAGGACCAGGCTTGTCAGTGTGCTCACGATGGAACTGATGGAGGAGTTGGAGGCAGGTTCCCAGGTGTTCTCCTTCGGGCCGAAGCCCTCCCAGGAGATTAAGTACTCCCAACGTTTGTGGTTGTATCTGACATCCAGTATGTCTTGGACTTGATAAATAGGGTCCTCATCAGCCACCACATCCAGGGGTTCGGGGGACTTACGATGAAACGCTGACAGGACTAGGGGCTTCAACAGTAAAACATGGAAGGTATTGTGGATTTTCAGATTTGAGGGCAATTGCAGACGATAAGACCTAGGCACGCACTCACAGCAAAGGGTCTGATGTACTTGGGTGGCAAGTGCATAGAAGGCACTCTCAAGCGGATGTGGCGAGTGCTTACCCACACTGGATTTCCAGGTTTGAAGAGCGGAGCCTGCCAATGGTGTTTGTCCATACCCTTCTTGCTTGACTCGGCTGCTTGTTGCAGGTGAGCCTGGCTGGAGTTCCAGAGTGCATGAAGTTGTTGAGCTGTGAGTTGCGCTACGGTGAAGGTACGGCCAGCAGTAAGGGCAATGGCGGCATGGGTTGCTTCCCAGAGACAATTTGGAATACAGATGCTCCTGTCACAGAGTGGACATGATGGTTATAAGAGAACTCCACCCAAGGCAGAAGGGGTGCCCAGTCATTTTGTCTGTGTCCCATGAAAGTGCGGAGATAGCCTTTTAAGGTGCGGTTGGTACGCTCTGCTTGACCGTTCCCTTGCGGATGAAAGGCAGACGTAAAATCCAGTTGAACCCCGAACGTTTCACAGAGGGCTCGCCAATACTTGGGGTAAACTGTGATCCTTGGTTCGAGGCTATATGTCTTCATAGGCCGTGCAGACGGAAGATATGTTGGGCGAACAACTGGGCAAGTTCAGGTGCAGAAGAAAGTTTTGGAAGGGCCACGAAGTGGGCCATCTTCGAGAACCTATTGATGGTTACCCAAATAACTTGCTTCCCTTCAGATACTGGTAGGTCCACCATGAAGTCTAACTTCAGTTAGTCAGCCTGAGTGACTCACTTCTCTCTTGATTAACAAATGTTGGTCCCTATTCAAACCCAATCACACTACCTCAACACCTTTCCAAGGTGAGTAACTGAGCTGAACTATTCAACTTTTTTACTTAGGTATACACTGCTCCTAGCCGAAGATTCAGCCGCTGAGCCCGGCACAAGTACTCCAAGTTCTTGTGGTCTGTATATACAGTAACTGGGTGTTGGGCCCCCTCCAGCCATTGCTGCCACTCCTCGAAGGCCATCTTTATTGCAAGAATAGCCTTATCCCTGATACTATAGTTTCTCTCTGTGGGGGAGAATTTCCGGGAGAAAAGGAGCAAGGTAGAGGCCCCATTGAGCGAGAACTGGCTGAGCATGGCAGAGTCAGAGGCGTCCACCTCCACTACAAATGGCCAAGAAGGGTCAGGATGATGCAGGCAGGTGTCCTGGAGGTAGGCCTGTTTCAATTCTTCAAAAGCTCTAAGCGCTTCTGGTGGACAATCCCTGGCATTGGAACCCTTTCTAGTAAGTGCGGTGAGCGGAGCTACTTTGTGCGAGTAGCGAGGAATGAAGTCCCGATAGAAATTAGCGAAGCCAAGGAAACGCTGGAGAGCCCGGATTCCCACAGGGTGTGGCCAGTCTTTGATACTAGTGACTTTCTCAGAGTCCATATGGAAACCAGTGGTGGATACAATATACCCTAAAAAGGGGAGAGATTCCTGCTCAAAGAGGCACTTCTTGAGCTTAGCATAGAGGTGGTGTTCTCGGAGGCATTGGAGTACACGTCGCACCTCCTTGCGATGAATGAGAAGATCCTTGGAGTACACCAGCACATCATCCAAGTAGACAATTACGCAAGAGTGGAGAATGTCCCGAAAAACCTCATTCATGAGGTTACGGAAGACCACTGGTGCATTGCATAGTCCGAAGGGCATTACTAAATACTCATAATGCCCATTGCGGGTATTGAAGGCGGTCTTCCATTTGTCGCCTGGCTTTATGCGTATTAAGTTATATGCCCCCTGAAGGTCAAGCTTCGTGAAAATCTTGGCTCCTTGCAAGCGATCCAAGGGCTTGGGGGTGAGTGGAAGAAGGGTACCGGTCCCGACGGGTGATAGCATTGAGGCCACGTTAATTGATACATGGCCTCAAGGAGCCGTCTTTCTTGGCCACGAAGAAGAATCCTGCTCCTGCCGGGGAGGTTGAGGGCCAAGTAAATCATCTCCCTAGGTTGTCTTGGATGTATTGTATCATGGCTTGCGTTTCAGGCAAAGACAGAAGGTAGACTCGACCTCTGGGAGGAGTAGAATCGGGTAACAGGTCAATAGCACAGTCAAAAGGCCGGTGCTCAGGAAGTGTTTCAGCTTTGTCTTTAGAGAACACATCGATGAAGTCAGCATATTTTGCTGGTAGGGACACAGAAGTAGTAGCCAAAGGCATTCAGGACCAGGGCAATTCTGGTAGGCAGGAGGAGAAGCAAGCTGGCCCCCAAGCTGCAATCTGCAGAGTCTCCCAGTCAATGCAAGGAGAGTGCTTTAGGAACCAGGGTAGCACCAACACTACCGGATGAATCGCCTTTTCCAGTATGAAGAAGATGATCTGTTCTTCATGGAGAATCCCAGTGCGGAGAGTCACTGGACCAGTAATGGCGATCACTCAACCAGGAAGGGGACTTCCGTGAATGGAGGAAATTCGCAGGGGTGGAGTTCTCGGTAGTACCAGGAGCTGTAGCTGTTTCACCAAGTCCGCCAAAATGAAGTTCCCTCCGGCTCCCGAGCCAATGAAAGCCAGTGTAGGGAATTATCCTCCTAAGTACGTCAAGGACACAGGAACCGTGCATTGGGGAGCAGGATTCACACAGCCTAGGGTCAGCTCCCCTGTGACCCCTAGGCTCGGGAGTTTTCCAGATGTTCCTTGCACTGGGCCAACAAGTGACCCTTGCTGCCGCAGTAGAGGCAGAGGCCCAGAGAGCGAAATCACTGCCTCTTCTCAGGAGTGAGAGGACTGCGGCCCAGCTGCATGGGTTCTTCAGCTCATGACGAGTTGGACTCGGTGGGAGGAGGAGCCAGTGTTCGAGAAAAGGAAGGCACCAGTGGAACGGGTCTACGTCCGGATTTCAATTCTCGGGCTCACTGCTTAAGCAGCGGTCAATCCGCCCAGCCAAGTCAATTAGAGATTCAAGGTCATCAGGAAGTTCCTGAGCTGCGAGTTCGTCCTTGATCCTTGAGGCCAGACCTTCAAGGAAAATGCTTTCCAAGCTGCCCTCCCACCAGCCCAGTTCCGAGGCCAGCGTGTGGAACTTGACTGCATAGTCAACTAAGAGTCGAGAACCTTGGTGTAAATGGAGGAGCTCCGTGGCAGCTGTAGACTATCGAGCTGGCTCGTCAAAGACCTGCTTGAACATTTGGACAAACCGCTGAAGATCCTCGAGCAAGGAGTTGCCTCGTTCCCACAGGGGAGAGGTTCAAGCCAGGGCCCTGCCATCCAGCAAGGACAAGATGTAAGTCGCCTTGATTTGGTCAGATGGGAACTGCGCTGGCTGGAGCGAGAAACGCAAAAAGCAGTGTTTGAGGAAACCCCGGCACTGCTTAGGATCCCCAGCATAGCAAGGTGGTGCTGGCAGATGCAGGGAGGCAGAAGGTACTGGAACTGGAAGCGGAGGCGGGGCTGCAGCCTGAGGGGAGGAGTCCAGGCGGTTAGCTAGCCGCTCAATGGTGGCAGCCAAGAGATCCAGACAATGTTGCTGCTGCTGCAAACATTGAGCCATGCCCGGATGGCCTGGAGGCTGGAAAAGTCCGCCAGATCCATGGCCTTGGCAAACTGTTGGAAATGTGGGCACTTGAGCCAGCTTCAGAGCTGATGGATCCACTGAGGGAAGGCCCTCTAGTGTCTCTCGTAGCCGGGAGAAGGTGCAGGACCAGGAGACCAGACAGGAACTTCACCTTTACCAGCCCTCGTTCCCCACAGGTTGAGCCCTTGGGTGCCGAGGCCAGCAGGACTTAGGCAGAGGTCTCCTGGTGGAGGAAAGTCCAGTAGATGGTCCGAGTCGAGGCTGGCGGAGATACAGAAGAACGGAGACGGTCTGGGAGTCGAGATGTGGGCAGCAGCAGTGCAACACAGTAAACCAGGCCAGAAATCGGGGCAGGCAGAAGAACACACCAGAGGTTAGGACTAGCAGAAAACAGAAGAATCAGGATACCAAGCCGAAGTCAGAGCCAAGGAGACAACCGAAGGCACGAACAGGAGAAGGAGTGGAACCACGAGAGCAGGAACACAGGAACTCTGGAACAGACACTGGAACAAGCTGAAACACAGGAACAGAGACTGGAATGCAGAAACAAGCAACTAGCTACTCTCATGAGCTGACGTGTTGCCAAGGTAAGGAAGGGAAGCAGGAAGTGGGCTTAAATAGCCCCAGCCTATGATGTCAGCGTTGGGGGCCAGGCCGAGGTTTCCCGCCACGGCCCCTTTAAATCCCCAGCTAGGCCGCGTGTGCGCGCCTAAGGGGGCGGAGACCAGGAAGCAGTCTACAGCGTCTCCCTCGTGGGGAGAACCCCGCAGCAGAGGCCCAGAGTGGCCTACCCGGCGGCGCTGCGGAAGAAGGCAGAAGCCGGCGTCTGCTGCTCGAGGTAGGGGGACCTGGCTGCAGTGATCCGCGACTGGGATTCCCAACATTCAGAAGACTTGTAACAAGTTGGGATTGGAGGCGTAGCTGCTGGTTAGAGCAGCAAACTGAAAACCATGGAAGCAGTGGTTCAAATACCACTGAAAATCCTTGTGTCCTTGGGCAGAATACTTTACCCTCCATTGTATCAGGTACAGATTACTCTGCCTTATCTATAATCATTGATCATTGTCACAATCACTATCATCAAACGTGAAAGTGCAAAAATTATTTTTTTGGAATTTTTCTATTGTAAATAAAATATCCGTCTTTTCTGAAACTATGTGAAAACATTTATAACTCAGTCTTGGAATCATCAAAATTCTAAAGACTTATCTTATTCCATAATCACTGTGCATACAATTTCTGACTTATAATTCTTTGTAATAGAGGTTAAACCTTGTCCCTTTCTTGTGGGGGTGATTTTTCAAGTCACTTGCTATAACACAAACAGCTTTGGATTTTTTAATTAGGCATCTTCTCACTTGGAGTTCTCAATAAGAAGATTGAATGATTTGCCTTTGTTTAACCATTTAAACTCTTTTTCAGCTTGCTCTTTGACTGGCACTTCTTGTTTCATTTTATCTTCTTCACAATGACTTCTTCTCCACTGTCTCACTATCTTCCACTCTTTACATTTTAGTAAATGTAGGAAACATTATCTCCATGAGAGAGTAAGAATATTTTTAGATATTTCCAGAGCTTCTCTGGCCCAAAGGTGGAAATTAGTTAATTATCCACAGGATATTTTGGAAATGGAGGAGGAATTCTTTCTGCTATACCCATGTAAATTCAATACAGCTTAGATCACCATTTTGCTGTTGAGTTGAAAGTGTTATTGAGGAGCAATTTGATTGCTTAGTTCTAAATTTAGAGGACTGAATATTTATCATATTGTATTGTTGAGGTCGCATACATTGATTTGGTTTAGTGTCATGAAAAGAAAAATTTATGTAGATAAATTTTAATTTACACAAATTAGCTGTTTCAAAATTGCCCTGCCTTAATATGTTAAAATCCGCTGCATCCATGTGCACACACTGGGAACCGCGTGCGTGGGTATTAAAATTGACCCCTCTGGTAGAATTATTTTTGATCTAGCAGTTTTCTCCTGCTTTTTTAGATTTCCAGATTAATAAGAACCAGGTATGGAATTTAGCACCATGAGTTCATTCTTAACTGCCTGGAAATGTTTCCCCCTATTTCATATCCCATTTTCAACAGCTCTGGGTCAGCAGCCATCCAGGGCTTCTTACAGAATCCTGCTATCATGGGTTCTGTTTCTGGGCAGTAAGTGTCACCCTTGAGCAATGGCCTCTTGTCCTTAAAGTTCTTTTTCTATGGAACATTTCACTTTATTTTTTTAAATGCTTATTGAACATGTAAATGTTTCTATCATATTCTCTGTTTTCTCTCGTGAGTACATTTTAAGTGAAGGGTTGTGTTTCAGGCCTTGTATCATCTTTGTAGCTCTTTTCTGAGTTGCTTCCATTTTTCAATATCCTTACAAAGGTATAACATTCAGAATAGCGCCAAATTCTCATGGTGATGTCTCACTAGTGAGCTTTTTTAGGGCAATATTACCTCCTATTTTATGCCAGTGATGCCTCTACTTATACACCAAAGCATTCTGTTAACTTTACTGCCTTTTTTATTATTTTGACTGGTAACCTTCAGATCACCTGAGCTAATTACGCCTACCTCTTTTTCCTGTTTAGCAATTGCCAGTTATTTTCCTTGTAAAGAATTAATTTAAGTTTACAAAAAAAAGTCCCCTTGTAATACAAATTGCAACATGTACAATTGTTCATTCATGGATTTGTAGGTGTCTTTATTTTGGCACATTTATGAAGTGCCTATTCACTTAAACAGATCCAGGCAATGTACAAAAATAAAACAATTATAATAAAATAATAAAAACATTCTAGACAAAATGTATTTAAAAACAAACATTATTACATAATAAATCACAAATAAAATTAAAATCAAAGACAAACTTATCATGGAAATAACATAACAGCAACACCAGATAACCAATTAAACAAAAGTAATGGTAAGTAACCATCTTTTATAGCCCTTCCTTCTGGAGAAGTACTTGTTAATAAGACAAATATATTTAGGTAAAGCATTCCACAAAGTCAGTGCCAAGCAGAAAAAGGTTCTGTTTCTAGTTTCAGCATATTTGATATCTTTTACTGAAGGAATGCATAAAGTAACAACAGCTAAATGTAGCTGTTTTCTTGGAACAAAAAAACTGACAGTTTCTCAAAAGCATGGGGTGATCTTACAAACCAATAGGAGAATCTTAAACTGTATTTGAGACATTACCGGGAGCTAATGGAGATCATCAAGGGCAGGAGTAATATGGTTATGAAGTTTTAAATACAGAGATTTCATATAAGTCAGAGCTGACAAAAAGAAGAACTAACACAATTAATCTGTGGTGCCTGAGTCAAAGACACCCACAGGATCTTAACCTCTGATCTTAAAGATAATAAGTGGCTAACCAAAAATACCTGTGGTGCAAGAAAAATCTAATATATTTTTCCAGATCCATAACACATCAATTTTTTGCAAATTTAAAAATAACCACTCCTTACTTAAAAACAATTCAACAGTTTGATTCTCATTTGCTCTTTCCACAGCTCAACACAAATGTGTATATCAGCATAGAACAAACATTCAAATCCACAAAAAGGTTTTCTAATTTTAAGTCATATTCTTAGAGAAAACTTATTTTATTTATTTAACAGCTTTTCTATACCAGTATTCGTGTGAACATCATATTGGTTTACATCAAACAAAAGATAGAAATTACATCGAACAGGTGGGAAAAACTGGGGCAGGGAGGGAATGACGAAGAGAACAGGCAGAATGAGTTTAACGGTAAACATGGAAAGCAAAACAAAGAACGATAAAATTTAATATGGCATAAATAGTTAAAATAGTTATCTGAAAATGCATTAAAATGAGGTAGACAAGTCAAAGGCCGAGTAAATCAAATTTGATTCGAGGCAGTTTGAGGGAGAGATAAAGGCAGGAGAGTCCTATTCTGGGAAAGCCTGGTTGAATAGCCAGGTCTTTAATTTTTTTTTTTTTGAAGTTTTTGGGGCAGGGCTCGAGATGGAGGTTTGGAGGTAGTTTGTTCCAACAGGTGGGGCCCACAATAAATATGGCTCTATCTCTTGTTGAGGAGAGGTGTGCTTTTTTGAGGGAGGGTATTTGGAGCATACTCATTTGGTTAGCTCGAGTGGGGCGGCTAGGTTGAGTGTGAAAGAAAGGTTCACCTAGCCAGTCAGAGTTATGCAAATAGATGGATTTGTGAATGATGGTCAGTGTTTTGTGGAGGATACGGGAGGGAACAGGGAGCCAGTGAAAGTCTTTAAGGATGGGGGTGATGTGGTCTGATTTGCGTGCATGGGCAATGATTCTTGCTGTGGCGTTCTGCAGCATTTGTAAAGGTCTAATGGTAGAGTATGGGAGGACCAGGAGAAGGGAATTACTGTAGTCGAGTCTAGATTTGAGGGTTGATTGAATGACAGTGTGGAGATCATGGGGGTAGAGAAGGGGTTTAAGCTTCTTCATAACGTTGAGCTTAAAAAACCATTCCTTCAGTATTTTGTTGGTGTGTTTTAAAGTTTAGGGATTGGTCGATTTGGACTCCTAGGTCTCATACGCATAGTTGATTGGTAATGGAGTTGAACGCAGGGTCATTTGTGAGTGCAGGCTTCAGGGTTTGATAGTTGGTTATGAGTAGTAGCTCTGTTTTTGAGGAGGTCAGGGCTAGTTGAAGGGTTGAAAGGAGGTTGTTTATTGAGTTGAGGCATTTGTCCTAGAAGTTGAGGGTGTCTGTAAGGGAGTTTTGTATAGGGATGACGATTTGTACATCATCGGCGTAGATGAAAAATTTGAGTCCTAGGTTGGTTAGGAGGTGGCAGAGGGGAAGGAGGTAAATATTAAGTAGAGTAGATGAAAGAGAGGAGCCTTGCGGGACTCCTTGAGACAGGGGGTGGTTGGGGGATTCTGCATTGCCGATTTTTATGGAAAATTTTCTGTTGGCTAGGTATGAGGCAAACCAGAGCAGGGCTGTACAAGAAATGCCTATCTCGGCGAGGCGAGTTAGCATGAGGTTGTGACTGATGGTGTTGA